>NC_138520.1:14640000-15001256 GCF_000230855.2 Cajanus cajan | reverse complement strand
AAACGACACAAACAAATCTAGAATAAAGAGTGGTAGCGCTGTTGAGGCGAATACGACAAAGCCTAGAGCAATATTAATTGGAAGCCTATGCAAAGATGAATTGTATTATAAAAATGGTTCTTATATTATCATTTATCGCTACTTGAAAAGCAAGTCAACTGTGACACTCTTTCCATGCGTGCCAAAAGAATGAACTCCAAATCCTGTAATTTCTTCCTGCATTTTATAGTTTATATTTTGGTTTACTGAGTTTTTTTTCCTACGCCCTAGAAAAAGTCTACAACATATAATATATTAAACATATATATTCATGTATAACCTTATATTTTTTTAATATATCTACTTTATTTTTTAAAAAAATTCCTTATTATTCAATATTTCCAGCCCTAATTATTTACATTAATTCTTGTACTTTAATTTGGCGTTTTACATATCATATCCGTTGTGTATTTATTTAAAGCATTTAACTTAAGATATTACATATTTAAATCAAGTTACTAGCTATATGATTAGTCAAAATTGTATATTCATGTACGTATTTAGCTTTATTAAGACATTACATTTAAATCAAGTTACTATATATCTATCCCATTAGTCAAAATTGTGTATTTAAAAGCATTTAACTTTCTTAAGACATTACAATATTTAAATCAATTTACTAATCTATCCCACCAGTCAAAATGTTTTTAGCCGACAAATACAAAAAACGACTTTAATTATATTGAATTAATGAGAACCCTTTCCAAGATTTATATTTGTCGACATGTTTGACAAATTTCAGTGTAAACTATATAATTTATAATCTTACGGATTATATCGAATTGATATCATTTATAAAACGTACAGTATGACGTACCATGCGAATGGTTAGTATATCGTAATATATATATATATATATAATATATATATATATATATATATATATATATATATATATATATATATATATATGAAGATGATTATAATAATATCGGTATAATTTTTACTAAGTATTACACCGCTTAATAACTTTATATTATATATGAATTTTGTAAATTCAACCGTTAGATTGAAAGTTTTTTACTCTTAGATCATATATACAAAATTTTATATTAATCCAAGATGATTTGATATTTCATTCTTAAAAAATAAAATTGACGTAATATATTTATTTCAAAATATACTAAAATATGAATACTTTGATTACCTTCAAATTGTTGTTCAATTTTAACAAAATTTGATATAAACATATAAAGTGATATAAACTTTCAATCTAACGACTGAATTTACAAAATTCACATTTAATATAAAGTTATTGAGCGATGTAATAATTATTTAAAGTTACACCGATGTTATTATAACTCTTATATATATATATATATATATATATATATTAACACTAAAGTATGTATTTATTTATTTTTTCATGGATTAATGCTAACTATATATTGATAGAATCCAATAAAATATGGAGTATTGAAGCACATGCCTAACATAGGGAAAAAAAACTATAGTGATGATTATATTTAGTGAAAGATGTTTGCTTCATGTATAATGTAAGATTGTCATAAAACATCATAAAGAAAAATAGGGATTTACATTTTTTTTAGTGGTTATAATGTTAGGGATCATGAGATGCATAAACAAAACATCCATTTGGTACGCCCGACTAAAAACTAATGAAATCATAACTGCGAGAATGTGGAAGGCAATGTTGATTATTTTGGAATATGTTATAAAACGAAATGTATATGTTTATATACTATAATAAATTACATTTATAAATAAGTTAATTAATTGCAATATTTTGATGAGTTTTAGGTTAATTGCAAGTTGTCCCATCCCATCCCATTTTAGTTTGTTCAAGGATTAATTTTTTTAAAAAAAGAAGTTGAGACTCAACGTACGAGTGAAACTTTTTTTATTTTAAGTTTTCAGACGCAACGTACGCATCTTACGATTATTATTAATTAAATTTTACTGTTTATAATTAAGGAAAACCCTACACTGGATAACAATTTTATTCCAAATTAAATTAAATATAAATATAAATATTAAAAGAATTAATAAAATTACAACTAGTTATAGTATGATACTTCGTCGACATTCAAGCACTTTTTTCAACTTCTCATCACATTAAGAGTACAATTTTTTTTCTGTTTTTTTTTAAATGACAAAATGAAATTCATTAAAGAGTACAAGTACTAACAGATACGTGAGTAATGTCTTCTCTGTTACTAATTAATGTTTCTTAATAAATACGAATATAAAGAGAATAAAAAACCATTTTATAATCGCTATATATAAAGAGAATAAACAACCATTTTATAATATTTATACTGTCACCCATAAATTATTAAAAAAAATATCTATCCCATTTAAATGTTTATTTAAATATTTTAAAATTTTAATATGTTAAATGTACAAAATCGTTAACTAGTATAGCCTAGCCGTCAAGTAGCCTTTCATTTGCTTTTTTATAGGCTTGCCTAATATTTAGAATATCTGCACAACTTAACGTGAGTTAGTATTTCCTCTGATATAGATTCAAATTTATTAAACTATGGTTGGACTAGCTTGGTTGACATGACACAAGTGGATACATACAAAATTCGTACCCATACAATCAATCATAAATCTAAACCCCTAGCCCTAGGTTTTCATTACTAGAAAGTCACTGTAGAACCACATACATTGACATTTTTTTAGAATTTCATGGCTTCCAGTTTTTTCAGTCATCGTACGTGAAACACGAGTTTCGGATATGAATCGCAAAAGCTAATTCATGATCCATGATCGTAAAGAATGATCCACTTAAGTCGATTCCTTTCTTTTTCATATATATTGAGTTATAATGTACTCTAATAATTTGGGAGAGGGAAATAGAGTTGAAATGATAAAAAGAGTGTGAATTCAAATCATCACTAACTTAACAACTAATAATAATTAATATCTACTAATAAATTTTTATTTTTTAAACTATTGAATAGAACTCGGATTTTTCATATGAATTAGAATAATTTTATATTATTATTGATGGTTCTTGAAAAAGTTTTTTGAGTATGATAAAGTATGACACTCCCTATCCCGTATGTATAATTAAATAAATATAGTGATTATAAAAAGAAATATTGTACTAAAATAATTTCGACTATTGGTGTAAAATAAAGTTGAATAGTCACACACAAATATTATATAAAACCAGACTTTAATAAATACAATAATTTTAACTCAGTTTATATCCCATTTCATCATGACATCAATCAAAACATTGTTCAAACACAAACAAAATGTTATGATCATATATAGATTAGACTTTTCTAAACTATATGCATGTGGCGTCAATAAAAACATTTTTCCTAACCCAAAATATTAGTAGGAGTATATGTCGGGTCAAGTCACCACAACACTCTCATTAGAAAAATATACTACTAGGATCTCATTGGGATAGTTGAGTAGTACAAGATACATCCTATGCACATAATGAGCGAGACTGGAGGCTTCTTAAACCAAACTCTCCCTAAGGATTAATCCACAAGCTTTTAAATAAGGGGACCTTCCCTATCAGTGTATTTCACATTGTACTCATCACAAAAACACAAATGCACATAATGCGTGACATTCAAGACTCAATACTTTTATCACACATAATCACTTATCACTTATATTCATAACACGCCACGTTTTTTCACTAATCACTTTAGCATTTCTCAATTCATCACTTATCACTTTCACTTATCATAATCACTTAAACACACAAATCCCTTGCACATACACATTTAAGAACTAAGTTCAGACACAGGGTTGTGCCTGTCGAGACACGTCCTACACCCGTTGCGTACAAGGCTACAAGCCAATAAAGGGAATCATGTTCAACATGATCTTCCCCAAGCTTGGCAAGATGAATCTAGAGGACCCCTAAAACCCTTATACCTAGCATGACTACAGTCACACCACCTTGTGGTCAATAATTTCGTAAGTATTTTGGGCTTCCACGTCTGACGAGGTCAAGCCCACAACCAACGTGGTCAAGACAACAAGCCTTTTTGGTTACTCGCGTTCGGCAAGCCCAAGTTTCCACCCAGTGCAATATTAATAAACAAATGTTTTGCCCAATTCGTGATGACTCCTACAATCTATGATTTTAATTCGTTAAAGGGGCTTCTATAGTCTAATTAATTAATCAACGTTTTAGTCATGCAATTTACAATTATTATGAATTCATTCCTACTCATGGGTTTAGATACATCCTTAAGATTCTCTCAGGAACCCACAGATACTCGTAGATTCATGATCACATATAAGTCTTATAATTAACACATCAATACTCGCTTATAACATATTCAAAACATCTAATTTCATAACAAGTTACACTAGGTTCAGGTTTAATCCCTCACCCACATACACATACACATAACCTATGGATTGGAGGCCAATTCTACTATCCAATAATTACGCTACACCTTGGAACTCACTCTCCTTTACCTTAATTGGCACTAACTTCAAGATTTTGTTCTTCGAGTTCCTCTCTAGCTGCCTCTAGTTCACCTCTTTCTTCAAATCACAAAGTATGGTTAGATCGTATGTGAGGCAGATGTAGCACTACTAATGTATTTATATAAAACCCTATTAATCTATTTGGAAAAGTGGGATTTTACAACTCTTTCTCCCCCCCTTTTTTTGAAGTTTCATCCTCGAAATTACCTGAAGTAAAGAGCTTTGGATTCGATTCACACAATTGGCTTTCTTGTTCCCAAGTGGCACTGCACTTTCCTCCGTATTCCCTCCCCAAATCACCTTAACTAAAAAGATGCCCTTTCATTTTAGTTGTTTTACCCTTTTATCCTCAATCCTCAAAGGAATTGTTTCATGTGCAAGGTTATGTTTGAAATGAATGTTGTCGAAATCAAGAATATAAGAAGGGTCATGGACATACTTACGAAGTTGAGAAAACATGAAAAACATTATGTAAGCTAGAAAGAGATAGAGGTAAGACTATTTGGTAGGCTACTTCACCGATCCTTTTAAGAATTTGGTAAGGACGAATGAATTGAGAAGTAAACTTACATGATTTTAGTGCTCTACCAACACCAGTCCAAGGATTAACTTTAAGGAATACATGTTCTCCCTTTTTAAACTCAAGACCATTTCTCCTCTTATCATGGTAACTCTTTTGCCTACTCTAGGTTTCTCTCATCTTATCCCGAATAACTCTCACTTTTTCAATGGTTTGTTGAACTATGCCTGGTCATAAAATGGAACTCTCACTAGGTTCCACCCATCACAAGTGTGTTCTACACCTTCTATCATAAAAGGCTTCATAAGATGCCATCCTAATATTGGAATGATAGCTATTATTATAGGTGAACACTAATAAGGGTAAGAAATTATCCTAACTACCCCTATGCTTTAAAACACAAGCTCTAAGCAAATCTTCTTAGGATTGGATGTCCTTTCAGTTTAACCATTGGTTCTGGGATGGTAGGCTGAAATCAACCTAAGCTTAATTCCTAAAGTCTTATGTAAGCTTTCCCAAAATTCATCAGAGGTAAATCTAGGGTCTCTATTATAAACTATACTAAAGGGTACCCCATGAAGTCTCATAATTTCACCTATATATAGCTTAGTCAACCTGTCTAGAGGGTATATAATATTGATAGGGATGAAATGAGCAGACTTAATGAGTTTATCTATTATCACCCAAATGGAATCCATATTGCTTATGGTTCTAGGCAACCCAACCATAAATTCCATGGATATGTTATCCCACTTCCATATAGGTATGTCTAAGTATTGAAGTTTTCTTTATAGTTTATGGTGTTTTACCTTAGATTTTTTACCTACTAGACAAGCTAACACAAACTCCTCTATCTTTTTCTTCATCTTAGGCAACTAAAACATCTTCTTAAGGTGTTGGTACATCTTAGTGGCTCCTGGATGGATACTACAGTTGCTCCTATGTCCCTATTCTAAAATCATTTTCTTAAGTTCTAAGATGTTAGGTACACACAATCTATCCTTAAGTCTCAAGACTCTATCCACACCTACTTTAAACTCACTATCTTTTCTTAACCTCAACTTCTCTAATTGAGCTAATATGAATGAACCTACCTTTTAGCCCTCTCTAATTTCATCTACTAGACTATTAATCACTTTCAAGGTCCTTAACTTAACACTACTAGGGGTCAACTTATGCACTAGACTAAGGTCCTTGAATTCCTTTAAAAGGTTAAGCTTCCTAATCATTAAAGATGATATTCATAAGGATTCCTTACTCAATGCGTCAACCACTACATTGGCCTTACCTGAGTGATACTTAAGGTCAAAATTGTAATCCTTAAGAAACTTTAACCACCTTCTCCACCTCATATTTAATTCCTTTTGATCAAACAAATATCTAAGGCTATTATGGTCACTAAAAACCTCAAATCTTCAACCATAAAGGTAATGTCTCCACAACTTAAGAACAACGATTATGACTGCTAACTCAAAGTCATGGGTAGCATAGCTTTTGTTCATAGATTTTTAATTGCCTAGATGCATAAGCTATTGCCTTACCTATTAGCATAAACACCCTTCCTAACCCCATCTTAGAAGCATCACAGTATACTATAAAGGTTTCACTAGGGTCAAGTAACATTGGGATGGGTGCACTAGTTAACCTCCATTTAAGCTCTTGGAAGTTTTCCTCACACCTAAAGTCCCACACAAAAGGTTGGTTTTTCCTAGTCATCTTGATCAAAGGTAAAACTAGTCTACAAAAGCTCTCTATAAACCTCCTATAGTAATTGGCTAAACCCAAGAAATCTCTAATCTAAAAAATAGACTTGGGCACCTTCCACTTAAGCACAACTTCTACCTTAGAAGGATCTATGACTATACCCCCTTTAGAAATGACATGCCCTAGGAAACTAACCTCACTCAACCAAAACTCACACTTAGATAGTTTGGTAAAAAGTTGTCTATATTTAAGAGTTTGTAATGCTACTCTAAGGTGTTCAGTATGTTCATCCCTAGTCTTAGAATAAATAAGGATATCATTTATGAAGACTACTACAAATTTATCAAGGTAGGGATGAAAAATCCTATTCATGCAATCCATAAAGATACCAGGTGCAATAGTCACACCAAAAGGCATAACTAAATACTCAATGCCCATAACGAGTCCTAAAAGCAGTCTTTGCAACATCCTCTGGTCTCACCCGGATTTAATGGTATCTTGATCTTAAATCTATCTTATTAAAGACACATGCTCCTACTAACTAGTCTATAAGGTCATCTATCTTAGGCAAGGGATACTTATTCTAATGGTTACCTTATTGAGTTGGCGGTAGTCCACATACAACCTTATACTGCCATCTTTCTTTTTCACTAATAACACAAGTGCTCCCCAAGGTGATACACAAGGCCTAATGTTGCTTCTTTATTAGTTCCTCTAATTGCTTCTTAAGTTCAACTAACTCCTTTGGGTACATCCTATAGTGTGCTACGGATATATGGTTAGTACAATGTACTAAATCAATAGCAAACTCAATCTGTCTCAAGTGGTAAGCTAGTTACATCTACTAAAAATACTCCAGGAAACTCCCTTCCCAAAGGAATCTCACTTAATTCATTTTCTCTCTCGAGTTTTAAATAGGCAAGCATCATATATACCTTTTCATTTTTTTTAAAAAAAGATTTAATTTGGTTGGTAGAAACAAAATTTGCACCCTTACTCTCACCAAAAGAAAGTCTTTTATCAAAACAGTTTAACAAGACATTGTTAGAAGATAACTAATCCATTCCAAGGATTACATCTAGTTTACTAAGAGATAAACAGTTTAACTAAACTACAAACTGCCTATCAAAAATAGAAATAAGACATTTTAAACAGACACTAAATGTGGTTATGGGACCGTCTGTTGGGTTTTCCACAACTAAATCATACTTTAAGCTAGACATAGGCAATTTCAAAGTGTTGACATAGGTGTGAGAGATAAATGAATGAGTTGCATCAGAATCAAATAGTACAATGAAAGGATTTTCAACAATGAAACAAGTACCTTGTATCAGATTCTCAAATTGAGTGGCTTCAACACCACTAAAAGTGAAGACTCTCCCAGTAGCTTTTGGTATCTCATGTTAGGAACTTGTTCTAGTAGTTTGATTCTTTCTGCAATAAGGTCATTGCATGCTAATGTGTCCAAATCCTTGGTCATTGAAACAAGCCACTTCCTTATCTAAGCATTTGGTGAAGTCGTGTCCTTGTCATCCACACTTCTTACACCATTATGGAAAAGCAAAAGTAGGTCGTCCAATATTAGTGGTCCTTACTCCAACCGAAGACCCCACAACTGACTTACTCTCACTATCAATAAAAGTTGCAATAAACATCTTGTTTACACTCTATCCACAATTCCCACCTTGAAATCTTCTAGGAGTAGAATACGACCCACTCTTAGTTTGTCCTCCAATCCTCATGCCTCTACTAGGAGTCGCACTCATGTAGTACGCAGTGCGTGCTCGATTGTCACGATAATAAATCCAACACTTGTTCACCACATTTGGGTAGTGGTAGATCTCTTGGTAGTTGATACTTATTTTCACTTCAAGGTGAATACCATTCATGAACTTTATATATTTAACCCATTCACCACCCTCACCATGGTAGTTTGTGCAATATTAGACTAGGTTATCAAACTTGGTAGCATACTCCGCCACCGTTCCATCTCCTTATTACAAATTCATAAACTCCACCTCCTTCTAACTTCTCTCGTCGTCAGGAAAGTATTTCTCCAAGAATACTAGCTTGAAGTTGTCTCAATTTAAATGAGTACTAGCAACCATCATGCACTACAAGGCACCCTCCCACCAATAGTAAGCATCCTCTGACAACATGAAGGTTGCAAGGTTAACCTTCTGATCCAAAGGGCACTCCATCGCACAAAAAATCTTCTCTACCCCACATGCATAATTAAATAAATATAATAATTATAAAAGGAAATATTGTACTAGAATAACTTCAAACAAAGGTAAAAAGTATCATATTTGGAATTTAATAGCTAAAACAACGCCTAGCTATTACAAACTTAAAGAAGTTGTGTTTTAAGGAAAGTAAACTATAATTATTAAAACAAAAAGCATGAAACATAATCCAAGATCTTTGGTATCATAGACATCAAAGTTGTCCTTTTAATCAACTAGATTCCTCCAAAATGGAAGCCTAGCTATATCCACGTATAAAACTTCAACAAGAAAAATAGAGGAGTGAGAACATATCTTACTCTGGCTACCATTATAGAATAAGGTCAGGTAGTCTCACACAAAAGTTATATAAAACCAATAATTAAACTTCTCATCAATCCATACAATTTCAACTCAGTTTATATCTCATTCCATCATGACATCAATCAAAACACAATTCAAACACAAGAAAATGTTGTGATCATACATAGACTAGACTCTCTTAAACTATATGCATGTGGCGCCAACAAAAACATTTTTCCCTGCCCGAAGGCTAAGTAGTCTAGGAGTTCATGTCAGGTCAAGCCATGACAACACTCTTACAAGAAGGATATATTACTAAGGTTTTGCCGAGATAGTTGATTCGTGCAAGATACGCCTCATACACACAATGGGTGATATTAGGACTTCTCAAACCAAACTATCCCTAAGGACTAATCTCCAAGCTTTTACACAAAAGGGTCTTTCTTAGCAATGTATTATGTATTGTACCCATCACAAAAATACAAATGCACATGATACATGACATTTAAGACTCAACGATTTTATCACGCATAATCACTTATCACTTATAATTCATAACACATCACATTTTGTCATTGATCACTTTATCACTTCACAAACCATCACTTACCATAATCACTTATATACACAAATTCTTCTTACATACACACATAAGAGCTAATTTTAGACATAGGACCACACTCGACGAGACACGCCCTACGCCTAGCATATACGAGGTTGTGAGCTTCTAAAAGGAATAACGTTTGGTGTGATCCTCCCCAAGCTCAACGAGATGCATTCAAAGGACCTTTGGAACCCTTGTGCCCAACGTGACTACACTCATGCCTAGTGTCAATAATTTCGCAAGTATTTCGAGCTTCCATGTCCAAAGAAGCCAAGCCCACGACCAGAGTGGTTGAGACCACAAGCATTTTGTGTTACCCGCGCTTAGCAAGCCTAAGTTGTTTCCCGGTGCAGTATCAATAAATAGATTTTCTACATAATTCACGATTTTTCAAATATATGACTCCTACAATTTTAATCCATTAAAAGGGCTTTTATAGTTTAATTAATCCATGTTTTAATCATGAAATTTACAATTATTACAAATTTATTCCTACTTATGGGTTTAGATACATCCTTAGGGTTCCCCCAAGAACCCACAAGCACTCATAGATTCATGATCACATACAAGTCTTATAATTAACACATTAATACTCACTTATAACATATTCGGAACATCTAATTTCATAACAAGTTACACTAGGTTCGGGTTTAATCCCTCACCCACATACACATGCACATAACTTATGGATTGGGGGGCAATCCTGCTAACCAACAATTATCCTACACCCTGAAGCAATGTTCTCACTCCTTCTTTACCTTGATCAGCGTTAAATTCAAGATCATGATCTTCAAGTTCCTCTAGTTGCCTCTGATTCACCTCCCTCTCTATATATCACAAATTATGATCAGATTGCATGTGAGACAGACCTAATACTATTAATGTATTTATACACAATCCTAACTCTCATCCGCACACGTAACTTGTTAATAAATGTCCAACTAATTAACCTCACATATTTAATTACTTAGAATATTTTATTCCCCAATTATATAATTAAAAAATCTCTTATTAATCTATTTTGAAAAAGTGAAATATCACATGAAGCATTTATATATGTTGTATTCAACTTCCATGCAAGTTGATATATAGTTAATTATTGGAAATTGGTCTTCTCATAATCACTACAAGAAAATTGTCATATAGTGACACATATACCTTATAGTGACACAATACGTGTCACTAAAAATTACTTTTACTCACATAATAAATATAAATATATGTTAGTATATTGTTAAAAAGTATAGGTATAGACTATAATGACACACAAAATATGTTGTTAAATCTCATTCAAAATCAACACTAAAATTATATGTAACTATATGTCAAATAAATATATACCTACATATATTATACCTATAGTGACATTTTTTATATGTCACTATATGTAACATTTTTTATAGTGAATAATCGATATTAAATCAAATTCTATATAAACAATCTTTGACCGGTTATAGGATTAAGGAAACATTAAATAGACTTATTATGCAATAATTATATGAAGATTTTACATTTTTTATTTACTAATTTTGTTAAGATTACTTTGAACGTTATACCAAAGTTTGTGGCTATAAGACAACATTAGATTAATGTGCATTAACAGTTTTTGCTATCTTTGATTTATATCAAAGTTCTTGCGTTGTTAAGCAATAAATTAAGACTGATTCAGACTGATTCCAAAGTTCTTATTTGATTATTACCAACTAATCGTGGTTTTCTTTCTTCTCAAATTTACTTGCAGAAGTAATTGTATAAATAATAATAATAATAATAATAATAATAATAATAATAGTTATTATTATTATTATTATTATTATTATTATTATTAATAATAATTAGGACTTCTTTCACTAACATTTTTTAGTCTAATTAATATTATGGTTGATTCTCAAGTCTAAAGGCTTCAAGTTTGAATCTTAACTTTGATAAAAAAAAAATACTAAAAAAATATGGTCTTCTTCCAAAATTTAAATATATTTTTATATGCATTAATTTAGTATTTATAGTAAAATTTTCAATTAATATATTATTATTAATCATTTTTTAAAGAAATTACATAAAAATTTGTAAATAAGATGCCAACAGTTTTGGTGGCCAAATTGTTATTGGATCATCAATATGACGTATTGGTTCCAATTTCTTAAGTAAAGTATCATGTTGAAATTTTGTAGATGAAAAAATATGATAATAAAAGAAAAAAATTTAGTAACATTGATCAATTAGATTTTTTAATAAAATTAGTTATTGATAAAATTGATAAAGTATGTAGTAATGTAGTAACAAAAAATATTATTAATAAACACACTTTTATTTTGAAAAGTGTTTTCTCTATTGCAAAATATTAACCTATAAAATGCAAAATAGCTCTTGCACTAACTATTTTTTGCAAGCATTTATAAGGATTTGTGTGACACCCTTCTACCCCATAATAAATAAGTAACAACAATAAGAATAATTCAATAAATACAACATCAAGAAGGGTCCACATATTTTAATAAAAACTCATAGGTTCACAAGTCTTGAAATAAATAGAAATAATAATAATAATAATAATAAAGTTTTACTCTTAAAAGAAAATTATCAAGGTCTCTAAAGAAAAATGAAAGGAATCCAGAATTTACAAATATAAGGTGAATATAAAACTCTTAAAAATAAGTCTCCTCAAACGACAAATAACAATTCATAACTAGAGCATCCTAAATTCATGTCACAATGTCACATCCTATCAGAGCAGAACCCTTTTCCTTTAGAACTCAACACTATGAGTACCTTCATCTTCACCTAAAAGAAAACCACATAAAAACAGGACGGTGAGAGATAGATAACATCATATATGAACATAGAGCTACCCAATTCCCACCCCACACCGTGCACCAAAATATCATCATTAAATATAAACAACAAATACATCTCATATAATTACCAAACATCATTTTTTTTCTCAATCATACAAGCTTTCATACACATGCTCACTATATGCTCATACACATCTCCTCTCCTAAGAGTCTCAACTTGGCACTCCGCACAATGGGCGTACCTCGTCAATTCCCTTAGTTGTTGCCAATGCGGGCATACCGTTCTCACACCCTCCCAGGGCCGGTATGTTGCACGGTTAAACACCCAGCGGCCCGTGCAAAGGCAATCCACCCACCGTTAAACCCTCTGTGGCCAGTGAGCTGCGCAGTTAAACACCCAACGGCCCACGCATGGAATGCCTCCCGTCATGGTCCCCCCTGTCTCAACCCCTCTCTGGGCCCAGGGTCCAATGCAATATAGCCACGTCTGGCTTCTCAAGCACCACATGCAACTCATAAGTCTCATGCAACTCATGCATCCCACGTAACTCATAATTAATGCATCTCCATTATATAACATCATCACATGTCAATAACAATCCATGCAATATCATCCTCACATGCTAGGTACCTATCATTAAGTTATCAACATCATAGATCACAAATTTCACATAATTCTTCACACACATCACAATATCTATGACATTCAGTTAATAATTTAACCATAACTCGAGATATACATATCCTTTCTAAGTGATCCCAACTCCATTAGAATCCTAACATCAATATCTACAACTTTCATGAAGAACAAAAATCCTAATAAAGTCGTTTAGGTTACCATTCAGGGCTCACAAAAATTGATGTTGTGGTTCGCACACAGATTGGAAGGCTCAAATTGAAACTCACATAACTTGATCAAATATTAATATTTTTACACGATTCTTGTGTCTAAATGGTAGCCCCAGATGTCTAGTTTCTAAAAAAACAAACGGCACTCGATTTGGATAACTACACAGAAAGATATCGCAAAATTACAAACGTATGTCGGGGTCCCGACGCCCGACGCCCAAAACTGGCGCTGAGCGCCCAAATCTCTGCCCAGACTCCCCTCTGTGAAATTAAACCTGCGTTTTACGAGTTCCAACAAGGTTTTTACCAATCAATCCATACACATCTCAAGCCTCAAAAATTGGTTTCCATTGGTTTTACAAAAAAAAAATCTAAAGTCTTCTTAACACATAAAATTCAAGTCATCAAATTTAAGGATAAAGAATTAACAAGAAAGCCCCAATGGAATTCAAAGACAATTCAAGAAATAAGTTCTTCCAAATGAATTAAGAATTTAGAACATCGATTGCACAGATAATCGTTCAGAATTTTAAATAGAGTTCCTAGAGAGACTTAGGGATTGCCCTCACTACCCGAACACCCCTATATTCACATATGAAGAAACCCATCCCCCCGTACCTGGATGAGCAGAAGATGAATGGTCTTGGTGTGATCTAAGATCGTTCCTGAGTACTCTTCCTTAGAGCTCTTTATTTCTCCTCTTTTTTTCCCTAACCCTTCAGAACGCAAATGAGGCAGATAGGGTTAACACCACCTGACTCCTTTCTTAAAATTAATCCATTGGACTGGGTCAACCCAACCCATTTTCCTTCTCTTCTAACCCACTTCTAATTTTCCTCAAAATAATTAAATAAAATAAATACATGTATATTATAAAATATTTTTTCTCTATAATAATAATATATTTCTGACCCTAAATATAATAATATAATTTCAATAACAAAATATCATATAAAATCAACCTTCTCTTAAAACATATAAATATTTATTTAAAAATGCTAATAAAAATACTTATTTAATACGTACAAAATAATTGTCCAAAATAATAATTATTTAAAACGTACAAAATAATATTCCTCTATAATTATTAAAATAATTATGACCAAATACCATCTAATAATAATAATAATATTAATAACCTTTTTGAAAATTGGGGTGTTACAATACTTCCCCCCTTTTAAGAAATTCGTCCTCGAATTTATGAAATGAAGAGGTTCGACTATGACTCCTTCATTAAACTCAAGATTCTTCCTAAACTTCCTAGGCAAACCCACAACAAAGTCTAGACACATTATCTCACTTCCAAACAGGGACATATAAAGGTTACAATAGTCCTAAAAGGCTTATGATGTTCTGTCTTAGACTTATATTATACTAAACATGAGTACACAAACTTCCTCTCCTCCTCTCTTCACCTTAGGCCACCACGCTTCCGCTGCGCCACTCTGATACATGTTAATAGCTCCTAAAAGGATGCTAAAAGTACTCTTTTGTCCTTCCTCTAAGATCATCTCTTAATTCGGGATTACTAGGCACCCAAATTTTGTTCTTGCACCTCAAAACAACATCGATTCCTACTCAGAAAAGGTTACCTATATTCCTATCAATCTTCTTCACTTGGTTCACTAAGAAAGGATCTGACTCTTCGGCTTTTTCTAATCTCATCCATTAATTCACTAGTCACTTTCGACATACTCAATTCAATGCTTCTAAGGGTAAGCTCACACATCAAACTTAAGTCTGTAAACTCTTCAATCAAATCCAACCTTAAATCATCAAAGACGATAGATGAAAGATCATCCTACTCAAGGTATCTGCCATAATATTAGCTTTTCTTCTGTGACCCTCTCTAAAGATCAACCACCTAAGCATAAGTGCACTAGGTACACATACTAGATCTCAAAGTCTTACCACTTCATCTATACCCGAGATAAACACTTATCCATTATCTTGTCCTATAGCCTCATATCTTATCACCAAAATGAATCAACAGATTATGTTCCTCCAATTTTCCTTTAACAATCGACTAGTTATTCGAGTCATACCTAGTTTCACACTACTAAGGATAACCTCATAAGTCAAGCTTAAATCCCTAATTTGAACTAAAAGATCCATCTCTCTAATCATAAGGAAAAGCAAATATAAAGGTTTCCTACTCAAAGCATCGATCACCACATTGGCTTTACCTAGATAACAACTAAGATTAAAATCCTAGTCCTTAAAAAATTCCAACTATCTCCTTTGGTCAAAAGATATTTAAGGCTCTAATGATCACTAAATACCTCAAGCTTAGAATTATATAGGTAGTGTCTCCAAATCTTAGTATAAATATTACAACCGCTAACTTAAAGTCATGGGTAAGGTAATTCCTCTCGTGATTTCTCAATTTCCTAGAAGCATAAGCTACTACCATTCCTTCTTGCATCAACACTCCGCCCAAACCTATCTTAGAAGCACTACTATATACCATAAAAGGCTTACTAAAATCCAGTAATATTAACACTAGTCAATCTTTCCTTAAGAGTTTGGAAACTACTCTCACACTCACTATCCCACATAAAGGCAACTCCTCTTTCTCGTCAATCTAGTCTAAGGTAATGTTATTTTAAGAATTTCCTCAATAACTCTCCTATAATAATAAGCTTATCTAAAAAGACACTTAACCTCACTAATTGAGTTAGGTATCACCCACTGAAATACAACTTCTACCTTAGATAGATCTACATTATACCCCCACTAAAATTACAGGACCTAGAAAACTCTTCTTATACAACCAAAATTCATACTTAGATAACTTAGCCTAAAGCTATCTTGGATAAATCCTTACTCTCAATTCCAATTTGATGATAGCACACATTAAGGTCAACCTTACTAAACACCCACTAATTGATCCATAAGGTCATCTATCCTCATATCAACATACATGCATATCAAATCATATTAGAATATCTACTTCAAACAATCGATATATATCATTCCTAAGCATGTACGAATCAATCACCATTTACTCCATATAGTATGTACATGAACCAACTTTACCACATAACATCATACAATCTTAAACAACCTCTCAATCCACCTAACATCTTAGAATCATGACAAAAATCAATTTTTATCCTTGCATTGTCTAACGATTCAAAAATATCATGACACCATACATATCCCTTCAACAATGATCAAAGAAAATGATACCTAGAGAGTTATACTCATCCAAATGATCTCAAACCTATCTCAAAAGAAAGCTAAGAGAATAAGTTAAAACTCTTATGAAGACATAAAATTCTAAAAGATCCTCTTCTTAGCTAAAAATTTAAAAAACCGCAGCAGATATATTCGGCGCTTACAGCTAGACCTTTGATCACCAAAGTAGCTATAACTGGAGTTCTAGACCTCCATTTTACCTGATTCCAATTCCATTGGAAAGATAACGTCTAAGGCTACAACTTTTATGAAGATTATAAAATCTAAATCTGTCAATATGGTAGTCATAATGGCACAACAAAACTGTAGCGAAAATATCCTCTACACCAAACAGCAATAGTATATCAATATATCTAAGGCCACAAAAATACATCAACCCTTCCAAACTCACACCTCAACTTCATATTCAAGCTTCCCACTACAATCCTAAACCAAACAACTCACATATTTAGCACAACAGACTTAGAAAATAAAACTCACATGCTACCTAAACCATAAACGGTAAACATGCCAACACCAACACTCAAGGGAATTACCAACATTTCAATCTCTCATCAAGGATACCAAAACTCCAATTCTCATATACAACCTCCTTGGATTCAATCGCTACAACTATAGATTCTAGAAACTCCATTAACCGTAAACTCTCGACAAATCAATGTCTCACCCAAATCTAAGGTCCCAATAATTTCTAGTTGATTAGCAAGACTTCGTCCACTACTACTGGCACATATGCTCGCAATACGAGCGATACCACTCAACCACTACTTCTTACGTAAGCAAGAAGTATCAAAACAAATAAGCAATGATGAATAGCCTCAACTAAGCTATATCATGTCTTTCAGCCAAATTCTGAGAAAACAATATAAGTGTAAGCACAACACTAACAACACAAGGGAAACATCATCATCATTATCATTATCCTCATCATAAAGCAAAACATATTCCATCATTCATCTACCAAACAAGCATAGTAGACTCATAACTCACGGCCGATTGGATCGACCTGCTCTGATACCACTAAATGTGACACCCTTGTACCCCATAATAAATAAGTAACAACAATAAGAATAATTCAATAAATACAACATCAAGAAGGGTCCACATATTTTAATAAAAACTCATAGGTTCACAAGTCTTGAAATAAATAGAAATAATAATAATAATAATAATAATAAAGTTTTACTCTTAAAAGAAAATTATCAAGGTCTCTAAAGAAAAATGAAATGAATCCAGAATTTACAAATATAAGGTGAATATAAAACTCTTAAAAATAACTCTCCTCAAACGACAAATAACAATTCATAACTAAAGCATCCTAAATTCATGTCCCAATGTCACATCCTATCAGAGCAGAACCCTTTCCCTTTAGAACTCAACACTATGAGTACCTTCATCTTCACCTAAAAGAAAACCACATAAAAACAGGACGGTGAGAGATAGATAACATCATATATGAACATAGAGCTACCCAATTCCCACCCCACACCGTGCACCAAAATATCATCATTAAATATAAACAACAAATACATCTCATATAATTACCAAACATCATGTTTTTTCTCAATCATACAAGCTTTCATACACATGCTCACTATATGCTCATACACATCTCCTCTCCTAAGAGTCTCAACTTGGCACTCCGCACAATGGGCGTACCTCGTCAATTCCCTTAGTTGTTGCCAATGCGGGCATACCGTTCTCACACCCTCCCAGGGCCGGTATGTTGCACGGTTAAACACCCAGCGGCCCGTGCAAAGGCAATCCACCCACCGTTAAACCCTCTGTGGCTAGTGAGCTGCGCAGTTAAACACCCAACGGCCCACGCATGGAATGCCTCCCGTCATGGTCTCCCCTGTCTCAACCCCTCTCTGGGCCCAGGGTCCAATGCAATATAGCCACGTCTGGCTTCTCAAGCACCACATGCAACTCATAAGTCTCATGCAACTCATGCATCCCACGTAACTCATAATTAATGCATCTCCATTATATAACATCATCACATGTCAATAACAATCCATGCAATATCATCCTCACATGCTAGGTACCTATCATTAAGTTATCAACATCATAGATCACAAATTTCACATAATTCTTCATACACATCACAATATCTATGACATTCAGTTAATAATTTAACCATAACTCGAGATATACATATCCTTTCTAAGTGATCCCAACTCCATTATAATCCTAACATCAATATCTACAACTTTCATGAAGAACACAAATCCTAATAAAGTCGTTTAGGTTACCATTCAGGGCTCACCAAAATTGATGTTGTGGTTCGCACACAAATTGGAAGGCTCAAATTGCAACTCACATAACGTGATCAAATATTAATATTTTTACACGATTGTTGTGTCTAAATGGTAGCCCCAGATGTCTAGTTTCTAAAAAAACAAACGGCACTCGATTTGGATAACTACACAGAAAGATATCGCAAAATTACAAACGTATGTCGGGGTCCCGACGCCCGACGCCCAAAACTGGCGCTGAGCGCCCAAATCTCTGCCCAGACTCCCCTCTGTGAAATTAAACCTGCGTTTTACGAGTTCCAACAAGGTTTTTACCAATTTTCACTACTTCTACACCCCGTTGGTTCAGTTTAACTCCATTTATATTCTTCATACGTTCCAAATCAATCCATACACATCTCAAGCCTCAAAAATTGGTTTCCATTGGTTTTACAAAAAAAAAATCTAAACTCTTCTTAACACATAAAATTCAAGTCATCAAATTTAAGGATAAAGAATTAACAAGAAAGCCCCAATGGAATTCAAAGACAATTCAAGAAATAAGTTCTTCCAAATGAATTAAGAATTTAGAACATCGATTGCACAGATAATCGTTCAGAATTTTAAATAGAGTTCCTAGAGGGACTTAGGGATTGCCCTCACTACCCGAACACCCCTATATTCACATATGAAGAAACCCATCCCCCCGTACCTGGATGAGCAGAAGATGAATGGTCTTGGTGTGATCTAAGATCGTTCCTGAGTACTCTTCCTTAGAGCACTTTGTTTCTCCTCTTTTTTTCCTAACCCTTCAGAACGCAAATGAGGCAGATAGGGTTAACACCACCTGACTCCTTTCTTAAAATTAATCCATTGGACTGGGTCAACCCAACCCATTTTCCTTCTCTTCTAACCCACTTCTAATTTTCCTCAAAATAATTAAATAAAATAAATACATGTATATTATAAAATATTTTTTCTCTATAATAATAATATATTTCTGACCCTAAATATAATAATATAATTTCAATAACAAAATATCATATAAAATCAACCTTCTCTTAAAACATATAAATATTTATTTAAAAATGCTAATAAAAATACTTATTTAATACGTACAAAATAATTGTCCAAAATAATAATTATTTAAAACGTACAAAATAATATTCCTCTATAATTATTAAAATAATTATGACCAAATACCATATAATAATAATAATAATAATAATAATAATAATAATAATAATAATAATAACCTTTTTGAAAATTGGGGTGTTACAATTTATGTTTTTGGATGATCAACAAAAGCCTTGTAGTAAACATTCTTTTTGTTTAGACATTACAAAAAAGTTACATATAATGATATATGAAGTATGAAAGGTCAACCCAAGTATGAGATCAGTAAAGTTCTTACTTTGGATCCCTTCAAAAAAATTATTTTATTTTAATATTTATATAATTTTTTTAAGGTTTATAACTCAAGATCTTTTTATATTTTTAAAAGTTTACTCTAAAAGGTTTTTTCTCTCTCTAGAGATATATAGATATAATTAATTTTTTTAAGGTCTATATGTAAAACAATTTTATTTTTTTGTTAAAATATATTATTATTAATTTTAAAAAGTCTCACTTTAAGATTTGTTTTAGGCCTAATGATGTGTTGGGTTGGCCTTGGGAACATGTCACTATAGATACCATATATATTGGTATAAATCTTAACATATGACTATACATAATTTTGAATGACACTATAGCGAATAGATATATTGAATACAGAACTTTAGTGTTAATTTTGAATAAAATTTAACAATATATATTGTATATTACTATAGGTCATACATATATTTTTTAATAATATATCAACATATATTGTATTTGTAGTGTAGGAAAAAGTAATTTTTGATGATAAGTATTATGTCACTATAAGGTGTGTGTCACTACATGACCATTTTTTGTAGTGAGAGTATGAATTAAACTTTAGATAGCGTAGTTTGGCCCCACTCCATAGGTTCTATTGCTTGTTTTAGTGACATGCCTTTTTGGATTAAATTATGATTTTCTTATTTATATGTTTAATTGTCCGATATTAGATTTTATTTCAATCATAAGATATTAAGTCAAAAGATGATATTGGATCCCTTATGTTTTCAAGCTTTAATGATAACAAAAACAGAATTCTTTTATAAGAGAAAATATTTTTTTTTGCAAAATACACATCAGACGAAGCATAAGACCGCAAAATGTTATATAGATGATGTGTCATAAGACAAAGTATACAGTTTTATTTTATAAAATCTGAAATGTGTATCATTTATAATGAATAACGACTACTTGTTACATGACTAACTAATTTCTTAATAGATTGATTTAAGAAAGCTCATTGGAACAAATTTGTTAAAGTGAATGAAGTCATTCTTTGTGCAAGAAACAAGGACAAATGGCCCCCTTAAATTATGGAGAAATTCAACAAAAGTTGATGTAGAACTTGCTCCTCACTAACACACATCACAGATAATTTGTTTGGTATCCTAAAGCTGATAAGTAGTCTCTCTAATCAAATAAGAAGTGAAAATTTGGTGAAATGCAATGAATGCAAACATTTAATGCATCAACAAACACTTTTCGCCTCAAGGAACTTGTAATGAAGACAAATGAAGTAAGCTTTTGAGGAACCCCCAAGATTTTGCAATAGTAATCTTCATTCAAGCTACTATATACAAGGCTTCACAATCAGAAAGAAAGAGTTTGACAGTTATGCAATTCTAGTCTCTAAGACTTCTTTACGAAATTTTAAAGAAATATTTAGAAGGATTTTTTTCATTCTATAAAGCTTTTTGCACTTTTAACTATTGTATCATGTCTTGATAGGAAGAAGAAAACAACCTGTAAACCTTAATAACTCTTAGTTATTAGGTTTGAGCCTGGAGAGCTTTGTCAGTAAAAGAATACTTGTTGTTTGATCTTGAAGAGGTTTGTCGCTAAAAGAGTATTTGTTGTTTAAGTATAGAGAGGCTGTATGTAAAAGAATACTCGGCGTTGAAGCATGTAGAGACTTTGTGTGAAAAGAATACTTGGGTAGATTACTTGAAGAGACAATTCAAAGAATACTTAGGTTTGAGTCAGAAGTGAGTTGTTGAAATAATGTTTGTATCTTGTTTAAGGTAGTGGAACTTAATCTAGTTAGATTAAGAACTGGATATAGTCTCAATGGTTGTAACGAACCAGTATCAAAATATCATGTGTTTCATCTACCTCTTCCCTAACACTCTTTATTGTTAGCATTACTACTTTACTACTTGAAAAAGTATGAGTTTTTGGGAGATACTATTCAAACTCCCTTTTGTCTATATTTTCTCAATAATTTTATATCAGAGCTCAGTCTTTAACGGGGTTGAGCATTTAATAGTACTAAAGGAAAAGGATCCATCATGGGAAGTAGTGAAGGTCAATACCTACTAGAAAGAGCTTTTCTCACAAGGCCACCAACCTTTAATGGAGAAAACTACCCTTATTAGAAGGATAGAACGGAGATGTTCATAAAATCCACCCAATACCACCTCTAGAAGATTATCACACAAGGAGATGTAGTTGTTACCAAGCCTGAAAGCCAATACACTTAAGAGGAATATAACATTCTACAGCTTAAGACAAAAGCCAAATACATTTTAGCATGCTCCTTATCCAAAACTAAGTACAACAAGTTCTATAGTTACTCGACTACTTGTCGCCACCGGCCCAAACGGGCCTCGGCGGTCGCGAAGACGGTCAAGCTCGCTTTTATTTTAGTTTTGAAAATGTATTGGATTATTAGAACGACTTGTTCTCAAACTGAGACCTTGTCGATCTTATCCAATTTATTTATTAAATGTCTCACCAATCCATGTTAATCCCAAGCGGGACCCTCCATGGATTAGTGGTTTTCATAAAAAGGAAGGGTTCATGGAGTCGCCACCAATGTTTTACTCAAAACATTGGAAAAAGAAGTTTAAGGCAATCGATTCAAAAATCGACTTCGGCCATTACAACCAGAGTCGGGTAAGGGAGTCGGTTACGCGTGGGGAAGGTGTTAGCACCCCACAGCGCCCCTTTCGGGTTCCCTATGACAGATTATTTCTAAAAATAATAGTGCAAAATTACTAAATTACCCCTATTTATTCTAAGCAATTATAAATTAACTATCTACATGATGACAGTTTAATATGCACACAGAAAGCAGTAAAAGAAGGGATTTTTAGAAAAGAAACCTCTTGAAGCGTGCTTTTTATATATCAAGTAAAACTGGGAAGCTTTTTGGCGTTCCCTCGCTCTACAAGCCCGCTCACTCCTTCCTAAAAAATAATTTTTGACTTGGAAATCCGATGGATTTCCCTTCGACTTAGTTCGAGACTCAAGCAAAATGCTCAGAACTCAAAAACTTCGTCGGATCAACTCTCCGAGTGATTTCTAGGCAGAGCACTGCTCAAAAAAACCCAGAATACTCAAGAAGAGGGTTAAAACTCCGTTTTTCTCTCCCAATGACGTCAAAATGACGCCATATTTATAGGGAACAGGCGCAATACGGGCTATGGAATCAATACGGCCGTATTGAAATTTTTGAACTTCAATACGGCCGTATTGAGTTCAATACGGCCGTATTGAAATTCAGAAATTTCAATACGCCCGTATTGAGTTCACTGCGGCTGTATTGAAACTTCAATACAGCCGTATTGATTTCAGTACGGCCGTATTGAAGTTTCAGAAACTTCAATACGCCGTATTGAGTTCACTGCGGCCGTATTAAAGCTTCAATACGGCCGTATTAAGTTTAGTACGGCCGTATTGGGCTTCATTCCCTCCACTTCCTTATTTTAAGCTACTCTAAGACCTCTAAACCTACAGATAGCCATCCTATGGTCTTCTAGGAGTCCTTCTGGCTGACTTTCCTTCGATCTTTGAGGGTCTTCGAGTTTTATTTCCGACCCGGACAATTTTAGGGGTCTACAGCTGCCCCCCCCCTTTACTTAGTCAGACGGCCTTTTGGTGTACCGATTGACAAGTAAAGGAGTTGACCCAATTGTCCGGGTAATATGCCAACCTTCTGACTTGTAGCGTCTTCCGGTGGAAAATTGTTGAGTAGCCTCTCCAGGTTGTTGCATACCTCGGTGTTTCTGACAACCTCGGTAGCTGAGTTTTACCCTCTCCAGGGTCAACTTCACTCGACGCCCGAGCCGGAAGTTGAACATCGACGTGTCTCTGACGACGCTGATGGTTGAGTACCGCCTCTCCAGGCCTAGCCTCACTCGACGCCCGAGCCGGAAGCTAGACACCAGTGTTTTAACATCACTGATGATTGAGTATTGCCTCTCCAGGCCCAACCTCACTCGCCGCCCGAGCCGGAAGTTGGACACCAACGCACCTCTGATGACGCTGATGGTTGAGTACCGTCTCTCCAGACCTAGCCTCACTCGACGCCCGAGCCGGAAGCTAGACACCAGTGTGTTAACATCACCCTGATGATTGAGTACCGCCTCTCCAGGCTCTGCCGCTTAACATTTGGCAGTTGAGTTTGCCCTCTCCAGGGTCTGCGTCTTAACATCGGCAGGTGAGTTTACCCTCTCCAGGGACTGCGTCTTAACATCGGCAGCTGAGTTTGCCCTCTCCAGGGTCTGCGTCTTAACATCGGCAGGTGAGTTTACCCTCTCCAGGGACTGCGTCTTAACATCGGCAGCTGAGTTTGCCCTCTCCAGGGACTGCGTCCGTGTCTTCTGATCACTTCGGCAATGCGAGTTTACCCTCTCCAGGGATTTTGAGATGATTTTTGTCTCCACAGTCCACTATGCTGCTTCGACAGTTTTTTCTGATTTTGTGCCGCTGAGGGCTGGATAACGCAGGGATCCGTCTAGGGGATGTGCAGTCATTCATAGGTTCCTGTGCCCCAACTTGCATTGCATTGTTGGTACCCATGGGGAATTTCTGAATCCTTGGGGTGTGGACACAGATGCTCTCTCTTTGAGTTGAGCGATGCCTTATGTTTGGCTGACGTCCTTTGACGTTGGTGGAGTATCCCGGTTGTCCTTATTCGGGTGACTCTTTTCAATTTTCTGATTTTGTAGCCTCTGTGTAGGCTATTATCCACTAGGGAATTCTGTCATTCATTTCTTGACTGGCCTCTTCTGTTAGGCAGATAATCTTGATGTTCGGTGCTTGGCTGGATGCCGCATTCCGATTGGGGAATATTTATTGAGATTTTTTATTTTTTCTCCTTTTGTAGGGATGCCTCTTGAGTAGGCGATTGGGGATTTGGGGACCTTGTGTATCCCAGAGTATTATTTTAGGAAGCCTCTACAGGCTTAGTCTCACTCAACGCTTGAGTCGGAGAGTTATCTTCCACTGAAGAAGTTTTAAAGTCCTTTGACTTGAATATACTGCTTGGATGATCATACTTCCATTGGAGATTTTGACGATCTTGCTTGATAGCTCTTGCTGGGGATTTTGAATCCAAGAGCATGAGTTGAGGTTCCCTCTGGGGAGTATTATTTCTGCGAGCCTCTCCAGGCTCAATTATTCTGTTTACTGAGGAGTATTGTTTCGGCAAGCCTCTCCAGGCTCAGTTATTCTGTACAAACTGATGAGTATTGTTTCGGCAAGCCTCTCCAGGCTCGGTTATTCTGCGGGAGTATTATTTCGGCAAGCCTCTCCAGGCTCAGTTATTCTGTGCAATCTTTTTGTTGGATTTTCTATATCCTTGCCTTTTTCATTTTTGGCTTTTTCTGTATTTTGCCTTTTCTTCTGATTTGGCTTTTGCTGACTGCTGTCATACACAAGCAATTTTCTATTTTTCTATTTTATGCGATTGCTTCATGATAAGGTCTTTGAATGTGCAACTAATGTGTGTGATGCACGAAATGCAAGCTTTATTATTTGTTTATTATATATATATATATATATATATATATATTTTTTAGAAAGATGAATGGCTCTCCCTATCCTCTTCTTCTATTTAGAGGAACTTCTGTCATTGACGCGAGGGAATATTTTCGTGAGCCTTTGAATGCAGGAGTTTAAAGATTTTATAGGAACCCCTCCAGTTTTCTTTTATTGACCGATTATTAAGAGTTTCGTACAATTTTTAGAAACATCAATTTAAAGGCATAATCACAAGGTCAAGAGAGAAAAGAAACAAATGGATATTTTATTGATATTCAAATGTTTATACAGAAAGATTTACAAAGGGATTTTCTGAAGAATGGCTGGCCAGGGTAGGCTGTACATTTTTGGCTTAAACAATTACATCTGTGATTGCTGCCCTTCCCGTTCCCTAGTTGCTTCGGGTGAGATGCCTGAGCCAGGAGTGTAGATGCTGCAAGACGCTTGCTTCTAGAAGATTATCACTTGAAACGCCTTTTCGGTTTTCGATTCAAGTGATCGTTGCTTGCTTTACTTTTTGCATCTTATTCTTTTGCCCCTAATTTTTGCCTAGGACATGTCCTAGCGGGGATAATTTTGCCTTTGTTTTGCCTAGTACCCTTGTACTGGCGGGCTTTTTATTTTGCCCTAACTTTTGCCTAGGATGCCCTTTTCGGGTTTTCATCCTAGCGGGCTTGTGCAAGCAACGTCTTCAAGCGTAGTACTTCTTTACCACGTCAGCGTTGACTGGGTATCGAAGTTCTTCTCCGTCCATGTCTGTAAGGATCAATGCTCCTCCGGAGAAGGTTCGCTTCACCACGTATGGTCCTTCGTAATTTGGGGCCCACTTTCCGATTTTGTCCTTTTGAGCTGGTAGCAATTTCTTCATCACCAGCTCTCCCTCATGGTAGATTCGAGGATGGACTTTCTTGTCAAAAGCCTTTTTGATCTTTCTTTGGTAGGCTTGACCATGGCATATGGCGTTTAGTCATTTTTCTTCGATAAGGTTCAATTGGTCGTATCGACGTTGAACCCATTCTGCCTCGGAAAGTTTTGCTTCCATGATTACTCTCAGAGAAGGTATCTCGACTTCAACCGGCAGAACTGCCTCCATTCCATAAACAAGGGAGAATGGAGTAGCTCCTGTGGATGTACGTACTGAAGTCCTATAACCATGGAGAGCGAAGGGTAGCATCTCATGCCAGTCTTTGAATGAGACAACCATCTTTTGTACTATCTTCTTGATATTCTTATTGGCTGCCTCGACTGCCCCATTCATCTTTGGTCGATATGGGGAAGAGTTGTGGTGCTGAATTTTGAACTCTTTGCACAGTTCTTCCACCATCTTATTGTTCAAATTGGATCCATTATCAGTGATGATTTTGTCGGGAATACCGTATCTGCATATGATATTCTTTCTGATGAAGGATGTTACCACCTTTCGGGTCACATGAGCATACGATGCCGCTTCTACCCATTTGGTGAAATAGTCAATGGCCACAAGAATGAACCTATGTCCATTAGATGCCTTTGGCTCAATGGGTCCAATAACATCCATGCCCCACATTGCGAATGGCCAAGGCGAAGCCAACACGTTCAGTGGAGTTGGTGGAACATGAATATTGTCGGCGTATGCTTGACACTTGTGGCATTTCCGGACGTATTGGTAACAATCCCTTTCAATGGTCGACCAATAATATCCTGCTCTGAGGATTTTCTTAGCTATTGCAGGCCCGGGAATATGGGTACCGAAAACCCCCTCATGTATTTCTTTGATTACATTTTGAGCTTCGACTTGGTCTATGCACCTCAACAAGACCGAGTCATAATTCTTTTTGTAGAGGGTTTCTCCAATCAACAGAAATCCCATGGCCCTTCTTCGGATATGCTTTTTATCATTATCGCTAGCCATATCAGGATATTCCCCTTTTGACAGATATTGTTTGATGTCATGGAACCATGGATAATCGTCAACAGCTTCATCTATCAGTAGGCAGAACGCTTGCTTATCGTGCCGCCGGATATTGATGATGGGCATTTCATGCTCCTTATCCAAGGCGAACATCGATGATAGTGTAGCAAGGGCGTCAGCGAACTGATTTTCCTCCCTTGGGATATATTCAAAGACGACATTTTGAAAGAATTGTATCAGGTCTTTGATATGCTCAACATATGGTATCAGCTTAGGATTTCGGACTTCCCATTCACCTCGCAGTTGGTGGATGACTAAAGCCGAATCTCCAAATACTTTGAGCTTTAGGATACCATTGTTGATTGCTGCTTGGATTCCTAACGCGCAAGCCTCGTATTCAGCCATGTTGTTTGTACAATCGAAGTTGAGTCTTGCTGTTAGGGGGATATGCTTTCCTTGTGGGGAAATTAACACTGTTCCGATCCCCTGTCCAAGCATGTTGGAGGCTCCATCAAAATACATGGTCCACGTATCATCCTTAGGATCTTCATGTTGTAAATGCATTATATCCTCATCGGGGAAATCATCCTGAAGGGATTGATAGTCATTGGTCGGCCCGTGTGCTAGGTAATCAGCTAGGGTACTACCTTTGATGGCCTTTTGTGTGACATGTATGATGTCAAATTCTAATAATTGCACTTGCCATCGGGCAATCTTCCCAGTGATTATCGGTTTGTCGAACACGTACTTAATTGGGTCCATTTTGGAAACCAACCAAGTAGTATGCCTAATCATATACTGCCTGAGCCGTTGTGTTGCCCATGCTAACGCACAGCACGTCTTTTCTAGTGGCGTGTAGCGGGTTTCATAATCAAGGAACTTTTTGCTCAGGTAGTAGATGGCTTGTTCTTTCTTCTTTGTTTCATCTTGTTGTCCTAGCACAGCTCCCATGGACTCATCAAGTACCGTTAGATAGAGGATTAATGGTCTTCCCTCGACAGGTGGCACCAACACTGGTGGATTGGCCAAGCACTGTTTGATCTTATCGAAAGCTTGTTGACAATTCTCATCCCAAGATTCGGAATGATTTTTGCGCAACAGCTTGAATATTGGCTTGCACGTGTCAGTCAACTGTGCAATGAACCTTGCGACATAGTTCACCCTGCCAAGGAATCCTCTTATTTCTTTCTCAGTTTTAGGAGGAGGCATTTCCATTATTGCCTTTATTTTATCGGGGTCCACCTCTATGCCTTTTTTGCTGACAATGAACCCAAGAAGCTTACCTGACCGAACTCCAAAAGTACACTTAGCCGGATTTAGCTTAAGCTGATACTTGCGAAGCCGATTGAATAATTTTCTCAAATACTGGATGTGGTTCATTTCATCTTTTGACT
Organism: Cajanus cajan; assembly: GCF_000230855.2. Lineage (NCBI taxonomy): Eukaryota > Viridiplantae > Streptophyta > Magnoliopsida > Fabales > Fabaceae > Cajanus > Cajanus cajan. Next base: position 14,972,151 of record NC_138520.1, on the reverse strand, counting down.
TTGCGATCATGTCATCCACGTATACTTCAATTTCTTTGTGGATCATGTCGTGGAATAACGTCACCATCGCTCGTTGGTAGGTGGCACCCGCATTTTTCAGTCCAAAAGGCATTACCCTGTAGCAGAAAGTTCCCCAGGGTGTAATGAAAGAAGTTTTCTCGCGGTCTTCTTCATTCATCTTGATTTGATTATACCCCGAGTATCCATCCATAAAGGAATAGAGTGTGTTTGTGGCAGTGTGATCCACAAGTGTATCGATGTGTGGCAAGGGAAAATCGTCCTTTGGACTGGCACGATTCAAATCCCTATAATCAACACACACTCTAACCTTCCCATTCTTTTTGATGACTGGCACAATGTTAGCCAGCCATTCAGGATATTGGGATACGACCAAGAATCCCGCATCTAATTGCTTTTCTACCTCCTCCTTGATCCTTTAAAGACCATTCGGGCTTGATTCGTCGAAGCTTTTGTTTGATAGGTCGAAACCCTTCTTTCAATGGCAACTTATGCTCGACGATATTAGAGTCCAATCCGGGCATATCATGGTACGACCATGCAAATACGTCCTTGTATTCCCTCAATAGTTGGATCAATTGTGCCTTTATTTCATCACTGATATGGGTCCCAATGTTGAACTCTTGCAACTCTTGACCCTGCCCCAAATTTACGGTCTCCAATTTCTCTTGATATGGTTGGAGTAGACGAGCTTCTTGATCTAGCAGTCTTTGCAGATCCGGAGAGATGGTCTCCTCATCACTGTCCAACTCAACCCATTCATCCTCGGCTTTCGGATCCCGGTCAGAGCGAGCAATCACAGACATAATTATTTATTGGTTCTGTTTAGGTTTAGAGTTTATTAATATTAATGAGAGAGAGAGAATAGAACAAAATGAGAGAATAATGTGTGAAAAATGCCTCTTTATTGATATATGTATGATGTACAAAACCCTTATTTACATGAAAGGTCCTCATGATCTCGGGTACTGATCATGAGTCCCTAAAAGAAAATTAAGAAAATTAAGGAGAGGCCCTATTGTGGCTTGCCCTTCTCTCTACTCCTGCTTCGGCAGAGGGTTCTTGCTCACGTCGGGCGCTGTCGAATCGAAAGTGACCCACCCAGCATCAATAAGGCCTTGGACCTTGTGTTTGAGAGCTAGACAGTTCTCTGTTGAATGCCCTGGTGCTCCCGAATGGTATAGACATTTGTCTTGTGGTTTGTACCAATCGGGGTAAGGTGGGTCGACCTTTCTCGGTGGAATATAAGCTAGAAGTTGGGCTTCTACTAGCTTCGGCAGGAGATCGCTATAAGTGGTCGGAAGTTTGTCAAACTTCTTCACAGAGTTGTATTGCGATTTGCCTGACTTCGAAGTGGAAGAAGATGGAGAAATGGTTACAGCGTTGACTCCTCCCTCTTTCTTCTTCCCGAAGGCCTTCTTAGCTTCATATGGTTGGGAAGGCTTAGCCAGCTTCCCACTTTTGAGTCCTTGTTCCACTCTTTCCCCAATAGTGATGATGTCCGAGAAGAGTGTCGTTGTGTTCCCTATCATTTTATCGTAATAGGGACCAGTCAACGAGTTGATGAATAAGGACACCGTCTCCTTATCCGACAGCGGGGGCTCTATTTGGGCCGCCAACTCCCTCCAACGTTGGGCGTACGCCTTGAAGGATTCATCATTCTTTTTACTCAAGGCTTGAAGATCTGACCTATCGGGTGTTAGGTCGATGTTGTATTTGTAGCGCTTGAGGAAGGCGTCGGCCAACTGCCTCCATGTGTGTACTAGATTTCCATCTAGCTGCATATACCAGTTGAGCGCGGTATCAGCCAAGCTCTCTTGGAAGCAGTGGATCAAGAGCTTTTCATTTGTGGCATATGCAGCCATCTTGCGACAGTACATGGTGAGATGACTTTTGGGGCAAGTCGATCCCACGTACTTTGGGAAATCCGGCACTTTAAATTTAGGAGGGAATTGGATGTCCCTCACTAAACACATGTCGGCGGCATCTTTGATGTCGAAGTCATACCCCTCCATAGCCCTTAGCCGATCCTCGAGGGCGTGGAATTGTTCCTTTGATACTTCGGGCTCTTTAATCATAATTCCAGCCCCAAGGGGTACAGCGTGTGGAGGATCTTCTTCATGCTCTTCCTCCTCTCCCTCATGATGGGACCCATGATCACTGTGATGAGATCCATGGATGTTGTGATGACGCATGAGTTCCATCATTTGCGCCATTTGGTCTTTAAGTTGTGAAAGCTCGGTTGTGAGCTTTTTGTTTTGCTCCTCCAATGCTTCCATTTTCTTGATCTTCTTTGCGCGTGTGAGGACAGAGAGATGACCAGCCACTTTCTAAAATGAATTTTTTAATCTAATTAGTTTATTCATGAATACGCTCTTGACATGAGCTTGATAACCCTCCATTTTTAAGGCGCTGCCTTTTTAAAATAGAGTGTTACTACCCTCCTTGACTTATGATCTCTCCTCAACGGAGAATCTCGATAATTATGGGTCTCTTTTACTCATGTCAAGAGGTATTGGTGAACCTAGAATGCATGGTTTATGAGGATGCATGATATCTTTATTGGTAATGATGCACATGCTCCTCACTTTTATTATATTTTCACACATGGTCTTTCCTCTCATGTCATGGTTTTTTCATGCATGGGGATTATTCTTTAGACCTTATCACGAGGTTATTTATTAATGCACAAACAATTGCACATAAGCATTTACACAAACAATTCACTCATCCACGAACAGTCACGAGCGAATCACGAGGTAGGGGTATCCTGCAGAAAGGTGCATATTCAAGGTAGGTTCTAACTGTTCTCACCAGTCCAAGGCCCCCAAGGTGCCCCCATTATAGGGACCCAATTCCTCTCATCGTAGGTCGATGGAAAGCTCCAACGCACCGTCGGACTCAAGTTCATGGTTATCACCTTGAGTGATGTTTTCCGACAACGGTCTACGGGCACCTATAGACCCATTCGACAACCGGCCGTACTAACATCCACTCCCTATGGTTAATCACTCATGCCCCCGGGTATAGAGGGAACTGTTGTGTGCAAAGGTTTGTGTGCAGTTTTTATTTCAAACAATTGCGTAAATTTAAAAATACAACAGTTATTAAAGCCAAATAGATAAACATGTTATCATACAAGTGAGGGGTAATAAAGTAATTTTAACTATTATTTGTTAAAAATAATCTGTCACTAAATGGGACTGACTCTCGAGGCTTCCCCAGCGGAGTCGCCATCTGTCGCCACCGGCCCAAACGGGCCTCGGCGGTCGCGAAGACGGTCGAGCTCGCTTTTATTTTAGTTTTGAAAATGTATTGGATTATTAGAACGACTTGTTCTCAAACTGAGACCTTGTCGATCTTATCCAATTTATTTATTAAATGTCTCACCAATCCATGTTAATCCCAAGCGGGACCCTCCATGGATTAGTGGTTTTCATAAAAAGGAAGGGTTCATGGAGTCGCCACCAATGTTTTACTCAAAACATTGGAAAAAGAAGTTTAAGGCAATCGATTCAAAAATCGACTTCGGCCATTACAACCAGAGTCGGGTAAGGGAGTCGGTTACGCGTGGGGAAGGTGTTAGCACCCCACAGCGCCCCTTTCGGGTTCCCTATGACAGATTATTTCTAAAAATAATAGTGCAAAATTACTAAATTACCCCTATTTATTCTAAGCAATTATAAATTAACTATCTACATGATGACAGTTTAATATGCACACAGAAAGCAGTAAAAGAAGGGATTTTTAGAAAAGAAACCTCTTGAAGCGTGCTTTTTATATATCAAGTAAAACTGGGAAGCTTTTTGGCGTTCCCTCGCTCTACAAGCCCGCTCACTCCTTCCTAAAAAATAATTTTTGACTTGGAAATCCGATGGATTTCCCTTCGACTTAGTTCGAGACTCAAGCAAAATGCTCAGAACTCAAAAACTTCGTCGGATCAACTCTCCGAGTGATTTCTAGGCAGAGCACTGCTCAAAAAAACCCAGAATACTCAAGAAGAGGGTTAAAACTCCGTTTTTCTCTCCCAATGACGTCAAAATGACGCCATATTTATAGGGAACAGGTGCAATACGGGCTATGGAATCAATACGGCCGTATTGAAATTTTTGAACTTCAATACGGCCGTATTGAGTTCAATACGGCCGTATTGAAATTCAGAAATTTCAATACGCCCGTATTTAGTTCACTGCGGCTGTATTGAAACTTCAATACAGCCGTATTGATTTCAGTACGGCCGTATTGAAGTTTCAGAAACTTCAATACGCCGTATTGAGTTCACTGCGGCCGTATTAAAGCTTCAATACGGCCGTATTAAGTTTAGTACGGCCGTATTGGGCTTCATTCCCTCCACTTCCTTATTTTAAGCTACTCTAAGACCTCTAAACCTACAGATAGCCATCCTATGGTCTTCTAGGAGTCCTTCTGGCTGACTTTCCTTCGATCTTTGAGGGTCTTCGAGTTTTATTTCCGACCCGGACAATTTTAGGGGTCTACACTACTAAAGAAATGTGGGAAGCCATCAAGGTAACTTATAAGGGTATTGAGGATGTCAGACTCAAATGAGTTGACACTCTTTAGAGATACTATGAGTTGTTCTCCATGAAGTAGAGCAAGACCATTGATGAAATGTTTGGGAGATTCCAAACAATTCTAAATGGGTTAAAATCCTTGGGAACCGAGTCTTCAAAAGCTTAGAACAATATCAAGATCTTGGATAGTCTTCCAAGGATTTGGTAGCCCAAAGCCATAGCAATCTCAAAGGCACGTGACTTGAAGACTCTTACTCTTAACAAACTTCTTGGAGCTTTACGAGTTCATGAACTTCACATGAATAATAAAGGCCATTTTAAAGCTAACAAGTCTGTTGCTTTGAGAAGTGGTGAAACTAACAACAAAAAAGAGAAAGGAAAGGCTCTAAAGCTTGAGTTTGAGTCCAAAAACTCATATGATAGTTTTGAGAAATCAACAAATGATGAGTTATCTCTCATGTCTAGAAAGTTCAAGGACATGTTGAAAAAGAAAAGAAGATTGAGGACCTTCCACAAGAAGAAGTGTTGCGGGTTGCATCAATTGTCCCGTGGCGGAGGCTAGGTGGGCCAAGTCACTGTCGAATCATGACGCTTGGGCTGCTGCGCTCTTAAGTAAAAAGAGTTGCGCCCTGACTATCAGCTATAGCTTTTGGCCTAGTGGTAAGTGCTCGATCCAAAAATTGGTATCAGAGCCAAGGTCATGAGTTCGATACCCAGCGGGGCAATTGTTAAGGGGGAGATTGTTGCGGGTTGCATCAATTGTCCCGTGGCGGAGGCTAGGTGGGCCAAGTCACTGTCGAATCATGGCGCTTGGGTTGCTGCGCTCTTAAGTAAAAAGAGTTGTGCCCTAACTATCAGCTATAGCTTTTGGCCTAGTGGTAAGCGCTCGATCCAACAAGAAGGACAAGTTCAAGAAACTTGTCAAAATGATAACAAAGAGGTCATCTACTATGAGTGTAAAAAGCCTAAACACATGAAAGATTAATGTCCTACTCTCAAAAAGCAATTGACCAATAAAAAAAAGGCGAAGAAAAGCTTGATGGCCACATGAGAAGATCTGGATAGCAGTAGTTCAAACAACGAGAAAGCCAACATCTATCTCATGGTAAATGTTGACTCTAAATTAGATGATACAAAGTTTGAGGTAAATTTAGACTCTAACTCATATTCATCTGATTTTGATGAGGAAGAGATGTCTTATGAGACTCTCCTTGCAAACTCTCACATGATCTCTCTCGGGTACAAGAAATTAAGAGTGAAATGTAAGATTTTACAAAATGAGAATGATTAACTCAAGAAATCCTCTTCATACACTACAAGAGAGATACAAACTCTCAAAGAAAAGATCATTAGTAGTGTTCCATCTGAGGTTATAGTGTTAGAGGCTGAAAACATACAACTCAAGAAGGACCTAGCTAAATTTGTTGATGGGTCTTCTAAATTAAACATGTTAAAACATAGAAGACTTCCATCAGACAAAAATGGCCTTGGCTTTGATCTTAGATTTGAGACATCTCAATCCAAACCTAAGACTATTTTCTGCAAGGCCAATGGAAAAAGAGGACAAACTCCAAATAGACAAAAAGATTAGTCTAAGGGTGTAGGTACTAATAGGAAAAGATCCAAAAAGATTTGGATACCAAAGTCACAAATAATTTATGTCGTAGATATCCTTGGTGGAAAAAAGAAAGGATTCACACTAATACCTAGATAATGGCTACTTACGACACATGACAGAAGAAAGGTCTATGTTCCTAGACTTCAACCTCATGAAGCGTGTGTCTCCTTTGGAGGAAGCAGAAAAGGAAAAGATCAAAGTTTTAGGTAAGATAGGTAAAAACTTTATACTTACTGTAAATAATATATATTATGTTGAGGGATTAAAGTATCATTTTCTTCACATAAGTCAATTTTGTGACAATGGGTATATTATATCTTTTGATAAAGATTCATGCATAGTCAAGCAATACAATGAGTCTATGTTTTTTTACTGCCTTTAGAAAGAATAATCTACATGAGATTAATCTAAAAAATATGGGTAAATAAAATGTAATACGTTTAGTTTCCAAAGAAAATGAAAGATGGATTTGACACTAAAAACTTAGGCATATCAATATGAAACATATTTCATAATTAACTAAAAAGGGTTTAGTAAAATAATTTCTTGAGATTTCATGGAAAACTTAGTTACTCTGTGAAACATGTCACAAAGGGAAACAAATTAAAACATTTTTTAAATCTAAGAAAGTTGTCTCCATTTTTAGACCCTTAGAAATGTTACATATGAGTCTGTTTGGTCTTATCAAAACTTTAAAGTCTAGGTGGTAAGAAGTGTGGATTTGTCATTGTAGATGACTACTCTAGATATACACGAGTTTACATCCTAGTCCACAAACATGAGTTTTTCAAAGTGTTTGAAATATTCTGTAAATGTGTACAAAATAAGAACGGTTTTTGCATCTTTACCATTATAAGTGATCATCGAACTAAATTTGAAATTTCTAATTTTAAAACCTTTTGTGAAAAGAATGATGTCTTTCACAACTTTTATCCATCAATGATACCTTAACAAAATAAGGTAGTTGAAAGAAAGAACTAACATTGCACGAGATGGCCAAAACTTTGCTTTGGGAAAACTCTCTAGCAAAACACTTCTGGACATAAGTAATGAACAAGACTTGCTATATTCAGAATAGAATATTGAAGACCTTTGTTAAACATGACTCCATATGTACTGTGGAAGGGGAGAATACCCAACATATCATACTTTCATCCATTTGGATGTAAGTGTTATATCTTGAACACTAAGGATCAACTTGAAAAGTTTGATTCAAAAGTGGACCAAGGCATCTTACTTGGATACTGAAATACCTCCAAGGCATATAGAGTTTTTAATTATGGAACATCTATGATAGAAGAATCTATCCATGTGAAATTTAATGATGCGTTAATGACTGATAGGAAACTATTAGATCTAGAAGAGGAATATGTAGATTTGTAGATCGATGCAAAGAAGACAAAGGAGCCAGAAGTTAATAATCACACGATGGCTACAGTAGAAGAACAAATGCATTAGTCAAATAAAGTTTCCAAATCTTGTAGAGATTAGAAGTTCATCAATCATCATCCACAAGATCAAATTCTTAGTAATAACACTGAAGGGGTCAAAACAAGGTCTACTCTTAGAGATAGTGTCTCTTATGCTTTGGTATCAAACATTGAAGCAAAAAGCATAGACGAAGCCCTTGGCGACAACGAATAGATACTAGCTATGGAAGAAAAACTTCATCGATTCGAAAATAATGACGTTTGGACTATGGTCCCAAGACTAGAACATCAAAGCATCATTGGAACAAGATGCGTCTTTAGAAACAAGCTAGATGAATAAGGTAAAATGGTAAGGAATAAAGCTACATTAGTAGCACAAGGCTACAATCAGCAAGAAGGTATAAACTTTACTAAAACCTTTGAACCTATTGCCAAATTTGAAGCTATCAGGATTATGTTAGCTTTTACAGCTCACAAAAACATTAAAATGAAGAGTGTTTTTTTTAATGAAATTATTAAAGATAAAGTTTATAGTAAACAACCTCTTGATTTTGAAAACCCAAATTTTAAAAAACATGTTTTCAAACTAAAAAAGACTTTTTTATGGTTTAAAACAAGCTCTTAAAGCTTGGTATGAAAGATTAAACAACTTTCTTTTAAATAATGATTTTGTGAGAGACAAAGTTGACACAACTATTTAAAAAATAAGCTAAAACAAAATTTATAGTTGTGCAAATTTACATTGATGGTGTCATTTTTGGTGCTAATAATGGATTTCTTTGTAAGGATTTTTCCATGCTAATGCAAAATGAGTTTGAAATGAGCATGATGAGTGAGTTGAAGTTCTTCCTAACGCTTCAAATCAAACATATGGACGAAGACATCTTTATTCATCAACAAAAGTATAAAAAAGAGTTTCTCTCAAAGTTTAAGATGAATGACTATAAACCATTGCCTACCCCGATGCATCTATCTTTGGGTTTGTCAAAAAGATGAATCATGTAAACTAGTAGATCAGACGATTTATGGAGGTATGACTGGATCCCTCCTTTACTTGACTGCAAGCAGACCTAACATTATGTTTAGTGTATGCAAATGTCTTATATTTCAGTCTAATCCGAGAGAGACTCAACTTAAAGTTGTAAAGCGTATCTTTAGATATCTTGCAAGTTTTACTAACCTTAGTTTGTTCTATGAGAAAAACAATGATTTCAAACTAGTAGGATTTTGTGATGCAAACTATGTTAGAGACAAGACTGAAAGAAAAAACACAAGTGGAGGATGTCACTTCTTGGGCACCTACCTCATTTCATGGACCAACAATAAGCAAAATTCAATAACTTTTTCCATTGTAGAGGTAGTGTACATTTCTACAATAGGATGTTGTTCATAGCTCCTACGAGTGAAGTATCAATTAGAAGACTATTCTAGTTTTCAAAACCATATAGCCATTTTTTATGATAACACAAGTGTTATAAATCTTTATAAAAATCCTATACAACCTTCAAAGGCTAAAAACATTGGGATAAGATAACATTTCATTTGTGATTATGTTCAAAAAAGAGTTTTTTATATAAAATATAGACATTGATCACCAATGGGTTGATATTTTTACAAAGGCTTAATCTAAGGAACGTTTTAGATTCATTAGAGACCATATTAGTCAAAAATACATTTCATAATAAAAATGTTGCATTATCTTACTCTATCGTGCATCGTCTTACCAGCTTTATCTAACATGCACTATCTTATGCATACGACATACATTAGTCTATTCAAATTTTATATTCATATATATACACTAACGTATCATCTTATTCTGGAAGGATATATTTACATTAAATGTCATTCAATGTATTGAAATGATTAAGGAACATGATTCATTAAAAGTGTTGTGTGGAGAAGAGGAACTAATAGAGACACGTCACATTAGTAATAGTTTTCTCTCTTTTGTCTTTTCACCTTACCAACCCCTAACTCAGATTAATCTCGCTTTCCCAGGCTTTCAAACTTAACTGTCTCGATTTCCATTTCACTTACACATTCATCCCTTTGAACTCAAAACCCTAATCTCTTCAAACTCTGGAAAAAACAAATGGCACCAAAGCTGCAAGCCACTCGCAACAATAAGGTTCCCATGGAAGAACACCTTAAGTCTATCTTTCTTCTAAGGAAGAGTGCCTCAATGTAGAAGCTTCATGATGAAGGGTATCTGTTGAAGCACTATTTGGACAAGGTTGGATGGACCAAATTCATAAAGATGTAGTGCGACTAGTTCCATGTAGCTTTTGCCTACTTCTGGGCATCAACGAGACAGAGGGCTCATGTGTTTGTTGGAGAGGTGGACTGAACCACTATGAGGATCAACTTTTTCATCATAGTAACCGTCTCTAGATATAAAGAAGAAGGACTGTCTTATTTTGGTAATTAGGAAATGACCATCATGGTAGGCATTATGGATTTGATGTTGTACTCCACTGTACTTTTCGCCCTACAGCGAAGAGGGAGCTAAAGAAGTACCTCCATGCGACTAACCTGAAGCCCTTCTGTAGGCCATTCCACAATCTATTGTTTAACACATTTGTCCCTCAATTTGATTATAGGGATAATGTCTATGATATGGACTGTTGGAACTCGAAAAATTCTGATCTTGCCTAAAGATCGTTTGTACATTGATTTGAAAATCTCATCAGCTTTGGAATGCCATAAGATTAGACTAATCCTTCACCGATGGTTTTTGAAAAGGTTCGAAGGAGTCATGTAGACACCTAATTTTGTTCAGACCCACAAAAGAAATGAAATGAATTTTTATTATCAAGGAAAGGAGCTCCTAGAGCATGGAAACAACAGGACATGACATCAGAAGGCATAAAGTCCAACAAAGGGTTACTTAATAGCCTAGAACGGGCTGTTCTCAAAATGGAATGACCCGTTTCCAAACTGGAACGGGCTGTTCTTAAGCTGGAATGGCCTATTCTAAAACTGGAACGGGTCGTTCCAATCAACCAAAAAGGTCTAAAACCCTAGTTGGGAACGGGCCGTTCCAACGTGACAATTATTTGTTGAAACTCAATTTTAGAACGGGTCGTTCCAAGATACGGAATTAACACATAACGTACAGATCCAGAACGGGCCATTTTGAATCTGGAACGGGCCATTCTGGCAACTTATAATGTCTATAAATAGACGACTCGGGCACTACTTCAAGAGCGACAAAATTTCATCCAAGACTCCTTAGAGCTTAAAATTTCTCTCTCTCTCTCCCTCCTATTGTATTTCTTGAGTTTTGTGAGACATATTGTAGTGTGAAAGGTAGCCAAAAAGCGCCTAAAAGTATCCATAGTTGAAGATCTAATAAAGCTTGCTACGAGGTATTGCTCATCAATCTCTTGCTCCATCTTTCACTTTTTTTATTTTAAATATTGTTATAATAAAAGCAAATATGTAGACATTTTAGGGTCAATCGCTTAATTTAAATTTAAGCATGTAAATAACCATTTATAAAGGGGATTAAGTATTTATATTATTATTTTTACTATGCTAACTTCATCATAAGGGTAGCGATAAAAGGTGTTGTAGGGGTGCTTAATACCTTCCCTACATGTAACCGACCCCCGAACCCAATTATGGTTATCAAGGTCATTATTGGACTTTTAAAAACCTTATCTTTTTCCAATGTTTTGAGTAAAAAATTGGTGGCGACTCCATGAACCTATTTTCAAAACCATTAATCAAGGATTAGTCTGGTATCCGGGCATTCCTTAATTAATGAGATTTTTCTAAAGGATGTATAAACCATTAGTCGCGAGATTAGAAATTTTCGGTTTGCAACAGATGGTGACTCCGCTGGGGACGTTTAAAGAGGGTCAGGCCCATATAAATGATGAAGTTAATAAAATAAGAATAATAATTTAAATATTTTTCCCCTTTACTTTGTTTGTTTTATTTGTTTGGCTTTAATATTTGTTTGTTTGTTTAAATTTTGCACTTGTTTGAATAAAAATGGTACACAAACCTTTACACACAACAGTTCCCCCTACACCCGGGGGCATGAGGCTATTAAACATAGGGAGTGGTTGACCTACGACTGGCCCAAGTTTGACCTTGGAGCCTGCGAGCCTTGTCAAAAATCACACTCAAGGTGATAACCGGTTACTCTAGCCCAAAATACTGCGACAAACCTTAAAGTTTGCTAGGTGACGGAGACAAAGATACTGAGTTCCTATAATAGGGGCACCTTGGGGGCCTTAAGACTAGTGAGATTAGAACCATCCTATACAACACACTTTTCTTGACAGGGACCACAGAACAAGGATTTGAACATGATCGTTTGTGGGTGTACGTTGATTGAGCATGTGTGTGTGCATTTGTTTGTATTATTTCTTCTAATAAGATAGATTGGAATTTTAAAAAAAGTAAACAGATAATAAAGAAATAAAAAAATAACAATAATAAAAATTTTATACCCTTTTGTACATTCTTAGGTCATCATTCCATTAGCATCATATAGGTAGTTTCTCTTTTTAAAAAAAATGAATAAAAGAAATCACACCTTTACCATGCATCATTCCCGTTTAGATAATAGAAACATGATAAATATTAGACAAAAAAAAATGACATACATTCTAGATTAGCTCATTTATTTTATTAGCTAAGGAGGATTAGGTTGCGGAACGTATAGAAAGTTAAGGAAAGTGAATGCTCTAATATATGATAGTATCTGCGCTTTAAAGAAAATCCCAAATCGATTTTTTAAAATATACTATGGTTAGACCCTTGCTTTGATATGTTTGTTGAAGTAAGTCTTCTTAGAATCTAATATAGATTCTCGCTTAATACTGTCAAAATCTATTTAAGCATTCATAGATAAACAAATCAATGAGACTGATATTTATTATTCTCAACTTTCTCTACATTCTGCATTACATTGATTTAGAACATATCCTTCCTCGTAAAAGAATAAATGAGAATAAAAAGGAAAATTAACCTATGTGCGTTAGTCGGAAGTAATGGAAAGTAAGCCATGCATAAAGAGTTTAGGGTAAAGAACTCCACAATCATCAAGACGTTAACTTTTGCCCTAAGAGGAAAAAGTCGTGTCATGCAACCATGAAATCCAAGCGGAATAGGAAGAATGACTAGGAATGGACGGATCCACACTCCTAACGAGTTACAAGCTAACAAAGAGAACTTGAGGAAGACGAATCCCTCAAACACTAAGGCAAAGTGAATAGAGCTTCCTTGAAAGATAATTTCAACAAGAGAGAAGCATTGCTTGTTAAGAAGCTGCTAGAATGAAAACTCGCAAAGGGCATTCTAGGCAAAAAAAAAAACAATGTTTGTTTGAGCTGAAAATCGAGAGACAGCTTGAATGTTCCTCTTGAGAAGCAAGACTCCATGGAAACCTCTATCATCGCTTCTACCCATTCCTACTTCTTAGGAAAGACTCAGGATATGGGTTGACAACACCTTCATGAGAGAAGAAGCCAAAGGACCTCCCTCTACACGAGATCTTCTGAAGCGCCACATCCAAGCAAGTGTAGGACTAGCCCTATGGTTAGACAACCTAGGCCTGTCTAAGGGGCAACCTCCCTCTACTTCTCTATGTATGAATCACAAACTCGGGGCATGCCCGGGCCCTCGAGCTACATTAAATAGGCACGTGTAAATTGAAAATTCTATTTTAATGCCATACACTTTTCTACTTCATTTCTCTTCTCCCTTTTATCTACTCTAAGCCTCTTCAACAAACCTTAAATGAACAAGTACATTTGAAATAAGGACGTCATTAGAAACAATGGCTTAATACGCAACAAAAAACACATAAAGATCAATCAAATTTGGCATGACTTGTGGATAAAAGTCCAAATGAAATCAGTGCAAGGGGCATCCCCCTTTAATGAAGGAATGAAAGATGATCGCAAATGCTGCAAAGACAAAAGCCCCACAATGGAAAGATTAGGGCAAGGTCCACTACGAGGCCCACAAACAAAAAGGTTAGCTTAAGCAAAAGTGAGGATCAAAAAAAAAAAAGAAAAGGCCCACTAGGAGACCCACAAATAAAAAGGGTAGCTTAGGCAAAAGTTAGGATAAAGCAGCATCCCGAGTTGAAAACCGAAAAGCGGCTCGGGAAGATCATTTAATCAATATGAAATCCCAAGTCATCACTTAACTTTGAAGGAAATAATGAGTTAACGTTGATTTCCTCACTTTGAATGTGCTTGTTCATCAGCCTAAACCTTTAGCCTACCTCGACCAACCATTCTTCTAAAATCATTTTTGAGAAAAAATCCTTTCTAACGATTCTGCAAAAAATATATGTATATATCCCCTTCATCTTTTTCCTCTTGACCTATATGGCATTAAGATAAATTTGAGAGATACACAAAATATGCACAGTGAACACTCACAAGGAAAAGATGGAGGTGTCCTAGAACAGAGTCTAGGTACACCTAATCTAAGGGCTAACATATCTTATCCGGTACAAGCGAGAGGGTCGAACTACACAAACCTCAGGTTCAAGAAGCAACACCGAATTCGATAGGGCTAAAGGCTAATAATCCATGTCATTGATCAATGCGCATAGATTAATTTCTTGAAAGAAAATAAATTTGCATTTTAAGCATTATCATAGAAGCATCATTACATAACATGTATATGGCACAAGTGTGCACAAAAGGGTATAAGTTCACTAAAATTTTTTTTGAAAAAATCCAATCCATTCCTGTTTTGCATTTTCTTTTGCATTCTTTGTGTGTGTCTATCCATCGCTTGTCGAAGGAATCAAGAGGCCGAAGCACTCGTAAAAAAGATCAACAGCTAGATAGTGCCTTAAGAGCCAAGATCATGTCAAAAAGCATAGCCCCAACAAGGGCATTCCATACAAGTGGTTTCATATAGCCACCAAGAAAAGAAAGACACGTCAACAATAAGACGAGATAGAACCGAACGAGGAAGAATAATCAAGTCCACAAGCATGAAGAAACCACCAAGCCTTATTTTGTCTTCGACTGAGCTATACTCCTCAACCAAATGATGGAAGATCCATGAAAATGCCAAGACCAGGAATGTTTTCCTACCAAAGACAAGAGTGGCTTCCAAAATAATACTCATCAATAAAGATTCAGCAAATAACATCATCATGGGATGAGATCCCTCCACCAATGATGATAACAAAAGATAAAACAGAAAAAAGGCAAGCTTCGTACATGTTGAAAAAGTTGAAGCATTTAAAAAAATAGTAGAAAAAGGCATGATTCAAACATAAAAGAGCCGAAGCTAAAAAAAAATGAAATTTAGAAAAGACCCTACCACAAGAAGACGCCTGGAGGCATCACAATACTCACATGGCAGGGGAAACACTAGAATCCCTGTCATCCATCTATTTTCTCTGCCCACCAACACAGGGGCACATTAAGTATATCCTGCCCATCCTCCTTGGGGCAGTTTCCATCACAAGTCAACAATGAGGGTACTGTCGAGTACCTCAAATCGAAGAAGGATCACTATCGAGTATCCACCCAAGATTTCAAAGGTCCTCCTTTAAAGGACATCAACAACCATCCAAGTCAAGAGCTACCGTCGAGCCTCTCAAATCATTAATCGACCACAAGGGCACCGACGAGTACCTCAAGTCAAAAAAAGGAGCGTTGTCGAGCATCCATCAAAGGTTTGAGGTCCACCTTTATAAAGGACGTCAATACTCATCTTGATTGAAGAGCCGTCGTCGAGCCTCTCAGATCAAGAGCTACAGCGAGGGCACCATCGAGTTCCTCGATGTCAAAATTAGGACCACCATCGAGCTCCCACCATGGGCCGGCTGAAGCCCTAAATATCAGTCCAGCCTAGAGAGGCTGAGCTCAGAATATACTCCCTCTTTAGCAAGCTACAAATAAAGGAACACACTACCATGAGGCAAGCCGAAGCAATAGGATGCATCGACATCAAAGCCAGAAGCCTAGATGGTACAAGTTTACCATCCTTATCACCCGAAGGAGCATATAAACCAACACTAAGTTGCTCTTAGGGACAAGGATATAGGTAAACAGCATTTACCCGAAGGAAATGGTGTGGGGGCATCTACACTGTTGAAGCGAAAGGGAAGATTCAGACGCAGCAACAAAAGAAATGACATGGAATATTCACATGGATCCCGAAGCCTAGGCAGTACAAGTTAGCCATCCTTGAACACCCAACGGGACATACAACCCGACATTCAGTTGCCCCAAAGGGCAAGGATATCGGTAAACACCATCTACCCAAAGGAAACAACGTGGAGGCATCTAATGTCAAAACAAGATTGAAGACTCGGATCTCCACCTCACTATTGCAAGAGAAGCAATTAGAGCCATGGCATGGAGCATCTACTCGAAGACCAAAGATCAGGTGCACAGTTTTTCACCCTTGTTACCCAATAGAGCATGCAACCCAACACTCAACTCCTCTAAAAGGCAAGGATACAAGAAAATTCACTTATCCAAGGGAAGAAACATAGAAGCGCCAGCACCAAAGAGACGAGTAGAAGATCCAGACGAAATGTCTACGTCTTTACTTGCCTTTGGAAAAGCAACACATAACTATTCCAAAGGACAAGTAAAGAGGGGTAGCTGTGGACACCTAATTTCGTCCGGACCCATAAAAGCAATGAAATGGATGTCTATTATCAAGGAAAAGAGCTCCCAGAGCATGGAAACAACAGGACATGATATCAGAAGGCATAAAGCCCAACAAAGGGTGACTTAGTAGCCCAGAACAGGCTGTTCCCAAAACGGAATGGCCCGTTCCCAAACTGAAACGAGTTGTTCTTAAGCTGGAACGACTTGTTCTAAAACTGGAATGGGTCGTTCTAAAACTGGAACGGGTCGTTCCAATCAACCAAAAAGGTCTAAAACCCTAGTTGGGAACGGGCTGTTCCAACGTGGCAATTATGTGTTGAAACTCAATTTTACAACGGTTCGTTCTGATTTTAGAACAGGTTGTTCCAAGATACGGAATTAACACATAACGTATAGATCTAGAACGGGCCGTTCCGAATTTAGAACCGACCGTTCTGGAAACTTCTGACATCTATAAATAGACGAATTGGGCACTGCTCCAAGGGCGACAAAATTTCGTCCAAGACTCCTTAGAGCTCGAAATTTCTCTCTCTCTCAATATGAATAAGCATAAGAATATACATATTTGCTTAGTCATTAATAATGTTATAAAATGACCAATAAGATCATGAGAATATGCCAACATACATGTCTTAAATGAAATTTTTAATAAAAATGATTTTCTCAAATTAAGTTGTCTTCACAATAATTCCTTCATCTTAATCAACAACAAAAAATTCTAAGACAAAAAAAATCTTAGTTTCAAAAATGTGTTTGTCACCATCGAAAAATGGGAGATTGTTAAGTCAAAAGACAATCTTGGATCTCTCAAGCTTTCAAGTTTTAATGATAACAAATAGAACATGTTTATAAGAGGAATTTTTTTTTTTGCAAAATACACATCAGAGGAAGCATAAGACGCAAAATGTTAGACAAATAATGTATTATCAAATGAAGCATATTTACTTCATAAAGTCTTAAAGGTGTATCATTTATAATAAATAATGACTACTTGTTGCATGATTGACTGATTCTTTAACAAATCAAACTAAGAAAGCTCGTTGAAACTCAAAAATTTGTTAAAGTGAATGAAACTAAGCTTTCCATGGGAAATAAGGACAAATGGATCCCTAAAATAAGTAGCCTACTTGATCAAATAAGAAGTGATAATTTGATGAAATGCAATTATTGCAAGCATTTAATGCATTAATGGATTCTTCTCATCTTAAGGAACTTGTAACGAAGATAGATGAAGCAAGTTTTTGAGGACTCCTCAAGGTTTTGCAATAGATATCTTCATCCAGGCTACTATACAAGAAGCTTTATGATCAAAAGAAAGAGTTTGGCAATTGCGTAGTTCTAGTCTTTGAGACTTCTTGATGAACTTTTCAAGAAATATTTTAGAAGGTTTTTTTTTTCATTTTGTAAGGCTCTTTATAGTTATAACTATTGTATCACATATTGATAAGAAGACAAAAACAACATGTAAATCTTAGTAACTCTTAGCTATTGGGTTGGAGCCTAATTAAAAGACTCGTCTGTAAAAGAATACTTGTTATTTGAACCTAGAGAGATTTGTTAGTAAAAAAATACTTGTTTTTTTTTAGTCAAGAGAGGTTTGTTTGTAAAAAAAATACTTCGTGTTGAAGCGTGGAGAGACTTTGTGTGAAAAGAATACTTTGGTAGATTGCTTGAAGAGACAATTCAAAGAACACTTAGGTTTGAATTAGAAGTGACATGTTGAAAAAATACTTGTATCTTATTTAAGATAATGGAGCTCAATATGGTTGGATTGAAATTTAGACGTAATCTTAGTGGTTGAGATGAACTAGTATAAAAATATTGTGTGTTTCATTTGCCTTTTCTATAACATTTTCTACTATTAACATTATTACTTCATTACTTAAAATAATGCGAGTTTTTAATAGATAATATTCAATTCTCCTTTCTAGTGTCTTTTTTTCTTAACAAATATGTCATCTTAGGGTTCCTTGTAATTGAATTTGTTATTGATTTGTATAGGGTTTATGTGTATGAATTAAAATTGGTGATGTTAATTCAATGTTTTATGAGTTCCTTAGTTTGTGTGAATAAGCACTAAGTGTGGATGTCTACACTAAGCACGAGAATCTTAATGGAACAAGGTGTTTGTTCTTTTGATTCTAAACAAGACAATGATCTCACTAAGCACGAGAACCATATAGAGCTATAAGTATTTTGTCACTAAGTGTGAATGTTTCTATGCTAAACTTTAGAGCCACATAGCGTAATTGTTACAGATTAAGCGCTCCTAAATGCACTAAGTGCCATCTAACATTAAAAGTTTTATAAACTTGGACACTAAGCAAGAGCAAGTCTCGCTAAGTGGAAGGACCATAGTGAACTAAAACAGTTTTGGCACTAAGTGCAAACTAGCTTACATTGAGCGTGAAAGTTGTATAGAGTAAAGTTTACTTTTTGTGTCTATGGTACTAAGTGTAACGTCCCTGGATATAGTAAGTGATTTTTTTTTTTGTTTATGGACATGGTCCACATATTATTTCAAAGTTGACAACTAATAACTAATTTGCGTTTGAGATGCATGGGGTTCCCTAGCCAAACATGACCTTTTGAACTTAATATAGAAAATTATCTTGATTTTTTAAAGTTGATCAATTTTGTAATAATTAATTTAAAAATTATATTTTAAATTAATTAACAATATAAAAACATTTACTTTAATAATATATATGTATATATGTTCATTATATTATATTATGAATTTAACTTAAATTCAAATGACAATATAATTTGTATATTATCGTAAAATTATAAATTATCACTAGCAATAAAATTGTTGATTTTATAATAATTACTTTTAAAACTACACATAAAATAGTTTCTGAATTATTTTTCAAAAATTTCAACTGAATATAAAGAGTATTCTTTATTTTCAATAAAAAGGCTCTCTAAAAAGTTAAGATGGTATCACTACAATAAAATTTATTATTACTGACAATTATTTAACGATAATAAATTAATTGTCTCTATTTTATTATTTAATAAAAATATTAATGACTAAGATATAATAGTCACTAAAAATGTATTTATATCACATCAAAATTTACTATCAGCGACAATTATTTATTGAAAAAAACTTAAGTTTCATATCAACTATAGATAAAATAATTAAAAAGTATGTAAGTAGAAAACAACTCTCAACTTGTAAGTCTCATATGTCTCTTAAGAGATAAGATAATTAAAAAAATAAAGAAAAAACTCAAGTCTTACATCGACTATAGATAAAATAATTAAAGAGTATAGTATATAAGTAGATAACAACTTTCCCCTTACAAGTCTCACATTTCTTAGGAGATAAGACAAATAAAAAAAATCAGAAAAAAAAACCTAAGTCCCACATTGACTTTAGATAAAATAATTAATTAAAAAATAAGACAATTAAAAAAAAGAAAATTAAAGAATATATAAGTAGAGGATAATCATTATCTTACAAGTCTCACATCGACTATAGATAAGGTAATTAAATATTTAGTGATAATAACAAAAGTATTAAATGCCACAAAAACTCGTACATATTTTCCGTCTATTATAAGAGTCTTTACTAGCATATAGAATAATTTTCGCTAAATATTTTAGTGACGCTGCATACAATAACTAATGTGAAAATGTCGATAAAATATTTTGCAACAATTTTTATTGTCACTAAAAATCATATTAAATGCTACTAAAAGTCTATTTTGTTATATCTAAACAGAATTCATATGATTAATAGTATAAATTGTGTATAGAAATTAAATTCTTACTTAATTACATAAACTATATATTCGCAAAACGTTGTTTCTCACCTTGTTTAAAAATAAAAAATAGATTTATTCATTTTCCAGGTTTCAGATTGCGTTACACAATCATCCAAGGTATTAAAATTTTAATTTTTTATGCAACATCAAGTAAGCAACTAGGTCGCAATGGCTGCAACAACCATATTTTTAATTTTATAATCATAACTTTAAACAACAATTTAACTCGGTTTGTAACGTGTAAAGAATAGTGAAAACATAAATGCTGGTTTGAGGTTTCTTCCTCTGAGAGGTCATGTTTGAAGAAAATACTTTTAGATCACGCTGACTCGTTATTGAGAGTGACTAGAATCTGTCATTAACTCAAAAGCCAAACGTAGGAGACTGGTCAAGAATTGGCGAAAATGGCCCAAACTAAAATTTTCAATGTTTCTCACTAAATATTATTAATTTCCTTCCTATGTTTTCTCTCACACCCAGAAACGAATATCCTATATCAAAAGACAACGACAAAAGAAAATAAAGTTATATACAAGAGTTCACCGTCGGTTTGATATAAAATTTAAAATTTCTTTAATAAGTTAAGTTTTAAAAAGCAAAACCTAATATCAAACCCTAAAACAAAAAGTTTGATTGATTTGGATTGAATTTTATCCGAATACACTAAAAACATGAACTAAATTATTTAGGTTGATTTGGAT
Organism: Cajanus cajan; assembly: GCF_000230855.2. Classification (NCBI taxonomy): domain Eukaryota; kingdom Viridiplantae; phylum Streptophyta; class Magnoliopsida; order Fabales; family Fabaceae; genus Cajanus; species Cajanus cajan. Next base: position 14,951,461 of record NC_138520.1, on the reverse strand, counting down.
ACATGAGTAGTACACGTGAACAACCCTTATACATATTTACTAATATAATTAATTAGCTAATTTTGTTGATCCTCAGGAGTCCCAACATGTACACAATTCCTAATATTCAACATTTTCGGATTGATCTTGTCATCTTATTTGGAATGGTAGATGCATTATAAATTATGGCAACAAACATGTCATGATATATGAATCTTATAGAAAGAGAATTCATATATACTATTGTACGTGGGGGGTGATAAGGACAAGAGAAGCATGTGGATTTGAAGTTTGAAAATCGGAGAGTGAGATTAAAATACAAAACTAGGAGTTAGGTCTGCGCAGCCTCTTTTCTTCAATTCCTCTCATAATACTTTTGAAAAGCAGGTTTCAGACTTGAGATTATTCAAACTCATTTTGAAACGTCAAATGCATGGTCACATATTCTATCTTCTGTAGGTGCTAAAGGACCCAATTAACCTCCATGATTCCTAGCATGCCATCAATGTTCTTTTCAAACATCACCATCAAGTTTCTAAGAAATTATCACCAATCTTACGTAAGAGGAGAGAAAATTCCAAGCATCAAATTTGCATGGTCCACCTTCTAGCTAACCCGCGTTCTATGTGCCACCACCATTCAGGGTGTGGAATTTGTGATGAGGTAATCAATCTTGCAAGTTATAATATGTATATAAATATATGTTTTCCATTTGTTACACCAAACTATCATCGTTTTTCTTCTGTTGTTGCTTTGATAATTAGGAACAGTACGGACGTAGTTGTTAGACTAGAAAACCAGTTCCACCTTTTGCTGAATAATCACTGCTTTTGACCATTTGTTTTGTATTCTAGTCTTCTATTCTAGGTAGCTCGGCATAATATGTAAAACATTTTTTATGTAAACAACTTTAAAAAACAAAGATTATATATATGATTGGATATCCGTTTAAAATCATATGTTCAATAGAAAAATATATGTTTTAATAAATAAAAAAATTATAGGTATAACTTCTTTTTCTAACTTCAATTGAATTAATTCAACTGATTTTCAAACACTCCTTATTTAACGTGAGTAACAAAAATGAGGTTTTATGAAAGATGTTAACCACCTACAATATAATAATAAGGTTCCAATCAGGTTTAGAAACATACACATTTGGCGTTTAACTATGTCTAGAACAAATTTTTTTTTTTTCATTTGGTAAGCAATCTTTCTTAAAAACATATTATGACACCAAGAAACTAATTAAATATATAGTTGTGACACCATATAATTAATTATTTTCAATTTAAGTATGTAATAATCTTCTGAAACAAATCTGCAGTCCAATATCTCAATGGTGACTTGTCCTATAGTATCAAGAGTGCCACTACTACATATTTATAAAAATAAAATAAAATAAATAGATAGATAAATAAAAAGAAAAAAAAAAGTGAGTGGCATTTTTTTATATATAAAGTGTGAGTGATATTATAAAAAAGTAGTTATTAATTGCACATTAAATAAGTATATTGATATACAATAACTTAATAAAATAAGCTTTTTCAGTAAAAAAAAATTACTTATTAAATTAAAATATTTGTTAACATAATACATCATATTATTGATATACTAATAATACTTATATTTGTATTAGTAACTTTTTATTAGATCAAGTCTATATCAATCTGACAGTTATAGTGGATTACTGTTACTGTAAGTCAAATTGAAAAATTCTTCGCCCAATTGCAAGGCTCTCTACTTGTACAAGTAACAGATAAAATTGTGATGGGTTGTTGAATTGAATCTATAAAAAAAAACAAAAATAAAAGTAAATAAATAAAGACGTCTATTAAAAACGTGAACAACATTTTTTTTATTAGTCAAAAATATCATGGGATCAAAATATCTCCTCATGAAAAAGGAAAATGGTAAAAAAAGATATTAACTTATTTCAATAATTACAACACACCAAATTAATTAATACTTTGAGATGAATATTCTTCGTAATAGTTAAAGCTTATTTTCTAATTTTATTATAATATTTAACTTTGAATATCGTTAATTTTTTTTATATGTTGAAAATTAGGAGTGTAAGTGGTTGAGTTAGACTGAATTTAGATAAATTTGTTATCCAATCCAATCAAAATTTAAGAGATTAGACTGGGTCTGATTTATACAAAAAAAAAATTAATAAAAAAATTACAATTGAATGTTACATAATACATGTTCATAGGTTGTTCATTGTGTACAATTTCGTTTAGGTAACAGAAAGAATTTAGCTTAAAAAGTACAACTATACTAACTTCTAAGATTTTCAGTAAAAAAAATATGAATCACCTACTTGAAGGATATAAATTCCTCCACAAGTAAAGGATATAAATGTGTGTGTATTAACTTGTGTCTCGAAAAGTAAGCACTCTTTATTATGGTTATTTTCTCCAACTTGTCCATTTTTCATAATAAAATAATCTGAATAAAAATTATGGTTCGTAAATATGCAAGAAACGTAAAGTATTGATTTAATGTATTTTTTAAGAATATTTTACATATTATTAGATAATAAGAAAATAAAATGTCAAGGAGATTTCAAATTTTCAATCAACAGGTCATGGTTAAACTATAGACAGCTAAACTGAATATTACATAATCCAACAAAAATTTATTATTATTATTATAGTTGATTATAATAATAATTTAAGATACATATTATTAATTATTAAAAATAATTTAATTTTCACAATTTTTTTATCACATTCTAAATGTATCAATCCTACATATCAATACAAATTTTGTGTAAATTCCTTTTACTTACATATTACTAATAATTTGTTCAATTTTACTCATTAATGTGAAACTGTATTTTTTTTTCATGTCTTGATATCTTTTAACTCATCATTAGATCGTAACGAATCTCATAAATTTTACTCATTGTATTATAATTGTCATTGATTCAGAAAATTTTGACATACAAAATTCTCTTCTTATAAATATATTGTTCACACGTGTGAATTTAAAGTGTCTAATTACTATATTAATTCATATATTTAATGTGAGACTTCTTTATTCATAATTTAAATTTGAAAAAAAAAAACTTAAAATTAGTCAAAATTTCAAATTTGACTAATAATTATTATTAAACTTAATATGTGAGGTCCCAATATTATTCGTCGTATTAATGACATAGACAGCTAGTAATATCTCATCTAGAAAATTATGGTCTTAAACTTGAGGATCTCTTAAGGTATGATAAGTGTCCTCTTAGAGGGTGTTAATTTGGAGGTGATTATAATCTCTCATTAAGTTATTTTATTTTATTTTTTGTGAAAAGTTATTTGCAAAAAAAAAAAAAGTGTTTGAGACAACTTAAATAATAACTTTATGAATTTAAAATAGCTAAAATTTTAAAATTTATGATTTTTTAATAATTTTTTTAAGTTAATTTACTACATACCAACTAATTCTTTTGCTATACCGAACATAATTAAACATTTTAAAATATATTTTCTGTCAATTTATCCAAAAATAATTTCATTTTAATTATAAATAATTATAATATTAATCAATTTATATAATTTATTATTGAAATAATATAATTTTCAATTTTTTTAAAAACATATCTTAAATAGAACTTAATTTAGTGGCTATAAGAGAAATCGAGCACATATCTTTAAAAAAGAAAGAGAGAGAGAGAGTATTAAAATCTCAAATCCTTAATAACTTGTATCAATGTACCTATTGCTTTCTTTAGTATACCAAATCTTCCAATTACTCCCTAAATAACAACTAATCATTTCGATAAAAAATAAATTTTATTACTAGTTTATATATATATATATATATATATATATATATATATATATATATATATTATATATATATATATATATATATATATTTAATTTACGTTATGAAGTTGTTTTTTCTTCATCAATTTATGAAGTATGCTATTCTATTATAAAAAGAGAGAAATAATAGAACCCATAAAAGTATATATCACCATAAATATCGTAATGTAGCTAGCTAGTTATGATATTATTTTGCTATAATTTTGTTAATTTAAAATAATTCTTAAGGAATGTGACACTCCAATACCACCAAATTAGAATAATTTATATTGGCACATAAGATATAAAAAAAAAAATTTAAATCGAAAAACTAAACGATCTGAAGAAATGTACAACCACACTTGTCTAGAAGTGATATAACCAACTTAAGCTTACTAAGGGATCAATTCAAAGACTGGCTTCAGAATTTGAACTAACCAAACTCCAAGTCCCAATTAATGAACCATATATATTGGCCAACATAATGGAAAAGTCTTAGCAAGATTAATTAATTAGTTAACTAATTAGCTAACTAAACTTAAGCCTATAATATTCATGAATATATGGTTAAGCTTTGGTAACCAAATACAGGCTTATGAGTAAAGCAGTATTAGATGTTAGGTGAGGATCCATAAATATTCCAGAGATAGGATTAAGACGTGACACATCTCGATCAAATTTTTAATTATGCTTAATCCCCTATCCTTCACCATAATTTACACTCGCAATAAGTTAATTTGACTTTGTGCAAACCAAACCAAACCACAAAGAACAAGAAGAAAAAGTTAATACGCCATGTTTTGTTGATTAACAGAGAAAATATTGATTCCGAATTTGTGTAATCATTATATTTCTCTTAATGTAAAATTACATGAATAATTATAATAACGTGTAGGTACTGAAATTCACTTTGAAAGTATCAAAAAGGAAAGAAAAATACAATTTAGAAATCAACTAACTTTTATTCATATTCGTTTTTCATTATATATATCTGAGACAGACATTTAAATTCATTTAACTCTACGAGCTATATTTAATTAAGCTAAAAATAGAACTGTGTCCTGAATTAGACGTATGCTAATCAGGTTCCATGTGTACATAGCAGTTATATATCTGTAAATTTAGTCAAGGAGTAGCTTAATTTAAAATCTTAATTATATTCAAACATCTTGTAAAATGTTTGCTAACTATATATGTGTGTATATTTTTCTTTAGTTAAGTGTATAATGCTATTAATATCTGTGTGGACGTGTGACATAGAAATATTTGTTGCTAGCTCAATATATTTATTTAACAATTCACATCATACAATAACCGTAAGTAAGATGAATGAGAGAAAAACATATGTTATCCAATTGAATAACAACTTAAAAATAATCAAAGTATTCATATTTTAGTGTATTTGAAATGAATATATTACGTCAATTTTTTTTTATATATAAAAATGAAGTATTAAATTATCCTGGATTAATACAAAATTTTGTATATATGATCTAAGAGATATGAACTTTCAATCTAACGGTTAGATTTACAAAATTCACATTTAATATAAAGTTATTAAGCAGTGTAATACTTAGTAAAAGTTACATCGGTATAATTATAACCTCCTCATTATATAATTGTGCTATATATTATTATATGATTTTTATGATCATGTGTAATTTTATAATGTTCATCATTGAAGATAATTACACTTCACAAATTTTAAGGATCTTAGATAATATATTTCTCACTATTCTTATACTCAATCATTTTATGAGAAATTTAGAAGACATATTTGGATTCATAATACAATTCAATTTTTTTAATAAGTTGAAAACCCCTTTTAAATATTCTTCACAATTTCCACAATTTTCTTTTCTTTCTTTTCAAAAACCTCCATGAACATAGTCATGAAGAAAAAGAGTAGTCATGAAAAGGAAAGAGGTTGTCTTTTGTAAAAAAAAATCTCTTCTTAACTTCTATAACTTCAATTTATTTATTTATTAATTTATTTTTTAAATTACTTTTTTTATTATCAAAATTGTTCTTAATAAAGTGAAAAGGAAGGGAATTAATTTAATAATTTAAAAATAATATCCCAATAACTTTTAATATATTTTAAATCTAACAACCAATACATTAGACATATTTTTATTAAAAATCATTCCTGAATAAATATTAGATTAAATAATCTAAAGTTGCTAGGAAAAAAAATATGGGACGAAAATTTAATTCATTTTCAATTGGCATTTGAGCTTAAAGCTTTTCTTGTTGGGTTCCCCATGTACGTCAAATATGGTCTGATTGTTAACCATGTAGTTGTCTGTTTTATATTTTAAGAATGATTTTAAATTGATAATAATAGAAAAACTTCATAATAACAAAATGATTCTGTATTTTATATTTAATAACACTTTTAACTGTTGATGAAAACAATACTGTATCGCCTTAAAAATATAATAGTATATAAATATTTCAAACTCTTGTCTGTCAACCCTAATTAAACAGTAAAACACCTTCTTATTACTTGAATATTTAATTTTATTTATTTATAAGAATTACTGACAATAAAATTTAAACTTAAAATCACATACATATTGACAATAATTAATTTTTTAAAAAAATTAATATTTTTTTAAAAAATAAACTAAATCAAACACCCGTTGCATATCTACAAATGTGATTGAAAATAATAGTTGTTGAAAAAATTGTATACCTTTTAATTTCTTTCAAAAAAACATAGATGTTATTCTAACAATAAATTGATCTGAACTTCGTCTGTATCTCATATCTTAATTATTATATTCTCAAGTCAGAAAATATAGCTGTTTACGCAAGTAATAAGGACCAAACTCTGACGGTCATAGGCTTCTTCCTATTTATATAAATACCATTAATTTATTGGTACATACAATAGATACCACTTAATTAATTAAATAACTTAGTGGTAGTAGTACCGGATGAGTTTTTTAATAAAAAATAAAATATTTTATATATAGATTTTGAATGAAATAATTATATTTTTAATGAACTTTTAAAAATATAAAAAGTAACCTTTAATTATAGACCTTAAAAAATTATATAAATATTAATGTAAAATAATTTATTCTGAAGAGGCTCAAAACAAGGCTTTATTGGCCTCATGATTGACACTACTAGAAAAGTGTTATTCTTTTACAAATTTTCTTGCAAAAAAATATTCGTAGAAAGTTTTTGCGAATTTTCCTGCAAAAAAATATTTGCAGAAATTTTTTGCGAATTTTTCTGCAAAAAAATAGTCGCATAAATTTTTTACGAATTTTTCTGCAAAAAATAATTTACAGATATTTCTTACAAATTTTGCTACAATTTTAATAATCATGGAGAAAAAAATTTCCATGGTAAAAATTTGCAAAAAATATTGTAAGAATTTTATTTTGTTTCTTGCAGATTTTCTTGCAAAAACAAATTTGCAAGTAATGTTTACTAAATGGTAGAAAAATTTTGTAGGTAACTTTTCCTGCGAATTTTCCTGCAAATTTTTATTCGCAGGAAAAATAAAAAAAAATATTTAAATTCATAAGTTTAATATTTTAAAAAATCTTCAAGTCCCACATCGATTGAAAATAAAACAATTAAAGAGTATATAAGTTGGAGTAACACTTACCTTACAAGTTGAATTGTATGGTTGAGTGTTAGGCTTATAATCTACAATCTTAGAATTTAAAAGATTATGTATGAGGCATGAAAATAAAAGATTATGAATTCTTAAAATATAGAATTTATAGTAATTTTTTTTATTTTTTTTCATAAAAAATATTCCTGCAGAATTTCTTGTGGAAAAATTCGCAGGAAAGTTTCCTGCGAATTTTCTTGCGAATTTTTTTTTTGCAGGAAAATTTCTTGCAAACTTTTTTTTGCAGGAAAATTTCCTGTAAATTTTTTTTTACAGGAAACTTTACTGCGAATTTTTTCGCAAGAAAATTTCCTGCAAATTTTAAAATTCGCAAAAATATATTATCCACGAAGGTATTACCTGCAAATAGAATCTCGCAGAAAAATTTGCAGGAACAACGTTTCCTGCAAATTTTTATGAAAAATTCGCAGGAAAAGTCGCATGTAATAAGAGAAATTCTAGTAATGTGGGCCAACCTTGATCCAAGTTTCCTATGATCAGGAAAACACTTGTAATTTATCGATTGAAACTGTTAGTTGAAGATTAAATAAATTTCTTTTTTTTTATAAACATATCTAATCTATTGCAGTAAAGACTAATTTTTATTGTGATTATTGCTAACTCAAAGTTTGTAGCATATAACATGAATTAAATACGAGATTTTTCATTAAATAGATCGTTTATTGTTTTCAAGGAAATAGTTTAAGCATTGTTGGAACACAGAATGTATTTTTTTTCCAAGTTTTAGTTCTAATAACATCCATTTGATCAAATTAATTAATTAAGGTTGAATTATGAGGTTGTTTAACATACAAGAATCTCTATGTATTCTTCCATAAATATCATACAATCGGAATCATGGATATAATAATATAAATGCTTAAATGAATTGAATGAGCAACGCATATGTTTGCAACGATCATCATATCCTTAAATTTGAAAATGAGTCATTGACTACAATACACAAAGATCGCAATGTAGTACAGAAATAATAAACTAGACTAAAATTATCCTAATTATGTAAGAATAAGAGAAAGAAACTAAGCTAAGAAAGAAAAAATTGGCCTAGAAACCATACGCAGTCATCTCGTGCACAGAAGCTATCACTACAATAAAATGGACTTTTAGTGGCACTTAATATGATTTTTAGTGGCAATAAAAATTACTACAAATCTTTTACCGGCATTTCACACATTAGCCATTGTATGTAGTGTCGCTAAAATATTTACCGGCAATTATCCTATATGCCGGTAAAGACCCTCATAATGGTCGAGAAAAGTGTACAACTTTTTTGTGTCATTTGTTACTGGCATTTAAAATTGCCACTAAAAGTTTAAGAAAATATTTATAATACTCTTTAATTATCTCATTTCTAGTCGATGTAGGACTTGTAAGATGAGTACAAATACTCTTTAATTACCTTATTTCTAATTGATGTGAGACTTAGAAGATGAAGGTTATCTTTTAAGTATATATTTTTTAAATTTTTTAATTATCTTATCTCCTAAATACCAACTTAGAATAGTAAGTTATAGGCCTAACTCAACCTTATAAAATATACTTGTAAGGTGAGAGTTATCATTCACTTATATACTCTTTAATTATTTTATTTCTAGTCGATGTGAGACTTAAGTTTTTTCTAACAAATAATTGTCGCTAATAGTAAATTTTGATGTGATGTAAATACATTTTTAGTGGCTATTATATAATAGTCATTAATATTTTTATTAAATAATAAAATAGAGACAATTAATTTATTGCCAGTAAATAATTGTCAGTAATACTAAATTTTGTTGTAGTGTATGGATGCAGGCATTGGATGCAAGGGAGTGCGTAAGTATCAAGTTTTTGACCCCTATGAATGAGCATGCCTCATTTATTTATAGAGGATAGGGAAGAATGGTTATTTTTCCATTAGTTCGACGTGGGATGTATAATCGTTCCACAGTCCACACTACGCAACGTAGGTAACCCCTCTTAACCGTTATTAACTTCGAACAACTGCCTACTATGTGACGCCCCTCCCCCCCCCCCTCTCCTTAAGTCTCCCTTTTTCTCTTTTTCCTTCACTCTCTCAATCTTTCTAAACTCTCTTTTCTTTTCTTCTCAAGGCTGAGCATTTAGTGAAGGAAGAATGTAACACCCCAGTTTTCATACTTTTTATGGAGGGTAATTTAGTAATTTTCATAAAATTTATTAAAGGTAATTTAGTAGCCTAGAACGGGTCGTTCCCAAATTGGAACAGGTTGTTCCCAAACTGGAACGAGCCATTCCAAACCACCAAAATGGCCTATAACCCTAGTTGGGAACAGGTCGTTCCAAAGTTGGAAACGGGCCGTTCCAAATATGGTCTTTGTGTGTTAAATCCCAACTCCAGACGGGTCGTTCTGGTTTATGAATGAGTCGTTCTAGATGTGTTGTTAACACATGATGAAAGGATCCAGAGCGGGCAGTTCCAGATTCGAAACGGGTCGTTTTGGCCACTTCTGAAATCTATAAGACAAAGGAGAACCAAGAGAAGGAGATCAACCAGATTTCGCTCTAGCTTCGTCTTCTACTTATCCAGGTAAGGGGGGAGTGAGAAACCTCGCTCGGGGGTGTGAGAATAATTGTTGGGTAGTAGGATTGACCCCCAATCTCTTACTTGATGCATGCTTCTAGGAACAGACAAAATATAAATGTTTTTTGTTTTGTCTTCTGATTTTTCTGTTGTGTTCCATGTTGGATGTAATGTGTAAATATGTAATTAATTTTGGGAATAAATATGTTTTGATATGAATTATAGTGTTCTGTGGGTCCCTGAGAGAACCCTATGGGAAACAGGTAAAATATGAATGTTTTTTGTTTTGCTTTTTGAATGCTCTGTTGCGTTCCTTGTGTGATGTAGAGTGTAAATATGTATTTGATTTCAAAATTAGATATGTTTTGATATAAATTAGAATGCTCTATGGGTTCCTATGCGAAACCCTATGAGGAACAATTATGAGTATGACTATGTAAAATATGAACAAATGACATGAGACACGATGTGAATGAGAATGTGAAACGTGATGAAATGAGATAAGCTATGACTATGAGAATGTGAAATGTGATGATATGAGACATGAAATTCTATGACAAGTGAAATGTTGAGTCAATGAAATAGTGAATGTGTGACATGCATCATGTGCATATATGATCTATTCCAGGTGTGCCGCTTAGGCCGCATACCAGTGATGTAACAAGTAACAAGGTGTACCTTAGGGTCACTAGTGATGTAACAAGCTAACAAGGTGTACCTTAGGGTCACCAGTAATGTAACAAGCTATGTGATGAAATGACTTATTCCAGGTGTGCCGCTTAGGCCGCATACCAGTGATGTAACAAGCTATGTGATGAAATGATGAGAAATGTGAAACTTTCGTATGGCTCCACATGCATGCATTTATGAGTCGATTCCATGACATCATTGCATGATAAATGAGTGTGCATGTGATATTGATTGTGTATGTGTATTGTTTACATGTGACTTATGTTTGTTGTGTGTGTGTGCTATCTAACCTTTATTTCAACACTTGAAATCGAGTGAGATATTTCTCACTCCCTTGTTGTTCTTTGTATGTGTTTAAATTGTGTTGCAGGTGATCATCAATATGAGAATGTTGGTGATGAGGCTTAGGCTTCAGTTGGTGATGAGGCTTAGGCTTCAGTTGGGCATGCTTTGATAGGATATGTGACATCGGGGCTTAGCTAGGTTTAGCATTGGAGTTTCATTAATGTTATTGTGTTTTGGAAATATTGATGTTTTATTTTGTCATCATTTCCTCATTGGACTATGATCAGCGAAATATGAATGTGAACTCTCTATCTATTATTTTGAAACCTTATTTTTAAGAAAGTTTTATTTACTTAGGAATGTACTTTATATTTATCGTGTATTATGTATGTGGGGTAGAGGGTGTCACAAAGAAGAACTCCAGCTCTGGGGTCGGAAGATAATTTCTCAATCTTCTCCATTCTCCTCTTCTTTTCTTTCTCGGACGTGGTGGAGCCAAGGTTGCGGAGTCAAAACTTCTCCTTCTTCCTTTTCGCAACATCTCGGATTCTTTTCCCCCATGTTTCTCGTCTAGCTGGGAACTACGAAGTTTACAAATGAGGTTAGGGAAGCTTAATTACTTGCTAATTGTAGGGTGTTAACTTCATGTTGTTTGAAGTGGTTTTGATGTAGATGAATTAAGTTGAGTTGTGGAGAAGAAGAAGTTGGGGTTTTGGTGTTGTTTTGAAATTTCTAAATTTTACGAAGATCTATGGTTGCATGTGGAGATTCTAAGTTGTTTCCATTGATTTACTTTGTTATGAATGGTTTGATTATAGTTGTATGTGTTGGGAGTCGTTGAGATTGCAAGATTTGAGGAAAAATTGAAGTGGGATTTCATTTTGAAGTTTTCCAGGTGAGTCACAGGTGTGACAAGTGAGTCACGAGCGTGACCGGCAAGTAACGGGCGTGACCAGCAAGTAACGGGCGTGATCTCCTCGGGTTTCAGAATATTGCTAAGACAGAGCGAGTCATGGGCGTGATCAGTGAGTTACGAGCGTGACCGGTGAGTCATAGGTGTGACTGACTCTATTTGATGATTTTCTTCAAGAATTCCTTATTTTAAAGGCAAAAATGTATATTAAAGTTGTTCAAATTGTAAATTCAAGTTGTTTATATGTTGTAAGTTGATTTTTAGTTGTTTTAAAGTTGTTTATTGAAGTTGTTTATAATTTGTAAAGTTGTATTGTGATGTATGTGGAAAAGTTGTTATGTTGTTAAAGTTGTATAGTTGTATAGAAGTTGCTAAGATGTGTGTTGTCTATTGTTGATGATGTTGTGATATATAAGTTGTTTATGTTGTAAAGTTGCTAGAGTTGCTTATGAAAGTTGATTAAAAGTTATTAGTTGCATTTACTTGTTTTAAAGTTTTCAAGATGACTATTGTTGAAAAAGTTGAATGAATGATGCCTATAGTTATAAAGTTGTATAAAGATGTCTATTGTTGTAACGTTGTACCAAGATGACTATTGTTGTAAAGTTGGGGACATATGGCTAAGATATATGTCCTATGTTAAGATACATAGTACTAAGGTGATAAGTTGAAAGTTGTTTTTAAAGTTGAATCCCTTAGTACTGTGTGGGCGGCATGGAAGTAGTCAATCCATGTCATGGTTAAATGACCAATTTGAGTAAGGTATCTAGTTAGAGATATAATCTTCGACTAGGTATTAGAGGGTGCGTAGTACTTGGAGGGAAGTGGGTGGGCTAACTCCATATGTGGATTGGTGATGTAAGCTAAGGTTGTGGTAGGCCCACACTCAAACCCTTCTGCCTTGACAATAGTACTGGACCTTTGAGTCTGAGTGACACACCTGAGCAATTATCTATTATTGTCTATACTCAGTTTTCTTTAAAGTTCCTAACGATGTCCTATACTTGACCTGGTTAAGATAGGTCAAACGTTGGATTTGATAGGGTTTATGCCACCAAGACTGCTCAACCTCAGTTGTTGGAGATCTCCTAGTTGTATATGTGTGACGATGCATTAGTAGATGTTACTTATGATGTTGCCTATGCGATTGCATTGAAGTTGTATATTATGTTAAGTGTGTAGAAAGCGTTGTTGTTTTTAGTTCATGTTGAAAGGCAAAAAGTTGAATTCTATTGTTGTTTATTGTATGTTGATACTGTTTTATGATGTTTATTACTGTGAGCTTATCCTAGCGTGTTTCCCTTGTGGTTAGGACTATGATGACCATACTTTTGTATGCGAGCAGATCAGGAGTAAATGTTATGTTGTGGCGGGTATAGGCAGGCTTTTGGATGAGACTCAACAAGAGAGCTGAGTTTTTATTTTGTTGTATTGAAGTAGTGGCTGCCAAATATTATGTATATTATATTATGTCACATTTTCAGTTGTATATATGTAGATGTGGGATTTAGTAGTCTATTCTCATGGTGTATATAACTGTTTAATTGTGATGCTTTATTTTATGCATTACGTATGGTAAGAGAAATGTGTTTGTATATATGTTTTCCCTTGATGCTATAGATTGTGTGAGACATGGCAGGTCGTTACATATTACATTTTTTTATTATCGAATAATTTCTTCGAGGCCCTCAGCTTTCACTTCGAGAAACGGTTATTATGCATAAGTCCCCTATGATATATAATCGCTCCGTTGTTTACACAATGTGTGTAACTCCCTTGAACTGCTTGAAACCTCCATTCAACTTATCAAAATAAACTTCTTTTTTAGGCCTTCAGATATAGTTTCGAGAGGTAGTTACCACGTAGGTCCTATGTGATTTCTAATTGTTCTGCATTTCATGGGTACCTCTGGATCATTTTATAACTCCCTACTCACCTATCGAAATTGGTTACTCAGGGCCGTTTATATGGTAAGGTGATTGAAATTGCTCCATGTCTTGTTCCACTTGCATGTCTTATTTGACACGCTTATGACTGCTTTCCCAATTATTGAATCACTTCTTGAGTCTGCTTTTCGACCCTTTGTACAAATTCCTTGCTAACATTTATACAATAAGGTATTTGTTGAATATTTCACATAACTAGTGGTATGATCAAATTAATGTATATAAGTTAATAACAACCTTCACTTTACAAGTAAATTTTGTAATGTTGAGTTAAATTTCACTTTACTTTCATATGATGATATTAGATCATATTAGAACTATTATCTTAGCGAATATTAATTATTACGTGCTATCGGCCATGATCAGACCACCTGTAAATGTTTAATCTTGAAAATTTTTGGGTGAAATGTCTAGTCTTATATCAACTAATAATATGACCAAATTCATTAATATAAGTGAAAAACAATTTTCATTCAATAAATTAATTTTGTAAAATTAAGTTAAATTTCTATTATTTTTAAAGATACCTAACTAATAGGTCAATGCATCGATTAAAAAGCTTACATAATATCTCAATGAAAACTTAACTTCAAATCCATTAAAATAGGGAGCATGAGATTTTCATCTAATAATACAGAATGATGAATTCGTAATCGTAGGTTGCTATGTTGGTATAGCCGTTATGGCTAGCAATATTGGTACGGTCTGAAGCCACAAATAAACTCCATGACTTGTGTTTGCAAGAACTGCATGGCTAGGGCTAGCTATATTGATGATCTCATTCTCATCAATTTCATTTATTATCTCACAATTTCACAAGTCAAGAACAGCGATCTCATATCACGCCGTAAGCAGTGACGACTACTGTAGAATAATCCCTTTCAATTCAATATTATAGACAAAGTTTAATTTCATCAGTTTCAACTTAACTTATTCCATACTCTTTACTAATATTTATTGTATATATAAAATATTAATTTATTACAAATTATTTGATCTTAAATTAATTGAGTTTTAATTATATAAGAAAGAAATGTGTTTATTTAAGATTTAATTATATGAAAACCTGATGTCATTTAATTAATATATATTCGACTTTGTTTTGGTTATTAAACAATTTTATTGCCAATATTTTTTTAACACTATTTAATCACTACAAAAATTTTTACATATAATAATATATATAAAAAAAATGTTATTATAAGTACAAAATATATAAGTATATATTTATTTGACATATACAATATATATTATTATATGATAATTTTTTTATAATAACAATTTTAATAATAAATATTGTGTTACTATAATTAGGATGTATGTCATTATATAAATATTCAAATCCACAGATATAATTGAAAGATTGGATAATTTGCATGAGGGTCTTGAATTCAAACTTCATTATCATAGTTGATTAGTTATATGACAATGATAACAACAAATCCTCCAATATACTATTTTTAACACATTAATATTATTAATTAAAATTTATTAAAAATGACAAAATTATATATAAAAAAAAGTATTAAATAAGACGTAAAATAATAATGAGTCGGCTTAAAGAGATGCTCTTGAATATTAGTCAAGAACCGAAAGATTAGCTAAGTCCAAGAGAAAAGTCCATGAACCGTGTTGGTTAAAGGATTTTTTATTGAGAAATCGGACCTAGATGAAAATGATAGATAGTTACTATATTTCTTTTATTTCCCTAAATTTCAGATGTTGGTATTGATCTGCTGTTAGAATTACTTAGAAAAACATTCTAAATGTTTGGTAAATGATTTTATCATTTTTTTTATGAATCGAAAATATATAAGCCAAGAAAAATGATTTTAGAAATGATATTTTGAAAATAAAGGCTAAAATATGATTAAAGGTCCTAATGGGTGAAGTTAGAAAAGAAGTCCAAGATTTTCAAATATATATATATATATATATATATATATATATATATATATATATATATATATTATCGAAATCACGTTATACAATATGGTGTAAGTGAAAATTTTCCCAGTTATATTTATTTGAAGATTTTTTCGAAAACAATATTTAAAAGTACTTTCGAGTATGCAAGACGCATGCTGAAGACGCTAAATATGAAGATTTTAGATCTTTATCAGGGAAGTAGTTATAAATCGAAGATAGGAAGCTTTTAGTAGATTTTGAAAGTTAAAACTTCCAAGAAACATGACAAAAATCATATATAGGCAAATAATATATGTAGGGTTATTGTAAATTGACCGTTTGAGTCAATTAGACTATAAATAAAAATTCATTATACCAATTTTTATTAGTTTAGACATTCACACATCACATCAGAAACATCACAGGGATGACAAATATACCCGTACCCGCGGGTAATATCCGAACCCGTCCCGACTTTGACGAGAAATACCCAGTTTGACCGGGTACGGGTACAAGTACGGGTAAAACCTGATATATTAAATTGCGTATAGGTACGGATACGGGTACGAGTAAGGTACGAGTATGTACTTACCCGCCCCGTACCCGTACCCGTACCAGTCCTCATTCTCATTTTTAATTTAATACTCACTTTCAATTTAATTATATTAAAAAAATTTAATACTTTTTTGTGTGTGATTATTTATTATAATATAAGATAAAGAAATAACCTAATTATAATTATAATATAATAAAAAATATATCATTTTTTTACAAAAAATAAAAAATAAAAAAATTGACAGGTAAGGGTACGGGTACGGGTATACCCGATACCTGACGGGGACGGGGATGAAAATCTATACCCGACGGGTATGGGGACGAGGACGGGAATGGGTTTAACTCGCGGGGACGGGGACGGGTATCATGAAACACGTACCCGACCCGTCCCGTTGCCATCCCTACACCATATAAGCCTACAACTCATAATGACTATTGGTTCAAAAATCAAAATATATGTATGCACCTAATTTAATTTATTTTGCCTTTACTTTCAATTTATTTTATTTGCACGCTACTAGAAAAGTGTCATTTTCCTGCGAATTTTCCTACAAAAAATATTCGCAGAAATTTTTTACGAATTTTCTTGCAATAATAATGTTGCAAAATCTTTTTACGAATTTATTTGCGAAAAATAATTTACTGATATTTTTTACAAATTTTTTTATGAAAAATAATTTACAAGAAAATTTTTGCAAATTTTGCTACAATTTTAATGATCATAGAAATTTTTTCCCATGGTAAAAATTTGCAGAAAATATTGTAAGAATTTTATTTTGTTTCTTGCAGATTTTCTTGCAAAAATAATTTCGCAAGTAATGTTTACTAAATGGTAGAGAAATTTTGCTGGATTACTTTTCTTGCGAATTTTCTTGCCAATTTTAATCCGCAGGAAAAATAAAAATAAAATTTAAATTTATAAGTTTAATATTTAAAAAAAACTTAAGTCCCACATTGATTGAAAATAAAACAATTAAAGAGTATATAAATTGGGGCAACACTTACCTTACAATTTGATTTGTATGGTTGAGAGTTAGGCTTATAATCTACAATCTTAGAATTTAAAAGATTATGTATCACATGTTAGAGGCATGAAAACAAATATTTCGGATGAATTCATTATGAGCATTTGAAAGTAGAAGAATTATTGATAGAATTTATAGTAATTTCTTTATTTTTTTCGTAAAAAATATTCTTGCAAAAAAATTCCCAGGAAACTTTCCTGCGAACACTACTAGAATTTTTTCTATTACCTAAGGATTTTCCTAGGAATTTTTCATTAAAATTTGTAGGAAATAAGTTTTTTGCGAATTTTTCTACAAATTTATTTTCGCAGCTAATACCTTCGTGGATAATTGTTTCTTGCCAATTTCAAAATTCGCAAAAAAAATTCTTATGATTTTTACTAAAAAAAAATCTATAGAAAACTTTCTTGCAAAAAAAAAATGGCAGCAAACTTTCTTGTGAAAAAAAAATTCTTAAAAAATTTGCAAAAAATATTCTACAAATTTTAAAATCCACAAAATTTTTGCAAGAAATTTTCCACGAAAATTAAAATTTGCAAGTAAATTTCTTGCAAAATTAAAATTTCCCAAGTAAATTTTCTGCAAAATTAAAATTTTGTAGGTAAATTTTCTGCAAAATTTCAAATTCGCAAGTAAATTTCCTAGGAAAAATCGCAAGTAATATTTTATAATGGTTTACACTTCTTCCCCTCCAAATTCCCCCGTACTGGAGGGACTAAAATTAGATGAATGCTCCTTTCCTAAAGATTGAACGAAAGAAGAAAAATCATGAAACTGCCTTCCGTCCGCTCCATTCTTTTCCAACTAAAAACCATGACAATCACGATTTTATTCAACTTAAAGAAAGAAATAATTATACTGACCAAGATCAACACTGCACCAATAAAAACAATTTAATTCAAAATGGGGCCCCAAGCCGTATGGACGAACAATCACAAAGCCTTGTGCCATATTTAAAACTACTGAATTGAAAACAAAATCTGAAAAGCAAATTTAGTAGTGATGTTTTTGCATCAATCAGTAGGGAATCATCATCGGTTCCAACAAAAAATTGGTATACCTAATAGGGCATACCAAATGAGTTGAATAAAACATACAATGTGCATTTCGGCTCAAATTCCAAATAGTGAAAACAAAAATATATAAAATCTATCACATTAGCCACCGAATTCCAATTCATCCAAAATATCTCCAAGCATCATCAAAGTACTGAAAGCAGTAGCATAATGTTATCTTAACCAACTACCTGGAAAAATGAAAGACACCAAACCTCCAAAAGAAATTCAGATCATGGCACAACTTATGGCCATTGGATCACTGACAGCATATCAGAAGACTCGGTGACTGTAGGTGACCCAATGGCCTAACAGCAAATATCTTCTTTTTCTATGCCAACTTTTGTGTGAATAGCAGTAGTCCAATATAATTTCAACCAAGCATCAGAGTTAAAAATAAAAACAAAAATGATTCAATGCAGCTGAATGCTAATTAAGCTCAAACAAAAGCCATGCACAGCATTAATAACTGGAGTATCAACATTGATGATGTACTTGATAATGTGTGTCATCACATTATTAACCAAAATCAAGTAAAGAAACTAAACAATGACAAGAACCTTCTCAAATTTGGATGACCAAAACTTTCCTAAACTCTTTAAGTTTAAACCTATTATCATCATAATCAAAACTAAGCAAAACAATGACAATAACCTTCTCAAAGCAGGATGGCTGAAACTCTTCCAGTCTAATTCCAGTCCATGTTAGTTCCTGATTTATAAACATAAAAGGTCAAAGATCTCATTTAACATCATTATAACAATGTCATCATAAAAAAACCACTAAATTAAATAACACTCACAGTTGGAAAAAAAATAAATACTAAAGATTTAATCTATTGCATTCAAGACACAAATCAAATATGTTAGGACAAGAAACTAAATAGAATAAGAGGTAATACACCTTTTTCAAATATCACCCTCCTCATCACTATCTTCTTCATCATCATCATTGTCAACATTTCCATAGCTACGTTCCAGTGATGGAGGTGGATGAGAAGAAGAGCCAACAAATCCTAAATGTGTCATTAAAGCTACTAAATGTTTCCTTGTCTCATTCAACTCTTGTCTTATTTCTAGCTTATCCTTTTCTTGTCTTTGCAACTCTTGCATCATGGCTAACTTCTCTTCCTCTTGTTTTTGCAATGATTCATTTAATGCCTGAATTTGACCCCTTAAAGTACACACATCCTCATATTTAGTAGAAAATCTTGATGGAATCAACATTTTGCCTAAAGATCCAAGACCAGGGATCCTTCCATTTTTCTTTCCAACTAAATCTACCCATATATCCAAGTCAGAAGGCATAGATGATTGGCTATCAACTCCATCCTCCCTTTGAGATGATAACTCAAATTTCCTCTGTTGAAATTTGTCCTGCCAATGAAATTTGTATAATAAAATTAACTTGAACTAACAAAAAGTCTCCACTTCTCCTTTATCCTTACTCCAATATTCTAAAAAATTAGCAACAAAAAACTTACAAATGTTAATTCTGCATGATGACCCACCCAACTTTATCCTTTTTCCGATGTGTACGAAAATAAAACTCACTTAATGATGGATCCATTCCTTTTTCCTGTTTCTGCATTGATAACAAAAAAAAAAAAAGATTTAGTGACATTAATTTCAAGAACTAAATTATAAAAAAAAACAATAAATTAATAATACCATTCTTTTCCAATGCAAACGGTGAGGAATTGATCCACCGGTATGAAGAGATGCACCATTCACAGATTCACGATTTCTTTTATTTACTTCTGACTTTTTCTTAAAACGTAAGGATCTCCAGTGTTCCTTCAAGTGTGCCCATACATCTTCTCCTATCCAAATTGGTTTTCTCTCTAAATCCTTTCGAACTTCTTGCATTAATTGAGACATTTTAGCTGCACCTCTTTTCTCAAAATTACGTCGCACCATGTCATTATATTCAGGTGGCCATGTAAATTTTGACTACATTGGTTTTGATAAAAATGAAAAAAAATTATTAGGCAAATATTCAAAATGGAATCTTTTTAATAAAAGTTTAAAGTTTGATTACTTGAAGCATATCAAACCACGAATCCCTTTGACCGATAGATAGCTTCTTCCATGATGGTTTTTGCCTCCCCCAAGTTACTTCGTATGATTGAAGCAAGTGCCCCAATTACCAACTTGTGTTGATCAAACCTATGTAAAATAATAAAAAATGATAATTAATTAAAATATCAAACAAAAATTCATATCATATGCCAATAAATTAAAATGACTCACCCATCCCCTTCTAGGAGTATCAAGATTTTGTTTCCATTATTGTCTCCATTAACATGACTAGATGAAGAAGATGGAGTTTCATTAACTGTTGGATATTCGGGCATATGAATGACTTGAACAGAGATAGGTTGAGATTAGGTGGGTTGAGGTGGAGGTGGAGGTGGAGGGGGAGGTGGAGGGGGAGGTCGAGGGGGAGGAGGTGGAGCTTGAAATTGATGTTGGAGGTAGAGGTTGAGAATAAGTGGGTTGAGGTTGATTAGCATAAGCTTGTAGACTAGATGATGGTATAATCAATGGTATATTAGCTTGTATAGGTTTTTTTCCTTTAAACTTTTTTCCTTTAAACTTTTTGGTTGAATGCATAAATCTCTTAGAGTCTGACATCTATTTATTAAGTATTATAACAAGAAAAGTTAGTACACATATAAACTAATTCAAACAAGCACTAAAGTGAAAATTTCAAACAAATTAACATCATCCCTATAAGTAATTGTCAATAGTATGCAATATAATGCTAGAATAACATCATCTAAATTCACATTGTGATACTAGAATAACATCATAAAACCAAACCAATTAAAACAAAAACTATCATTTGCTTTTAATCTTCTTCTTCTTCTTCTTCTTCTTCTTCTTCTTCTTCTTCTTCTTCTTCTTCTTCTTCTTCTTCTTCTTCTTCTTCTTTCTTCTTCTTCTTCTTCTTCTTCTTCTTCTTCTTCTTCTTCTTCTTCTTCTTCTTCTTCTTCTTCTTCTTCTTCTTCTTCTTCTTCTTCTTCTTCTTCTTCTTCTTCTTCTTCTTCTTCTTCTTCTTCTTCTTCTTCTTCTTCTTCTTCTTCTTCTTCTCTTCTTCTTCTTCTTCTTCTTCTTCTTCTTCTTCTTCTTCTTCTTCTTCTTCTTCTTCTTCTTCTTCTTCTTCTTCTTCTTCTTCTTCTTCTTCTTCTTCTTCTTCTTCTTTCTTCTCTTCTTCTTCTCTTCCTCCTCCTTCTCCTCCTCCTCCTCCTCCTCCTCCTCCTCCTCCTCCTCCTCCTCCTCCTCCTCCTCCTGATCTTGCTCTTCCATGAAATCATCTTCATCGTTATTGTTAATGAAATCATTTTCTAGCATTAAACCCAAATCAACTTCTTCACCATCAATCTCATCATCTTGTAAGTTATAAATTGGGTCATCTTCAATTGTTGCATTAACTTGCGATTCAGGAACTTGATAAGCAACTTCTAGAGTGTGTCTAGCATCAACAACTCCCCTTGGCTTTGTTTTGATAACTACCAACCAATCAGTCTTATCTCTTTGTTTATTAGGATAAGGAGAATAATAAACTTGAGTTGCAGCTTTTGGAAAAATATACGGATCAAATTTTCCATACTTTCTCCCTTTTTTAACTTCTACAATCTTATACTAGTTATGTATCCTCATCCCCGCGATTTGAAGGATCAAAACCAATCACAATAAAATAAAACTATTTTTTTTGTTGTTTGACTTGGCCATTCAAATTCTAGAATCTCTGTGAGAACACCATAATAATCATTGGAGGATTCATCATGTCCAACTCCATTGGACACATACCCCACAATTATATGTTGTTTTGCCTTCATTCCAACTTGTAGTGTGAAACTTGTATCCATTCACAAAAATAAATTGGCCAAGACCTTGCTAGTCTTAAAGGCCCACTTGCTAAGTCATACAAATCAGGATTTGAAACCTAAACTGGTCATTCTTTTCTCACCTAGTTACATCCAAAAAAAAAATGAATAAATAATGAAAAACTAGTATTGAAATTATTTTTAAAAAAATAATGCTTACATATTCTTAAAACCATCGTGGAAATCAGCTTCTATTTGTTCATCAATGATATCATCATTGAGATTTCCATATGTAGCTTTCAAACTTTGTACATATATACTACACAAGAGGATATTTATTTAAATTAAATGGCTATTATTAGATAAATTAATTAATATATATGTAGTGTTTGATACTTACTCAATGAATGACTTAACCTCGATACAATTCAAGAGAACATGCAATTGAGCAGCCAACAATTCTTTATCATTAAGCCACCTTTTAGTAAATTTACCAGCTGTTTGTCCAAAAGGTTTAAAGATAGACAAAGTTGGATGTATCTGGCCTTGATGAATTTCCTCATTTGAACAAATAGGAGACACAAAATAATGGGAACTAAAATAAGACGTCTCTTGCAGCAAATATGCTTCACATATAGATCCTTCCACATTTTTTTTGTTCTTCACAGTTTTTTTGATTTTATTTAAAAACCTAAGTGAAAAAAAAATGCAACACCAAATTATTAAGTAAATTAAATACCAATAATGTTGACCAAAAAATCTAATATCAATTATATTTATACCTTTCAAATGGGTACATCCAACGATATTGAACTGGTCCACCCATCCTAGCTTCATAAGGCAAATGAATTGGTAAGTGCTCCATAGAGTCAAAGAATGCAGGTGGAAATATACGCTCCAACTTGCATATGATTACGGGAATGTTTTGTTCCATTTGCAATAAATGATCATCCCGTAACATTGTTGAACATAAGTCTCTAAAGAATTGACTAAGCTTAGTTAAGGGCTTCCATATTGGTTCAGGAAGACCACTCAAAGCTATTGGAAGTAGACATTCCATAAAAATATGACAATCATGACTTTTCATTCCAAATAATCTCATAGATTTTGTATCTACACATCTAGAAATATTGGAAGCATAACCATCAGGCATTCTTAACCCTTTCACCCATTCACACACTTCCTTCTTTTGTTCATTTGATAAACAAAATTTTGCTTTAGGTTTTATATATTTCCCATTAGGTTTTGTTTTCAAAAATAACTCTTTTCTATGACAATGCTCTACTAAGTCTAATCGTGCATTTTCATTGTCTTTAGTTTTCTCTTTATTGTCCATAACAGTATGAAACACATTGTCAAAGACATTTTTTTCTATATGCATAACATCAAGATTATGTCTTAATAAATTGTGTTTCCAATATGACAAATCCCAAAATATGCTTCTTTTGGTCCAATTATGGTATCTTCCATGACCTGGAACTTTGCATACCCTCACTTCAGTAGTCTTAGGAATGTTAAAAATCATTTCCCACACTTGTTCACCACTTAGCCTAGAAGGGGGCTCATCTTTCTCAATTCTATTTTTGTAAAATGCATCCTTATTTCTCCTGAAAGCATGATTGAGAGGTAAAAATTGGCGATGACAATCAAACCAAGACAATTTGTTTCCCTTATCCAGTCTAAAAGCTTTTGTTTTTTTCATGCATACTGGACATGCATATTTTCCAGCTGTACTCCACCCAGACAACATCGCATAAGCAGGAAAATCATTTATTGTCCACATCAATGCAGCTTTCAATTGAAAATTTTGCTTTTTTGAAGCATCATATGTTATCACACCATCATTCCATAATTGTTGCAATTCATCTATCAACGGTTGCAAATACACATCAATTTTGCCTTTTGGATTATGTGGACCTGGAATGATCAAGGTTAGAAACATATATGGAGTCATCATACAAAGTTCTGGAGGTAGGTTATATGGTGTTACAATTATTGGCCAACAAGAATATTGTGTTCCTAGTTGGTTAAAAGGAGTGAATCCATCAGCACATAAGCCAAGTCTAACATTTCGAGGTTCATTGGCAAATTCAGGATACAAATGGTCAAAGTGTTTCCAAGCTTTCCCGTCTGAAGGATGACACAACACACCTTCTTCCCTACGATTTTCATAATGCCATCTCATGTGCTCAGCAGTTTTCACAGAAGCATATAACCTTTGTAGTCTAGGGATGGGTGGCAAATAATGCAATCTTTTTTGGGGAACATCTTTTGAATTTTTCTTGTGTGCATTGCGTGCTTTATATCGAGGCTCTTCACAAAATTTGCATTCCTTCAAAGTACTATCATCTTTGTAATACAACAAGCACCCATTAATGCAACAATCTATTTTTTTACTCGATAAACCGAGCCCTACTACAAGTTTCTTTGTTTCCCTAAAATTAAAAGGAATGACATTCTTAGGGTGGCTTGACTCTTTCATAAACTTCATCACATCATTAAAACAAGCTTGTGACATGTTGTTCTTAGATTTTAAACTCAACATTGTAATAGCTGCAGACAACTCAGATGTATTTTCACATCCTGGCCATAATGGTTGTTGAGCTGAATTCAACATTTCGTAAAATTTGGTAGCTTCCATATTTGGATGTTCCTCTTCATTTTGTTGCTCATGATTAAGACCAGCAGCATCAAATACCATGTCTTGATGTCTATTAACATCTCCATAACCCCATTGTTGACTACTGCTAGAAACTGAATGCATATCAACATCAACGTTTGTACGAGGGATTCTCTCTCCATGGGATGTCCAATACCAATATCTAGGTGTAAATCCTCTTTGAAGAATATGAACATTCACTTCATCTAGGGTTAAATAAGCCTCATTTTTACATGACTTACAAGGACACCTTATTTTTCCTTCACTCAAATAAACTGGTTGTTTACGAGCAATAGCCATAAACTCTTCAAGGCCATTTAAAAACTCAGTTGTATATCCCCTTCGACCAGGAAGAAGCCTATTATACATCCATGCTCGATAAGTGGCCATTTCCATTTTCAGCTTGACTCCAAAATGACTAAGAAACATGAATCAAACAATAAAATTAGACATACAACTTATAAGGAATATAATTGAATATTCCTTATATCTAATAATAATAGTAATTAAAAGCAACTAATAATGGAACAGATTTAGTTAGCTTGACAGCTTAAGATTTAGGTATAATTATATCAACATATTGTAATATAATTAAATCTTCTTCTTGATAAGATGGGAACAGATTTAGTTTATGATATAATTATTAAAAATTAAGATTTAACTTGTACATAAAAATTTCATTTATGATTCATTTGTTACATTACAGTAAGCTGTTACTGTAATATCAAAGATCTAGTAGTCACACTTGCTACAACACCAACCTATCATTTATGATTCATTTGTTACATTACAACTTGTACATAAAAATTTCATTAACACGTTCATTATTAGAAAACATATATACAACAGTCATGGGAACATACAAATACACAAGTGATGGCCACAAGTTAGGCGTGAATTATTCTTACTTTGAATTCAAATGAGTTGTCGTGCACCCAGTAGTGAGTAGAACAAAAGCAGCCCACTGAATCTCACTTAATCTGAAATGTAACAAGAACACAATCCAAAACAGCCTCAAGAACCATGAATTTTGGTGATGTAGCAGACCATATTAGTAAGATTAGTACAGATAGTTATCAAGCAATGGTCTCAAAACTTAAAACTAATGCAAATACAAATAAATAGTGAGAAAGCATCAAAGAAAGGAGATTTTGTCTTAATTCAATCACTCCGTGTCTTATATCTGATCCCTAATAATTGGTTCAGATGTTGTTTGTGTCTTATATCTTATATAACGCATTATGCATACTATTTTTACTTTTTAAATAAAACCTATAACCCTTATAAAAACGTCATTAAATGACAAACATTTAACTTTAGATAAAAGACTATTAACAAAGACGATCTAACTTCTATGCTGACAATATCTGATTGTTACTAAATGACAAATTAACATAAATATATTAGAGGCATGTTTTAAATAGTCGCATCAAAGTTTAAACAATGAAAACCTCATTATTAAAGCTAAAGTATCTCACTATAATTAAAGATAATGCAACGTAAGTGACTAACTCATCTACATGACTACATGTGCCAAGTGAGAGTTTTTAGAAAGTTGAGCATATCAAGATGTTAGACCTAAAAAAATGTTTTAAAATGATACAATTGTTTCTCGTCAGGGATGATAGCTTAAATAACCTAATTAACCATGTACAAAAATTTAGAAGTGTATGTACAATATATATTAATTAAAGACATTGAGTTTGGTATCTGGGTGGGGGAAAATGTGATGGTGATCCATGTGAAAGCATATTTTGTTTTGTATCTATTAATTTGTGAAGATAAGGACAAGGTTTTTGATGATAGGGAGGTGGTGTTTCGGTCCCTAGCAAGGTTCAGTGAATAGATTCCCATGCCCGCATGCTGTGTTTCAGGTTTTTCGTCGACAACTTTTTAGTACTTCCACTTCCAATTTCCAAGACAAGTTCAACAAAATTTGAAAATCAAATAAGATTTCTCAGCGTTAACAGGTGAAAAGAAGGTGAGTGTATTTGTTTGGAAAAAAAAAATAGACAATAAATAAAATGAAAATATATATTAAAAAAACACAGAAATAGAGACATCAGGTAGCTAGGAAAGTAGAAATAAGGACAATGGGACATTTGGTAAGACAAGTAGTTTGCATTTTCCTAGAACAGAATCCTCTGCATAAAACTTGGAAGTCAGCAAGAAAGCTTAAAAAAATAAAATAGAAAACTTCCTCACATCAGATCTGGAGTCTACAACAATTCCTAGAACAGAATCCTCTGCATGTAGAACATACTGAGTAAAACAAAATAAATCAGAATACAGAAGAAAACAGAATAGCATTGTTCTGTTCCTAGAGGAATAAACATTAAAATCCTACCTTGTATATAACAAGTAGGTAACTTACATAACAATTCAATGCTGAAAAAAATAAATAAATTTTATATGCATTAGGAGATAAGTTTTCTGGAATAATGCAAACTGCTAACAGTCAAAAATCAACATATTAATAGCATTTACTTATAGCAATTTGACAGTAAATTCATATGGCAGTGAGAAAGAAGCATATTAACCACTAACAGTCAAAAATCAGCATTGTCATTTCAGTCAAGAACAGTAAGTAATCAAAGAGCAGAAATTCCTACTTCTAGAACTATATTGAACCTTACAACAAACTATATTGCAACACAATAAAATCCTGACCAAGAAAAACTTGGTTATAATAATGCAATGATAACTGAATGCAGGGCTTCTTTTTGTTTTGTGAAGAAAACAAGTAACAAAATGGTTAAAAATTGCACCCTTCTCTATTTTCTCCAATAAAGAGTAGTGCAAGTGTGTCAACACTAGATGTTTGTAATTAGACCAAGCTTCTTTAAAAATATAAATTAAACCAATATTAGCCAGATAATCTTAATTATATGTGTAGTATTATATATCTAATTGCTTTCGGGTTTTTTGCCTATTCAAGCAAGGTATAATTTATTCCAATTGTTGGCATAAATTTCAGAGCTTAGACATTACCATTTGGTAGGAACTCAACTGGTTATGATCCTCTTCCAAAATCTATATTGATTATGAACTACCTCAAGAATCTAGATAGGTTGAGGCAGCACTTGCAGAAATTTTTTGTTTTGATTGATCCCAAGAGTTAGTGACACTATTAATTTTAAAATGCAAAATCTTATCATTATTCCTATTTTATGTAGTAGCAATTGGCGGTGTTTTTGTGTATGACTTATTGGCATCTTGATCTAGGTATCACTGAACTATCTATTCTACCTGTAAGTCAATTTTTCACAAGCAGGTTACTACTTTAACTGAGCCTAACGTCTCCGTTCTGGTATAAACCTATTTCATCTTTTCAGAGCTTTTAGGCAACAATGCTAATGACATCCTTAATTCCTTATTTTTCCTACTTTTGCTGCATTTGGCATCAATTATAGTGATCAGTTATTTGTTACATTAAAATAAGAAAGTCGAATGTGTGGTAGGAACATTTTAACACCCAGTCATTTGCATTTATTTTCTTAACATAACCCGTGCGTTCAACAGGGCTATTTTAACCATTGTTGCTAGAATAACAGATCGATCTATTTCATCTAATTGAGAATCCGACACTAAACCAATTTAGCTATCTTTGAACGCTAAATTTGCAGAAAACTGGTGTAAATCAAATCCTAGCTAGCTCTTAACAAACAAAAATGTGGTTTAAAATAAGGTATGCAATCAATAAACGAGACACATATCCAACCAACATCTTACCTCCAGCCAACATCTGCTTTTACATTTTTCAGATTACAAGCATTGTCTTCTATCTCATTGAGTTGGTACTTCAAATCTACATTCAAAAGCACACAAAATGAAGTGTTGTGCGGTGAGAAAAATTAGAAAAAGGAGAGAAAGCAAAAACCCTAACAGATGTTATGCGGAACGAGAAAAGGAGAGAAATGTTGTGGATGTGGAACAGTGGAGGTGATGAGGAAAAGCTGAGAGAAGTGTTACAGTGAGCGGTGTGCGGAGGTTACGTTTACGGAGGTGCGGAGGTTACGGAGGTGACTTACTTGAGAAGTGTCGTGCGGCGGTGATGAAGAAAAATAGTGTTGCGGAGGTGAACAGTGAAGGAAGACGAAAATATGTTTACGTTTACGGAGGAGTCAAAAATATTTTCAATTTTTAAATTAATAAAAATAATCATAAATAAGAAAATTGGCAGGAAATACTACTCAAAAAAAAACAAATTACTTGCAAATTTATATTTAAAACAAAATTCGTAGGAAAATAAAAAAATTCCTGCAAATTTTTTTAGAAATTTTTATTTGCAACAAAAAATTTATATAATTAATATTTTTGTAGTAAAATTTGCAAGAATTTTTTGCAAATTTAAAATTATAAAAATATTTGCAATAATTTATTAGAGATTTATATTTGCAAGAATTTTTACAATAATTTCCTACAAATATTTTTTCGCATGAAAATTCTTGGGTAAATGGCATATTTCTAGTAGTGGAATTTTTTTTGCAGGAAACTTTCTTGCGAATTTTTTTCGTAAGAAATTTTGCAGAAAAATTTCTTGGGAATTTTAAAATTCGTAAAAATATATTATTCACAAAGGTATTACATGCAGATAAAATTTTACAGAAAAATTTGTAGGAATGTTTCTTGCGAATTTTTCATAAAAATTATAGTAGAGGCATTATGACTTATCATCCCCTTCTTTTACATTTTCTACAATGTACGTTTCAAGCAATTCTGACTTTTCATTACCTTATGTTTTACATTCAAGCAATTTATACTTGCAATTTAAGTTTCATGCAATTTTGATTTCTCAACTCCTCTTGTTTAAATTCATTCATAGATGCAGCAAATTCCAGAAGTGAGACCTTGGATAATGAGATGACTGATTTTTTTTTGAAAAAAAATGATTGCTATTACAGCTGATCCTATTGCTTTTAAATGGTTAGTCATAAATGATTGCTATTATAATTGAACTTATTGCTTTAAATGATTGCTATTATAATTTATCCTATCTTAATTTTGATTTGCATCTCGTGAATCTATATTTTGTGTGATTTGTATGTGCTTTGTGAATATTAATTGTGTTGTATGTGTAGAAAATTGCACTTGAATTGAATTGTTTGAAAATTTATAAGTGTTTGTAGCTTTTATAACAAATTCTTGATTTATTGAGCAAAGTGAAGATTGAGGTTAATTGTATTCATATATGAAATTGATGTGAGATTTGAGTAATTAATGGTATAATAGATAAATTTTAGGCCTTAACCTATGATTTTACGGATTGTTTGGAGTTTTGGGATTTGGGTTTCATAATGTGCAATTTTCGCACATTCTACAGGATTTCCATGAATTGGTGTCACTTCAAATACAAATTTATGGTGCCAGCATGATAATTCGTAATGCTCTATATTCCCTTGGTGTTAGGTGTCAAATAGGCCTCGTTGGGCACCAATTGGTATTATTTTGCATAAGTTTCTTGGTGGGAATGGCCTTGGCCACATCGAGCAAAAGTTGTAGAGAGGTTTTTAACCTCTCTGTACAAGACTCAAAAAATGACTCTCTGAGCATGATGGAGTCAAAATTAGGTTTTGTAATCTTCATACGAGTTGTAGTCTTGAATGTTAGTTTTTCAATGATGTTAGAGTCACAAAAAAAAGGTTAGAACTCATATTATGATCAAATTCGTGATTGCCAATCAAGTTGTCATTTTAGGCTAAAATGTTGTGGTTTTTTAAATTTTAAGTGTAGATGGTAAAATCAACTCTTGAGATCATCATAAAATTTGTAGATAATTGTCTTAGATTTCTAACAAAATTAAGATCAACTTGATAGTATAGATATAGCTCTAGATATCATGTTTAGACCGTAAGAGATCATAAAAGATAAAGTTATGAAAAAATAGTTTGCAAGAGGTGATAGTAAATTGTTTTACCTTGAAAGTGTTTGATCTTGGAAGGTTTGAGGTACTTACATTAATGTTTAAGAAAGAGGAATTGTGGGAGGGAATAATTATAAATAAATTATGATGTGAGTTAATTGTTAGTAACTTGGTGATAGAGATGCCTAAGAAATTAATGTGTGATACCAATAGTGTTGCAAGAGTAATAATTAAGTTATTAATTTAAACAATTAGTTTGGCATTAGTCTCCTGGTGACTATGGTTGAAGTATTAACATAAGATTCAATTATTTTATAATGACTCTATTTGAGGTGTTGTTAGAGGATGTTGTGGACAATATTACATTTGAGTTATGGATCTATGACACTTGTACGCTACAACATGTTGTGCTTGTGTGTGGACCATGCAATGGTCACATAATGTGAAATCTAAGTTGATGCTTAGTCAAATAAAGTCTAGGCATGATTTCCTGGTAGTGATTTGAATAAGATATGTGATGTGTACTCATGATGATGGTATAACATGAATTATGCATTAAGTTCTGTGTGACATGCATCATAAGCATAAGAATTTTGTGTAAAGGGTATGATACAAAATGCAATTCCAGAGATGGTCCCATTTGTGTAAGTTAGGGGATTCATGACCTTAGAGGTAGCTAGGTTTATGATCCTTTAGTTTCATCCATTTGTTTGCATGGAGTGTGACTTACGTGGCCCTGTTGTCTCAACGTGCCCTAATGTAGCTCCTCCTAGTGTGAAGTGATATGATGGCTTGACCTGACATGTTCTCGTAGGTTACTCTAAGTGTGACTTTGGATAGGGATAAAATGTTTTACTAGTGCCATATGCATATAGACTAGTGAAGTCCGCATCCATTGCATTTGTGTGAATCATGATTTGTTATTATGTTGACTTATTCTTAAGTTGTAATTGTTGCCAATGCTATGTTGATTTAGCTATTACATGTGTTATGTATTTGTGGTGTGACTATCTGGCTTAATCTCACACCAATAGTTATAGTGAGATGTTTCTCAGTCCTTTTTCTTTTATTCTTGTATATCTTGTGTGTGTTTTGCAAGTGAGGGTCATCTTGATGATGATGTGAAAGATGAGGTTTATACTTTATGTTTGTAATGATGGGTTGAGCTCTAATAAGATGTAACATTGGAGTTCATAGTTAATATTTATTTTGTAATTTGAGACTGTTATCTTAGGACTTATGTTAGTTCTTTTACTTGTAATGACTTTGTTTTGGCCACATGTTTCATTATTTTATTAGTTTGGTTCATGTGTTCTAAATGTGACTTTCTCTACCCTTAGAAGTCTTATGATGAATTATTTTCCTTGTTTGAAGTTATTTCAAACCTTTAATCATTCTTCCTATATGTTTACTTGCATAATGGTATATGGGATACAGGTTGTCATAGTTTAACCTCCCTTAGCGGCGGAAGCTAACTTTTTAGTCCATGAGTATCTAATAGTGGCCCATAGAGCTTAACGATACTTTGGGTACTTCCATCACTGCTCTCCCATTAGCTCACTCACGATTGCGGCACTCACCTCCCCTAAAGGTCCTATTACAAGGAGTATGTCAAAAATAATGCGAGAAGAATGGACTCATGATGAAGATAGAAGGCCTAAGCTTTCTTTAAGCTTTATAGTGTGTTTGGATGAATCATTTTAATGAAGTAATTCATTTTTTTTAAGGAAATTAAAATACTTCATCATAAAATTTGTTGTTTGGATAAGTTATTTTAAAAGAATTTTAAATTCTCATATTTTTATGGAGTATTTCAATTAACTAAAATAATAAAATCTGAAATTCCAACAAAAAGTAAAGAAATTAAAATTACACTTTCTCACTCACGTGGAGCGCTCAGACTCCTCCTCATTCGCAACCATCTCTCTCTCATTTGCGACCCAACTTTCTTGCTCTTTCCTGGTTGGCAACTAGAATCTCTCTTGTGACCCAAGCTCTCTTTCGATTCTCGCTTACTCTCTTGCAATTCACACTATTTCTTCACCTCTGGTTTGTCTCTCTTTTCTTTTAGATCTAAGGTTCCATTTGATTTCTTATTGAATTTGTTATCGAACTAGGGTTTTGTTTTCAATTTTCATGTTTTATTTTATGTATGATTTCATTGACTTCATATATTGATTGATTTTAATTAGCTTTTTCCCTTATAATTTGGACGATTGTTTATCGATTAATTTCTTTTAGTTGGTTGTTTGGTTGTGATTTTGATTCGGTTTTGCTTGTTGAACTAATTATACTTTGTTGTGATTGTATAATTGAGTCTTTTTTCTCTTTTTGTTATCATGCAATTGAGGTTTTTTTTTGCATTTTTTTTCTTGACTTGTGCTTTCAATTGTTATGTAATTTGTCCACAAATTTGAGTTCATCCATATTTTTTGTACTGATTAAAGAGTTGATAAAACTAGTAGTGGCATCAACTTGTTAGTTTATCATGTTGTATTTTTTTTGCATGTGTTGCTAGAATGAGTTATTATTAGCTAACTTTATGGGGTAAAATGGTTATTGTTGTAATTAGCTAAGTTTAAGGAGTAGATTTATTATTGTTGTAATTATAAATTCCTATAATGTTGTGATATTCCACATCTTAGGCAACTATGCTTTTTCCCTTATTTCTTTATATAGATTTGTCAAGTTTTAATCATCTTAAATTATTAATATTTTCATTTTTCCTCATAATTAGAGGCGCGTAATGAAATTAAATCAAGTGAATAAAGTTATAACTTAATCATTTTGTTTATATTTTGAAAGTTGAAATGAAGCAAATAAATTTTGAATTTGTTTTAATGTTTTGATTTAATTTCACGTCATTACTTTTTATTCATTTATGTTTTACTTTGTTATTAAATATTCAAAAGGGCCTATAAAGTGGAAACAAACAACATTATTACATAAATGTTGCAACAAAACATCATCTTCAAGCAAAGAATGAGAGGTATAATTAGTAGCACCATTGCTAAGCAAAGCTAAAGAAAACTAGAAGTTGATTAGTGATTGTCGCCACCGGCCCGGAGCGGGCTTCCGGCATTCGCGAGGGATGGTTGGACTCGTTTATTTGTTTGAAAAATGTGGATTGCTAGAATGACTTATTCTCGAACTGAGACCTTATCAAACGAACAATTTTATTAAAAGGCTCACCAATCCATGTTTTTCCCAAGCGGGACCCTTCATGGATTAGCGGTTTTCATAAAAGGAGGGTTCGTGGAGTCGCCACCAATGTTTTACTCAAAACATTGGAAAAAGAAGTTTAAGGCAATCGATTCAAAAATCGACTTCGGCCATGACAACCAGAGTCGGGTAAGGGAGTCGGTTACGCGTGGGGAAGGTGTTAGCACCCCACAGCGCCCCTTTCGGGTTCCCTATGACAGATTATTTCTAAAATAACAGTGTAAAATTACTAAATTACCCCTATTTATTCTAAGCAATTATTAACTATCTACATGATGACAGTTTAAATATGCATACAGAAAGCAGTAAAAGGAAGGACTTAAGAAGAAACCTTTGAAGCGTGCTTTTATATTCAAATAAAACTGGGAAGCTTTTTGGCGTTCCCTCGCTCTACAAGCCTGCTCACTCCCTCCTAGAAAATTTTAACTATAGAAATCCGGAGGATTTCCCTTCTACTAAGTCTGATCCTCAAGCAAAATGGCTCGGGGCTCAAGAACTTCGCCGGATCGACTCCCAGAGAGATTTCTAGGGCAGAACACTGCTCAAAAACCCCAGAATACTCAAGGAAGGAGTCAAAACTGTGTGTAGAAGTGTCTTAGGACGTCCAAATGGCCCTATATTTATAGGAATGGAGCTCAGTACGGCCCCTGGGTTCAATACGGTCCGTACTGCATTTTTACACTTCAGTACGGCCCGTATTGAATTCAGTACGGCCGTATTGAAGCGCCGACACTTGCCGACACTTCAATGCGGCCGTATTGATTCAATACAGCCCGTATTGAAGTGCACAACAACCAATACGGCCGTATTGGTTTCAATACGGGCCGTATTGGTTCCAGTACGGGCCGTATTGAGTACAAAATGTGCAGTACGGCCGTACTGAACTCCAAGGAGGCCGTATTGAGCTCTAAACCTCCCACTTTCTTATTTTTTGCTACTCTAAGACCTCTAAACCTACAAATAGTCATCCTATGGTCTTCTGGGAGTCCTTCTGGCTGACTTTCCTTTGATCTTCGAGAGTCTTCGAGTCTTATTTCCGTCCCGGACAATTTTAGGGGTCTACAGCTGCCCCCCCTTTACTTAGTCGGACGGCCTTTTGGTGTACCGGCTGACAAGTAAAGGAGTTGACCCAATTGTCCGGGTGATGTGCCAACCTTCTGACTTGTAATGTCTTCCGGTGGAAAATTGTTGAGTAGCCTCTCCAGGTTGATGCATACCTCGGCGCTTCTGACATCCTAGGTATCTGAGTTTACCCTCTCCAGGGTCAACTTCACTCGATGCCCGAGCCGGAAGTTGAACACCAACGCACCTCTGATGACGCTGATGGTTGAGTACCGTCTCTCCAGACCTTGAGTATTGTCTCTCCAGACCTTGAGTATTGTCTCTCCAGACCTTGAGTACTGTCTCTCCAGACTTTGTTTGAGTACTGTCTCTCCAGACTTTGTTTGAGTACTGTCTCTCCAGATACAACTTCACTCGACGCCCGAGCCGGAAGTTGCATACCTCCATGTTTTCTGAACACTTCGGTACTTGAGTTTGCCCTCTCCAGGGTTAGCTTCACTAGACGCCCTAGCCGGAAGCTGCGAGTACGGTCTCTCCAGATACAACTTCACTCGACGCCCGAGCCGGAAGTTGCATACCTCCATGTTTTCTGAACACTTCGGTACTTGAGTTTTCCCTCTCCAGGGTTAGCTTCACTAGACGCCCTAGCCGGAAGCTGCGAGTACGGTCTCTCCAGATACAACTTCACTCGACGCCCGAGCCGGAAGTTGCATACCTCCATGTTTTCTGAACACTTCGGTACTTGAGTTTGCCCTCTCCAGGGTTAGCTTCACTAGACGCCCTAGCCGGAAGCTGCGAGTACGGTCTCTCCAGATACAACTTCACTCGACGCCCGAGCCGGAAGTTGCATACCTCCATGTTTTCTGAACACTTCGGTACTTGAGTTTTCCCTCTCCAGGGTTAGCTTCACTAGACGCCCTAGCCGGAAGCTGCGAGTACGGTCTCTCCAGATACAACTTCACTCGACGCCCGAGCCGGAAGTTGCATACCTCCATGTTTTCTGAACACTTCGGTACTTGAGTTTGCCCTCTCCAGGGTTAGCTTCACTAGACGCCCTAGCCGGAAGCTGCGAGTACGGTCTCTCCAGATACAACTTCACTCGACGCCCGAGCCGGAAGTTGCATACCTCCATGTTTTCTGAACACTTCGGTACTTGAGTTTGCCCTCTCCAGGGTCTGCGTCCGCGTCTTCTGATCACTTCGGCAATGCGAGTTTACCCTCTCCAGGGTTCTGTGATGGTTTTGTCTCCACATTCCACTATGCTGCTTCGACAGTTTTTTCTGATTTTGTGCCGCTGAGGGCTGGATAACGCAGGGATCCGTCTAGGGGATGTGCAGTCATTCATAGGTTCTTGTGCCCCAACTTGCTTTGCTTAGTTGGTACCCATGGGGAATTTCTGACTCCTTGGGGTGTAGACACAGATGCTCTTCCTCTCTGAGTTGAGCGATGCCTTATGTTTGGCTGACGTCCTTTGACGTTGGTGGAGTATCCCGGTTGTCCTTATTCGGGTATCTCTTTTTTGATTTTCTGATTTGTGCTGCCTCTGTGTAGGCTGTTATCCGCTGGGGATTCTGGATGTTGATTTTGTCTCCACAGTCCACGATGCTGCTTCGACGATTGTTTTTGATTTTTGTGCCACTGAGGGCTGGATAACGCAGGGATCCGTCTAGGGGATGCGCAGTCATTCACAGGTTCCTGTGCCCCAACTTGCATTGCATTGTTGGTACCCTTGGGGAATTTCTGACTCCTTGGGGTATAGACACAGATGCTCTTTCTCTCTGAGTTGAGCGATGCCTTATGTTTGGCTGACGTCCTTTGACATTGGTGGAGTATCCCGGTTATCCTTATTCGGGTGACTCTTTTTGATTTTTAGGATTTTTATTGCCTCTGTGTAGGCTGTTATCCGCTGGGGATTTTTGTCATTCATTTCTTGACTGGCCTCTTCTGTTAGGCAGATAATCTTGATGTTTAGTGCTTGGCTGGATGCCGCATTCCGCTTGGGGAATAGTTATTGATCTTTTTGATTTTTTTCTCTTTTTGAAGGGGTGCCTCTTGAGTAGGCGAATTATCTTGAGGTTCGGTGTTTGGCTGGATGCCGAATTCCGCCTGGGGAATATTTATTGATATTTTTGAATTTTTCTCCTTTTGCAGGGATGCCTCTGAGTAGGCGATTGGGGATTTGGGGATCTTATTGTATCCCAGAGTATTATTTAGGAAGCCTCTGCAGGCTTAGCCTCACTCAACACTTGAGTTGGAGAGCTATCTTCACTGAGGAAGTTTAAGTCCTTTGACTTGGATATTCTGCTAGGGAGATCGTACTTCCATTGGGAATTTTGTCGATCTTGCTTTGATAGCTCTCGCTGGGGATTTGTTCTGAGCGCGAGCTGAGGTTTCTCTGGGGAGTATTATTTCTGCGAGCCTCTCCAGGCTCAATTATTCTGAAAGAGTATTATTTCAGCAAGCCTCTCCAGGCTCAATTATTCTGAGAGTATTATTTCGGCGAGCCTCTCCAGGCTCAGTTATTCTGAAAGATATGAAATCTTTGTCTTTTTTTGTCGTCTTTTGACTTTTTCTGTATGTTTGCCTTTTTTGTCATTTTTTGGCTTTTTTTGTATTTTTGCCTTTTCTGTTGTTTTTCGGCTTTTTCTGTACAGAAATGTCTCAGTTATTATGAGAGAGTATTATTTCGGCGAGCCTCTCCAGGCTCAATTATTCTGAGAGTATTCTTTCGGCAAGCCTCTCCAGGCTCAATTATTCTGAGAGTATTCTTTCGGCAAGCCTCTCCAGGCTCAGTTATTCTGAGAGTATTCTTTCGGCGAGCCTCTCCAGGCTCAGTTATTCTGTATGACGCTGTTGATTTTCTGAATCTTTGCATTTTGTTTGCCGCTGTCATACACAAGCAATTTTTTTCTATTTTTTCTATTTTATGCAATTGCCTCATGACGAGGTCTTTGAAAATTTCTTTATGGCCAATACGGCCGTATCCATTTCAGTATGCCCGTATTGAATTGAAAATTTGTTCATAACCCTAATTTTGGTACGGGTGTACTGAACATGGTACGGGCGCATTGTTTTTCTGAAATTTATATTTTTTTATTTTTTTTGTTTTTTTCAATAAACAGAGAATAAGTGATCTTCCAGTACACCTATCATCTGTATGCATGTATGCAGTATGATGCACCTAATTCTATTTGATTCTTTTTTCAAAAGAATTAACCGATGCGTTTTTGGATTTTGCCATTCCTCCAGACGGACTGTGCTCTGCCGATTGCTGTTACCGAGGAATGATGCATATTATGTTTGAGATTTGGTGTCATCAACCAAATGATCCTTCCCTTTCTTTAGAAGATGTGTCAACCTTCCTATTGACCACTATATCTCCATGTTTCCACTAGATTATTCAAAAATCGTTGGGGCAAGAGAGAAAAGAAGGAAAGGGTATATTTTTCAAAAGTTTGTGTTTTAGAGGGGATTATTTATTTTTTTTGAAAAATGGTTTTTGTAAGAATGGCTTGGCCAATGGTAGGCTTAAGTGTTTAGGCTTGTTTGATTAAACACTTATGAGGTTAAGCACATCTTTGTTATTAATGATTGTGCTTTGACAACTTGGATAACTTCCCTTGAACCTTTCTTTTTGAATTCGGTTCATGGTACCATCATGGATTTCTTTTTTTTTTTGATTGTCCTTATTTTTGCCTAAAACACCCTTTTGTGGCGTTTTAGCGGACCTTTGTTTTTGTTTATTTTTGTAACCCTAACTTTTGCCTAGGTCACCCTTTCGTGGGATTCCTAGCGGGTCTTTTGCTCTTATTTTTGCGCAGTCCCCTTTTTGGGTTTCCTGCCGAGCTTCTTCTATTTTGAAAGATTTCTTTTTACCCATGATGGCACTTGTCGAGGCCAAGGGAGGGTGCTCCAAGTTGTCACACACACCTCCACATAAAAATGATGTGGGTTTATTATCATTAAGATGATTTTAACCTCATTCATGTTTATTCAAACAGGGTTAAAAATAATGTGGTTCAGAATTTTATTGCAAGCAAGAAAAGAAGCAATGAAGAATGATTTTATTATAATCTAGAGGAAACATGTGCCCTATCGACACTCGGGGGTCGGGCTGTTCCCGAGGAGTAATCTCTAATAGTCATCAGGTCTATACATCCCTATCGGAAGGAGAAGAGCACTTGATGACGACGACCGGCCTTGATGCTTGTGAACCGGCCTTCCTAAAGATCTGGCTTAAAGAACGTCGAGAAGGATCTTGATTCCTCTTCGTTCTTTGATCTTTAACAGGGTTGTATCCTAACCCTTGTTTCCCCGGATTATCCTTGATAATGGGTAGCTCCGGGATTCCTTGGGAGTCCTTGCCTAATCCTTGTCCTGGCAAGTATCCGTTCTTTGTGAGCATATGAGCTACCTTCTTCATTTCTCGGGGAAATGTTTCAACATTGGCAATTTCCAATGCTTGGAAGGCGGTTTCTAAAGCTTCCTCTGCTGCATCCACGTAAGGTATAGCCGCTGGCTTGCTGATGAGTATGTCATCTTCAGCTTGTACAGTCACCAGTTTGTCACCTACTATGAACTTGACTTTCTGGTGGAGCGTAGAGGGTACAGCTTTTGCATCATGAATCCAAGGTCGGCCAAGGAGACAGCTGTATACCGGAGTAATGTCCATCACTTGGAATTCGACATTAAAGATAGTGGGTCCAATTTGGATTGGGAGATTGATCTCTCCCACCACTCTTCTCTTAGAACCGTCGAAGGCTCGAACGATCACGTTGCTCGGGCGCATTTGGACTCCCTTGATTACCACTTGATCAAGAGTTCTTTTAGGCATCACGTTCAAGGAAGATCCATTATCTACCAAGACTTTAGCGATGTGATACTCCTTGCACTTTACAGAGATGTGCAAGGGCTTGTTGTGGTTTGGTCCCTCAGCGGGGATCTCTTCATCGGTGAAAGAGAGGTGATCATTAGTCGTAATGTGACTAACAATCCCCTCAAACTTGTCTTGGGAGATAGTGTGCGACACATATGCCTCGTTCAAGACTTTCAACAGAGCTTGCCGATGCGGTTCGGAGCTTAGGATCAACGACAACAGCGTAATCTTTGCTGGCGTCCTATGAAGTTGATCCACGATGGAGTACTCGCTCTGTCGGATATACTTTAACAGCTCATCAGTCTCCTCCTCGGATTCTTTTTCCTCGGTTTTCTTTTCTTCTTTTTCTTTATTCTTGGGGGTTTTATCATGAAGATCTTTGGGAGTGTAGATCCTGCCACTCCTAGTCATGCCCCCAAGTCCAGCGATGTTGGAAATATCGCTGTCGGCAGAAGAATGGATGTCGTATATCCATGGCACAGCCTTATTCGATTTGTAGGGAAAAGGCCTTGGAGCGATGATCCTTAACGGTGTTGGACCTTCCCCTTTGTTCGTCTTGGTTACCAACAATGGAGTTGACGTGCGCTCGCTTGGCGCGGTTGTTGGCTTACACTTGATAACGAATGGCGTGCGATCCATCTTGAACATACGCATCGATTATTTCTTTCTTTTATTAATATTTATTAACGGAATACTAGGAGAGATGTATGAATGACTCCTAGATCTCTCCATGATCTAGATGCATGATATGAGATGATGTAGATGAATATGCATGCATAGTGTTTATTTAACTAAGCATTATCATGTTTTTAGGATGTTCCTAGGATGATGCATGATATTGCTTGGTTTGGATAAATATTTTTTTTTCTTTTTTTTTTTTTTTTGGGTATTTTTTTTTTTTTTTTTTTTTTTTTGTATTTTTTGGGTGAAAAGGGAAACTACCTACATGAATGTGATGAGGGTAGATGTTAACACCATGCACTAGAAGATCCTTATTTCTATTTATTTTTATTTTACTAGGGATGTTGTATGTTTAAAGAATGCAATGTATGCTCATACAATGTCACATAAACAATGCACACACAATTCACTCATCCACGAACAGTCACGAGCGAATTACGAGGTAGGGGTCTCCTGCAGAAAAGTGCATATTCAAGGAGGATCTAACTGTTCTCACTTGGTCAAAGGCCCCCAAGGTGCCCCCATTATAGGGACCCAATTCCTCTCGTCGTAGGTTGATGGAAAGTTCCAACGCACCGTCGGACTCAAGTTCATGGTTATCACCTTGAGTGATGTTTTCCGACAACGGTCTCATAGGCTCCTATAAACCCATCAACCGGCCGTACTAACATCCACTCCCTATGGATTACCACTCATGCCCCCGGGTATAGAGGGAACTGTTGTGTGCAAAGGTTTGTGTACAGTTTGTATTTCAAACAATTGCGGAATTTAAACATACAACAGTTATTTAAAGCCACAAAATAAATCATATTATCATACAATCAAGGGGTAATAAAGTAATTTTAACTATTATTTGTTAAAAATAATTTGTCACTAAATGGGACTGACTCTCGAGGCTTCCCCAGTGGAGTCGCCATCTGTCGCCACCGGCCCGGAGCGGGCTTCCGGCATTCGCGAGGGATGGTTGGACTCGTTTATTTGTTTGAAAAATGTGGATTGCTAGAATGACTTATTCTCGAACTGAGACCTTATCAAACGAACAATTTTATTAAAAGGCTCACCAATCCATGTTTTTCCCAAGCGGGACCCTTCATGGATTAGCGGTTTTCATAAAAGGAGGGTTCGTGGAGTCGCCACCAATGTTTTACTCAAAACATTGGAAAAAGAAGTTTAAGGCAATCGATTCAAAAATCGACTTCGGCCATGACAACCAGAGTCGGGTAAGGGAGTCGGTTACGCGTGGGGAAGGTGTTAGCACCCCACAGCGCCCCTTTCGGGTTCCCTATGACAGATTATTTCTAAAATAACAGTGTAAAATTACTAAATTACCCCTATTTATTCTAAGCAATTATTAACTATCTACATGATGACAGTTTAAATATGCATACAGAAAGTAGTAAAAGGAAGGACTTAAGAAGAAACCTTTGAAGCGTGCTTTTATATTCAAATAAAACTGGGAAGCTTTTTGGTGTTCCCTCGCTCTACAAGC
Source organism: Cajanus cajan (assembly GCF_000230855.2). Lineage (NCBI taxonomy): Eukaryota > Viridiplantae > Streptophyta > Magnoliopsida > Fabales > Fabaceae > Cajanus > Cajanus cajan. Next base: position 14,909,415 of record NC_138520.1, on the reverse strand, counting down.
CTGCTCACTCCCTCCTAGAAAATTTTAACTATAGAAATCCGGAGGATTTCCCTTCTACTAAGTCCGATCCTCAAGCAAAATGGCTCGGGGCTCAAGAACTTCGCCGGATCGACTCCCAGAGAGATTTCTAGGGCAGAACACTGCTCAAAAACCCCAGAATACTCAAGGAAGGAGTCAAAACTGTGTGTAGAAGTGTCTTAGGACGTCCAAATGTCCCTATATTTATAGGAATGGAGCTCAGTACGGCCCCTGGGTTCAATACGGTCCGTACTGCATTTTTACACTTCAGTACGGCCCGTATTGAATTCAGTACGGCCGTATTGAAGCGCCGACACTTGCCGACACTTCAATGCGGCCGTATTGATTCAATACAGCCCGTATTGAAGTGCACAACAACCAATACGGCCGTATTGGTTTCAATACGGGCCGTATTGGTTCCAGTACGGGCCGTATTGAGTACAAAATGTGCAGTACGGCCGTACTGAACTCCAAGGAGGCCGTATTGAGCTCTAAACCTCCCACTTTCTTATTTTTTGCTACTCTAAGACCTCTAAACCTACAAATAGTCATCCTATGGTCTTCTGGGAGTCCTTCTGGCTGACTTTCCTTTGATCTTCGAGAGTCTTCGAGTCTTATTTCCGTCCCGGACAATTTTAGGGGTCTACAGTGATACCCCAAATAAAGTATAATTAACTTGGACTGCACTTTAAATGTTTGTTAATTTGTTGGATCAGTTGCTAATAGATTGTTGTTATGTACGAGACATATTTTGAGTTATTGACTACAGTCTTATGAGTAAAGACATTTTGACCTTCAAATCAAATCAAATTGAAACAAATAAGAGAGAATTTGTATATTATGCTTGCCATTAATTTACAGGTTTACATTACAAAGCACAAATTTGGATATTGAAACTTGAGTGCTTAATATATGTTGATTTGTTTCTTTTGGGGTTTGATTTAAAGGTTTACATGAATTGTTAGCTAATTAAACTAGAGTGTTAGAATTAGGGTTTGTTTGAATCTCATTTTGCATATGAGAGTGTTGAATTTGGGTGTTTGATATGTGTTGATTTGTTTCTTTTGAACTCACGTTAACTTTGTGAAATTCATTTTCCCTTAGTTAAAGATGGTCTAGTCTAGTTATTCGTTATGTGTTTGATAGTGCAACATTTTTGTGTATATAAAGGATATTTAGTGATTAGTACTTATTATTTTACATAACATAAACTATTAGTATAATATTAATCCGTTGTGTTTTGTCTTATGCTATTATATGAAAATGCCATTAACTTTGAACTTGCACAACATTACTTTATTGGTACAAAATTATAATGATATATTATTGGTTTCCCACGCCATGATAGTAGTAATCCCTCATAGTAAAAAAATAATTGTAGTTTTTTCCTTTTAATTAAGGACTACAAAAAAATAAGTTAAATTTAAGATTGTCAAGATGTCATAACCTGCAATAGGTAACATGACCAATTTCCTATGTGGTAGGCAAAGTTTTAGACCTCGATTGCAATCATGTTGTTGAAAACGGCAATCACAACCAAATGCAATTGCAACCAAATAAACAGGTCAAGTAACAAATAAACAGATGCTAAGAGGAGATTCAATGAATTAACATGGAAAACATCTAAAAACACTATTCTAAGATGAACTATTACAAGCCTTAAGCTTGCCAATGTTAATTAGTTGTGTTTTGTCTTATGCTATATATGATGTCTTAGTTACATAAATTTGGGTTTCCTTATGTGCTAACCAACAAGATAAAGAAATCTCATGTCACACTTACTCCATGCCAATTAGATAAAGATCTATTGCTTTATTAGCCTATTCTTTTTTAATAGCTACTTTAAAAATATACGTATTTACTTCTAATACAAAAATGGATTGGATAAGATAAAGATCTATTACTATATTAGCCAGTTCTTTTTTAATGACTACTACAAAATATAAGTTATTCCTAATACAAAAATGAATTGGGCCAAAAATATCTGTAAAATATTATGTGTGGAGGTTGAGGTGGCTAACGTAGTAGAATGAATATCCTTGTTTTGTTTCTTTGTTTTTATTATCATCATATCATTTATTAATTACCTATCATTGCTAATGTTGCATATTAAACTAAAATGAATTTATACATAGTAGAAACTTGGCATATATAATATATTTGAAAATATTTTATATTCCGTTTTAATTATTTTTAGTTTTTCTCTCTTATATTAGTTGCACAAAGTGTAGATTGAGAAGAAATGGATGTTAGCATAGTTAATACCAGAATTACTTCAAGAAAATGTAAAAAAAAAAAAAAGTTTAAGGAGATAATCATATTTGTTGTTGCTTGGGTAGTTTCCTTAAGCGTCTTTATAGAGGGGAAAAAAGATTGCATTGAATAGTTAAGGCTCAATAAGAATACATTTTTCGAGCTTTGTATAATTTTACAAGAAAGAGAGAGATTAGTAAGAACAAGAAATGTTCCAATAATTGAAGCAGTGACAATGTTTTTACATATCCTTACTCACACCTTCAAGTATAGAGTTGTGCACTTTAGTTACTGTAGATCTAAAGAAACAATAAGCAAGAAATTTAATAATGTCTTGAGAACTGTAATGAAAGTAAGTCAAAACTATTTGAAATTTCATACCTATCTAGAAGGTTCAAGTGAAAATAAATGGAGATGGTTTGAGTCAAGTTTATAAATTGTAAGGCTAGTTAAACTTACAATAAATCTTTTTGAAAAACTATATATATGAATAAACTTGTGTTATTTGTAGAAATGTGTTGGAGCACTTGATGAGACACATATTCTAGTAATAATTTCTCCTTAAGTAGATCTAAATATTGTAATAGAAAGGGAGATGTCTCTACAAATGTGTTAGGAGCTTGTGATCCAAATTTAAGGTTTATTTATGTGTTACTTGGGTGGAAAGGGTTAGTAGGAGAGTCTCATTTATTATTAAATGCTTTATATTATCAAAATAAACTTGAAATTCCAACTTGTAATATATTTTGTAAATAGTATTTTATTTAATTTTATCTAATTCTAAGTTGTGATTTTCATTTTTAAAAGTTGTAAGTAAGCACTTTCTTGTGAATTTAGGATATATTAATAGTCCAAGATTCTTAACACTATATCAAAGGACTAGGTATCATTTGAATGAGTGGATTGGAAACACCCCTGAAAATTTCAAGGAGTTATTTAATCTTCATAATTCAAGTGCATGAAATGTAATAGAAAGGTCTTTCGGAGTATTGAAAAAAAGATGGAGTATACTAAGAACTCCATTTTCTTATATAAAGACACAAATAAGAATTCTTAATGCTTGTTTTGTGTTACACAATTTTATAAGAGATGAGCAACAAATTGGTAAACTTTTAGAGGTTCAAGACTTAGAGCTCTTATCTATTATTGATGAAGAACTAACCAATCAGTTGAGAGAAAGAGTTCAAAATAATGTCATTATTGCAACTATTCAAGTTATTGAGGAGTGGATAAGATTTTGAGATACATTAGCAATGAATATGTTTGTTAACTACCAAGTTAGAAAAAATAGTGCTTAGGGAGAGTTCTTTTTTTTTTATGTAATTTGCTATTGGAAAAAGACTTTTTTATGTACTTGATGGACTTTTATGTACTAGATTGAAGAAAACTTTGCTTGAAATATTGGCTTTTGGTAACTTTCATTTGTTTACAAAAAAAATATTTACATTATCAAGAATTGTGCATTGGATTGATCAAGTTAACTTTGTGAGTTGTATGCGACATTTTTTATGTATAGGTTAATAGGTGGTATTAACTTCAATGGAGTCATCCAAAGGGAACTTGAAGGAAAAATGAAAGATGACAAAAAGAAAAAACAAGGAAACATAAAGTTATTTCACATGGGATTTGGAAATGGAATGTGTATTGGATGATGTATTAAGAGATCAAAGAAGTTTGGGCAACGGGAGTGATGAAGCTTGGAAAAGGGTAGCACACAATGTTGCAACTATAGTGTTATCTACCAACTTCAAAATTCAAGTCACTTGGGAGAATGTAAAAAATCATATCAAACATTGGAGATCATGGTATGGAGTTGTTAGTGACATCCTCAATCAAAGTGGAATCGATTGGGATGGCACAAAATGTGACATTCATTCTACCCTAACACATATAGTAATAAAATGAAGAATAAATTATCAAAATCCAGGGTAAAATGGTTCACAAATGAAACCTCCAAATAATCGCCTAATCAAAAAAATCAAAAATTAAAAATAATAGTTTGCAATTGTACTTAAATAGAGGAACATGAAGCCCAAATATAATAAAAATTATCAAATAAAATCTCTCATCCCAATGTCACACTATCAAAGCAATCTCTCAACTCAACTGTCGGCACCTTGAGTGCCACTCACATCCAGATCTTACTCACCTAAAAACAACCACAAAATATACGGTGAGAAAAGAAGACATTCATATACAAATAATAATAGGAAAATCGAAAAATAGACCCTCAATTAAATAAATATACTTAATTAAATATCGGTCAATCATACTTCATACGATCAATTCTAAGTTTATACAATTTCCATTACCACATCACAGTTTAAGTATGCACCATGTCACACATCCAACACCATGTCACGCACACACCCATGTCGATGCATCACACATCCAACATTGTGTCATGCACATGCCTAAGCCAATGCATCACACATCCAGCAGCATGTTACACACACACTTGTGTCGATGTATCACAAATCCAGCATTGTGTCACGTACACACTCATGCCAATGCATCATACATCCAACACTGTAACAACCCAATTTTCACTGGGCCAAGAGCCCAATTAAGGTGGTTTAGTAGCCCGGAACGGGACGATCCAAATTACTAAATAGACCTACTTTTGGTAGCTCGGAACGGGTCATTCTGGATTTGGAACGAGCCGTTCCAAACCATTAAATTTGCCTATGATTCTTAGTTGGGAATGGGACGTTCCGGTTTTCAGAAATGACCTTTTCATCTAATTAAGAACGGGCCGTTCCAGAGTTGAGAACGGGTCATTCCAAAATATGACCGTTGTAAGTATTAAATGCACCCCAGAACAGGCCGTTCTGAATGTGATTTTTACTCGTGATAAGGGTCCAGAATGGGCCGTTCTGGATTTGGAACGGGCCGTTCTGAATTTGGAACGGGTCGTTCTGGACACATCAGATCCTATAAATAGAGCACTTTGGCACCCCCAAAAGTACACTTTTCACTTCTCTCTTCTTTTCTTCTTTGCTCTCTTTTTTTCCTTCTATACTCTTTGAAGACCGAGAGGCACTCAGAGGAGGAGACCAAGGAGAACTCTGTTTTAGTTTCAGCTACTGTTTATCCAGGTACGGGAGAAAAGGAGATTATTTGTATGCAAAGTTACATAAGGGAATTGGGTAGAAGTGGAAGCTCGTAGGATTATGAGTAATTTTATAATTATTTCTGTTTGGATAATTATTGGTCTTATGTGATTCTGTATGTATTTAGGATCATGAATATATATTTAATTTGTAAAGATGATGGTCTGGGACAGAGAACGAAATTGTAGAAAAGTGCCTGTGAGTTAGGTTTTGGAAAAATTGGATTATTTTTGTTTGAGGAATTGATGATCCCATTAGATTCTATATGTGTTGAGGATTAGAAATATATATTTAATTTGTAAGAATGATGATCTGGGAGAGAAAACGAAATTGTAGAAAAGTGCCTGTGAGTTAGGTTTTAGAAAAATTGGGGGTTTTATTATTTGAGTTAAGATTCTATCTATTAAATTGGTGATTAATTGGGTTTTATATTAATTTATAAATATTATTGTTATAGATGTGTATTCATGGTGAATTGCTTGATGGGTATGTGAATCATTGTATTGTGTGAACTTATCTGTATGTAATATGAAATTTGAGTTATGAAATGAGATGTGTGGAATGTGAATGAGGTGTGATTGTGGATCCTCATACTGATGACTAGGGGTGAGCATGGCCCTAGGCTGGTAAAAGGGTAGCGTGACCTTGGCACAGTGTTATGTCAGGGGTGAGCACGGCCCTAGGCTGCTAAAAGGGTAGCGTGACCTTAGCATAACATTATGTCAGGGGTGAGCACGACCCTAGGCTGAAGGGTAGCGTGACCTTGACATAGTAAGATTTTGTGATGATTGTGATTGTTATGTGACTGTGGTTCCTCACATTATCACCAAGGGTGGCACGACCTTGGGCAAGAGATGCTACAGGCGTGACGTTGGCATAGTGTAGGATGTGTGATTTCTCATACTTATGTCGGGGGTGGCACAACCTTGGGCAAGAGATGCTATAGGCGTGACCTTGGCATAGTGTAGGATGTGTGCTTTCTCATGCTTATGTTGGGGGTGGCACGACCTTGGGCAAGAGATACTACAGGCGTGACCTTGGCATAGGGTTGATTACATGATTTGTGATGATTGGTGTGATTGCGACTTGTGACGTGATGATGATGCACGATTGATAGAGTTATGATATATTGAAATGTTTATGAATATTTTATTAAGTATCGAGTTATAATGAGATGACATGTTGTGTGTTTGTATGTGCTTTACATATAGATGTTTTCTTTTCTCACTGTACAAATTGTGGATGTTTTAGGTGAGGAAGATCCGGCTATGAGTGGCATCTAGAATGCCAACAGTTGAATTGTGGGTATGCTCTGATATTATGACATCGAGGCATAGGATTTATAGGACATGAATTTTTATATGGATTTGGAGTTGTACCTTGTCTTTCGAAAACAATTTGTAAACTCTTATGTTTCATTTTCTAATTTATTTATTTCCAATTATCTTGGATATTGAGGAATATTTATGAAGGTTTTTATGTGAACCCTTTTACCTATGTTGAAAATAAATTTTATTTCCTTAGTCTATTTACATTATTACAATATATGTGTTGGGGTAGTAAGGGTGTCACATTTAGTGGTATCAGAGCAGGTCTACTATGCTTGTTTGGTAGATGAATGATGGAATGAATTGATTGTGGAACTTATTGATATGCTAGTATGATAATTGATTATGTTTGTTGTTATTGTGTACTCTAAATGTTTTGCTTTAGGATGAGGATAATGATGATGATGATGATGTGTCCCTGGTGTTGTTAGTGTTGTGTTTACACTTATCACTAGTACAAAAGGGGTCTTTTACGTCGGAAAAAGGCTCTGACGTTAATACGGGAGACGTAAATTTACGTCGCCTCTGAGAGACGATGTAAATTTACGTCGGATATGTCTATGCCCGACGTAAATTTACATCGGATATGCCTATGCCCGACGTAAAAAAGGGCCTGATATTTTACGTCGGACCACACCATGTCTGACGTAAAATATGGCATTTTTTTTATAATTTTTTATATTTTTGATATACCCAATATAAAACCTGCATATATAAATCAGGCAGTCCAAAATACAAATTCAAATTATATTTCAAAATATTTCAAAATTGAATGATAAAAAGAAAATAATATATAAATCTTAAAAAACATAAATTATGACAATGTAAATCCTATTATCCTAAGAAAGCTATAAAACATATGTTTGTCAATCCTATCAAACTAAAAACATAATATCTAACTAACTAAACTTAGAAATCTAACTATTGTATACTTTGAAGAAAAAAAGTTGCCCATTGTTCTCTTATCTTGATGATCTCATCTTCGGGCAATGGAGATGGATCTTGAAAGACCTGAAACATTAATTTAAGTGTCATTAATATGCAATGTTAATTATCGTAAAGGTAAATATACTTAAATAAATTTTGATATGAATTACCTGCACCTAAGAATCAATAATACCCGCAGAAACTATGGCTCTCATCCAATACATGATGTAATAGCCACATTCAAACGAGTCTTGTTGCTTATTACACTAAAATGAGAAATAAATAACTATTATTTCCAAAGTCAATAAATTTAAATATTATTGCCTGTATTAATTAATTTGCTAACCTTAGGGTATATGAAGTGCAATGTCTTTGATGATCTGCTTCTTCCACTTAAAATATTAGCTCCAGACACGATTCTAATTAATTGAAATGAAAACATATGTTAGCGAATATATATAATTACAGTTTTAAAACATAATGAAAAATTTTAGTTACCCTTGTAATTGACATTTAATTTCGTGGCTTGGTTTTCGATGTAGTGAACAAAACCACACCACGGTGTATTCCTTAGGAATGATTACCATTAACTGCCAATGGGACCTACATTGTATGACAAACAAATTAGTTATAAAATTACCATGATTAAAAGACCAATTAAAAAACTAACCCTTCAATGTATGGAGCCATGTATATATCTCTTCCTGATTCACTCATCCATGTTTGCATATATTGTTGGATGTGGACCTGAGTGTTTCCTGATTTTTGGATGGATTGAAGCTCAATAAATCCATATACTTGTGCTTGTGTTTGCTCCACACTCAATTTTTCCATGTACCTAACACAAATAATTATTATAAGTTAAATGTAATTATTATAAATTTAGACTCATAAAAGAAAATATAACTTACATGGCCCACAACTGTATGATAGATATATTTAACATGGAGACTGCAATCTTTTTCTGTCCGTGAGGATCCCACCAGAGCGCCTTCTACTTCTAATAGGCCATGAACTAGATCAGAATTATTCTCAACGAGTCCATAAGACGTGATCCCATTTTTTTCATCAGGTCCAGGTAGAGACCAAAGATCTTGAGCGACCGATCCGGCAGAACAACTCAAAAGATAAAGAAGTATCGTTAATTTCTTCATACTCGTTCCAAGTTCGAAGTACCATTTGTACAAATAAGAATCCCCCCGTTAATAATAATTACATTTAACTTATAATAATTATTTATGTTAGGTACATGGACAAATTGAGTGTGGAGCAAGCACAGGCACAAGTATATGGATTTATTGAGCCTCAATCCATCCAAAAATCAGGAAACACTCAGGTCCACATCCAACAATATATGCAAACATGGATGAGTGAATCAGGAAGAGATATATACATGGCTCCATACATTGAAGGGTTAGTTTTTTAATTGGTCTTTTAATCATGGTAATTTTATAACTAATTTGTTTGTCATACAATGTAGGTCCCATTGGTAGTTAATGGTAATCATTCCTAAGGAATACACCGTGGTGTGGTTTTGTTCACTACATCGAAAACCAAGCCACGAAATTAAATGTCAATTACAAGGGTAACTAAAATTTTTCATTATGTTTTAAAACTGTAATTATATATATTCGCTAACATATGTTTTTATTTCAATTAATTAGAATCATGTCTGGAGATCAGGAGGGGATATGTATAGTGGAACATCAGAGCTATCAACTCCAAAAACTCTAATGTCCCACTACAATTGAATTGGATTCTTCTTTAATTGTGGTAATATGGTTAGAAGCTTAGATATGGGATCATTCTTAGCTTCTGCGATATTAGCATGATCAACATGAGGTTCTCTCATGACCTCCTTACCACGATTGATAAAATCCTAAAGAAATAATCAAAATTAGTTAAACAATAATAGAATTATAAAAATATAAAAGAGCAATAATAGAATTACCTTTGCTCGTGCTGAAAGCGGCATGACCAAATGTTTTGGCCAAGCTAAGAATGTGCCGGTTGCCTGCCCCACTAGTTGAACCTTTGAATTGGGCAAAGGCACTGGAGCAGCAACATCTTGAACTTGGTCAACCACAACCCATGTCTAGTCTGGCTGTAGAGGGACACCATGGATGGTTGAGCCACCCTCAAGTTCTCGGCCAATAGCCACTAACCGTGGGGGGTCATCCTCAACATATAACTCACACTAGTTTGGTACATCAGTGTGAGTCTGTTCCGCTGAGGGATCTGGAGCAGCACAACTCCCTTTAGTGCTGACTTGAACACCATCATGAGCAACTGCAGTCTGTTGCTGAGAACGAGCCAAAAGTTCAAATTTCTGTTCAAACTCTTCTTGAATGTTCTTTAATTTCTCTTCAAACTGCATCTCCATTCTCTGCATAGCCTCTTGACTGCAAGAGTCAATAGTTCTCCTCGATGATCATGCACCAAAGAAATCTCGGTGGCTCCAAGAACCACCAACACCACGCACACGGCCTGCGTGCTCTGGCCTTCCTATGGCCGTTGTGAGGATATCATCCCGACCATGGGAAACAAATGACCCCTGGGTGGTCTGCTCAACTAAACCCTCCTGCAACATATTAACAATAAGTATACCCTAAACTACACTTATGAATTAAATGAGTTGAAATGAAGAGTCTTAGTTTGTATATTTTTACTTACTATTTTATCAACAACGACCCTTGTAGACTCAGAAGTTATTTGCCCATCTGATTTTTTCCGGGCTGCTATCCACATCTCATGGTGAGGAGGTGACTCCACACGGTCAGCAGACTCAACCCCTGCTGCCTCTGCCCTAGCCTTCATCATTTTCTTTTTTTAATTCATATCCCCCTCTTGACAATAGATAGGGTGCATCATTCTTGCTCTGTCGTTCTTGGGAAGCTATTCTTTTGGCCTGCAATAATACAAAAAAGAAAATGAGATTAATTAAAATAATGATTAAGTATTTGTGTAAATGTAAGAGTTATCAATAACTAACCTACCAAGAAAGGTCCAATCGAGTGGCACGAAATTGCATCCACTCCTCATCAGTGATCTGGTACTTTAGACAGGGAGTCTCATTTTGCCGCTCTCCAAATACATACTCCCGTGTCAAGAAAGTCTTGAAGTCTCTCCACCTGGTGGCAAGGGTAGATAACATCTTCCTCCTCATGACCTTAGTGTTGGGAATGTCAAAATTTTGTTATGAAAATAACAACAAATAATAAATAATGTATTTAAGTTATATAATATTGAAGGGATATGAAAATATATACCTGAATATCCTGCCACATGAGGTTCTTGTCAGCCTCCTGAACATCATCCCATGATGGAATGATAATAGAAACATGCCGTCGAGCTAGGACTCCCAAATAGCTCTTAAACTTGGCAGCATTTGGGCCTGACGCCTTGCCAGAACGAGGATCCACCTCAACCGGTGTCCTCTCCTTGGCAATGTGTCCAACTGTCAACCTAGACAATCGGGTGACAGATCTACCTTCCCTCCTTCCACTTCCACTGCCAGACCCCGAATCCTCCATAATCCTGAAAAAATTAAACTCTCATTATTAAAACAACGAATTAACTGAATAAACAAATAAAGTAAAAAAGATAATAATAATATAGCAACAAAACAACTAATAAAAAACATATAAAGCTAATTCCATTAAACAAAAAAGTCCATCTTTAATGCATCTGGAACGGCCCGTACTGAAACCAGAACGGGCCGTTCCAAATCAACAATTTACAAAACAAAAAATTTCAGCAGAACGGCCCGTACTGCTTGCAGAACGGCCCATTCCAGATGAACAAATAACAGAAAATAAATAAAAAATTTGTGTAGACAAGAAACTAACCTCAAACGTGTAATGTGCAGACTCTTAGAGACTTAAAAACGTGCAATGTGGAAACAAAGGCACTTGGAGACTTAGAGAATAAGAGAAGAAGTAATAGATTTCGTAAACAATGGGACGCGCGGGAATGAGAAATGGAACGTTGGCATTTTAGGGGGGAAATTTACGTCGGACATGGGGGGTTCGACGTAAATTAGCCAATCTACATCGGCTACAGAAATGCTCCGACATAGATTGGCTAATTTACGTTAGACCACCCTTTGTTCGATGTAAATTAGTCTTTCTATATTTACGAAACTGCCACCGCATTTTTACAACGTCGGGTTTTCTAGTTTTCGACGTAAATTAGGTGACGTAGTAGCCCTTTTTTGCACTAGTGTATATTGTTTTCTCATAATTTGGCTGAAAGACATGATATAGCTTAGTTGATGCTATTCATGATTGCTTATATGTTTTTATACTTCTTACTTATGTAAGAAGTAGTGGTTGAGTGGTATCGCTCGTATTGTGAGCATATGTGCCAGTAGTAGTGGACGAAGCCTTGTTAATCAACTAGAAATTATTGGGACCTTAGATTTGGGTGAGACATTGATTTGCCGAGAGTTTACGGTTAATGGAATTTTCTGGAATCTATAGTTGTAGCAATTGAATCCAAGGAGGTTGTATCTGAGAATTGGAGTTTTGGTATCCTTGATGAGAGATTGAAATGTTGGTAATTCCCTTGAGTGTTGGTGCTGGCATGTTAACCGTTTATGGTTTAGGTAGAATGTGAGTTTTATTTTCTAAGTCTGTTGTACTAAATATGTGAGTTATTTTGGTTTAGGATTGTAGTGGGAAGCTTGAATGTGAAGTTGAGGTGTGAGTTTGGAAGGGTTGAGGTATTTTTGTGGCCTTAGATATATTGATACACTATTGCTGTTTGGTGTAGAGGATATTTTCGCTGCAGTTTTGTTGTGCCAGTATGAGTACCGTATTGACAGATTTAGATTTTATGGTCTTCACAAAAGTTGTATCCTTGGACGTTATCTTTCCAATGGAACTGGAATCAGGTAAAATGGAGGTCTAGAACTCCAGTTATAGGTACTTTGGTGATCAAAGGTCTATCTGTAAGCGCCAAATATATCTGCTGCGGTTTTTGAAATTTTTAGCTAAGAAGATGATCTTTTAGAATCTTATGTCTTCATAAGAGTTGTAGCTTATTCTCTTAGATTTCTTTTCAGATAGGTTTGAGATCATTTGGATGAGTAGAACTCTCTAGGTATCATTTTCTTTGATCGTTGTTGAAGGGATATGTATGGTGTCATGATATTTTTGAATCGTTAGGGAATGCAAGAATAAAAATTGATTTTTGTCATGATTCTGAGATGTCATGTGGATTAAGAGGTTGTTTAAGGTTGTATGATGTTATGTGGTAAAGTTGGTTCATGTACATGCTATATGGAGTAAATGGTGATTGATTCGTACATGCTTAGGAATGATATATATCGATTGTTTGAAGTGGGTATTCTAATATGATTTGATATGCATGTATGTTGATATGAGGATAGATGACCTTATGGATCAATTAGCGGGTGTTTAGTAAGGTTGACTTTTAGGTCTGATATCATCAAATTAGAGTTGAGAGTGAGGATTTATCCTAGACAGTTTTAGGCTAAATTATCTAAGTATGATTCTGAGATGTCATGTGGATTGAGAGGTTGTTTAAGGTTGTATGATGTTATGTGGTAAAGTTGGTTCATGTACATGCTATATGGAGTAAATGGTGATTGATTCGTACATGCTTAGGAATGATATATATCGATTGTTTGAAGTGGGTATTCTAATATGATTTGATATGCATGTATGTTGATATGAGGATAGATGACCTTATGGATCAATTAGCGGGTGTTTAGTAAGGTTGACTTTTAGGTCTGATATCATCAAATTAAAGTTGAGAGTGAGGATTTATCCTAGACAGTTTTAGGCTAAATTATCTAAGTATGATTTTTGATTGTATAAGACGAGTTTTCTAAGTTCTGTAATTTCTAGCAGAGGTATAACGTGTTAGAAAAGAATGGCACAATCCAAGAGGGGGGTGAATTGGATTCTATGACACTTTAAAAATTTCAGAGTATTTAGGATCTTTATTTCACTTAAACTTTTCTAAGACTGAATCTTCAATGAAGCTTCTTTAAAGACTTGTTATAGAAGAATGAATTCTATATGCTTTCTTGATTACAAAATAATGAGGTTCAAAGTTAACACTAATATGTAATGCTTTTATTCAGTTTAAACCAACATTACTCATGCACACATGCTAATCAAGAATCATCTTCTTTAATGTACAATCAAGATATTACACAAAGTAAAAGATAAGGGTAAGAAAGATTGCACAAGTCTTTTATCCTGGTTCAGCCACTCCACATGTGACCTACATCCAGTCCTCAATCAGAACCTGATCAAGATTTGTTCCACTATCTTAATGAAGAAGGTTTACAAGCACACCACACATGCATATACTTCTACATTCAAGATAACCACTTTCTTGACCTCAAGAAAGCACCCCTTGTAGAAACCCACTACAAGAATTCCTTACCACTTGAGAAACCCTCTCAAGATTTACAAGTATTCACAAAGAATTAAGGAACGAATTCACCTGGAATTTAGAAGCAAATCTTAATCTTCCCCTTTCAAGAATGTGATGATGATGATGATCTTTTTTCAATGTTTTTCACAAACATTTTTCTTCTTGGATTCACAAAGAAAACTCTCCAAGATTGTCACAAAGACTCTACAAAAACGCTTTTCTAAATTTGATTCTCAGTTCTAACTCTGTTCTGAAGTTTCAAAATGTTCAAACTATTTATAAAAGTTTCAGAACCAGATAATCGATTATTTTAAAGAATAATCGATTATTTTTTTCTTTAGGTTTTCTAGAAACCAACCAAGAACAATATAATCGATTATTTTGCTGGATAATCGATTATTCCATAGAGTTATTTCTGGGATAATCGATTATTGCAGCAAGGCATCCCATTTTGCCTGTTGCTGGAATAATCGATTATATTTAATGATAATCGATTATTTTGAGTTAGTTTTCAAAACTTCATTTTATGTCTCAAAATAACTTTTTAGTCCCTTTAACTCATCATCATACACTCTCAAATTAGTTTAGATATAGATTTAGCTCATGCACACAGCACTCACAACAAATAAACTCATTCAAAACAATTTATACACTAATTCCTATTACATAGCACTTTCTTTGACTTTGTTTTTGCCTTCTAAGTTGTTGTTTGTTGTTGTCCTTGACACACATTTGTGATCATCAAAACTCTTTAAGCTTCAAAGGTGATCTCATCAAGTTCAGGCTCCCCTAAGCTCAACATAATGTAGATCTACCTAAGGTAGAAGTTGTGCTTAAGTGGGAGATACCAAAAGTCAGTTAGTGAGGTTAAGAGTTTTCTTAGATTAGCTCATTGTTGTTGGATATTTATTGAGTAACTTTCTAAGATAGCATTACCTTTGAACAGATTGACTAAGAAGAGTGTTGTTTTTGTGTGAGATAGTAAGTGTGAGAGTAGTTCCCAAATTCTTAAGGAAAGATCGACTAGTGCACTAGTGTGAGCATTGGTCGATCTTAGTAAGCCTTTTGTGGTATAGGTTGATGTTTCTAAGATAGGTTTGGGTGGAGTGTTGATGCAAGAAGGAAAGGTAGTAGCTTGTGATTCTAGGCAATTGAAAACTCATTAGAGGAATTACCTTACCTATGATTTTAAGTTAGCGGTTGTAATATTTAGAGACACTACCTATATGATTCTAAGCTTGAGGTATTTATTGATCAGTAGAGCCTTAATTATCTGTTGACTGAAGGAGTTAAATTATGAGACAAAAAAGATAGTTTAAATTTCTGGACGACTAATATTTCAAACTTAGTTGTTATCTGAGTAAAGCCATTATGGTGACTAATGTTTTGAGTAGGAAACCTCTACATCTATCCTCCCTTATGATTAGAGAGATGAATCTTTTTGGCTCAAATTAGAGATTTAAGTTTGGCTTATAAGGTTATCCTTAGTAGTGTGAGACTAAGTATGACTTGAGTAACAAATGGATTGTTGAAGGAAATTGGAGACGCATAATTAGTTAATTCATTTTGGTGACAAGATATGAGGCTATAGGATAAGGTGATGGATAAAAGTTTGACTTGCGTGTAGATGGAGTGGTGAAATTAGAGATCTGATATGTATACCTAGTGAACTTACACTTAGATGCTTAATCTTTAGAGATGATCATAGAAGTAAAACCAATATTGTGGCAGATGCCTTGATTATGATGACCTCTGATATATCATTTTTGATGATTTAAGGGTTGGATTTGAATGAAGAATTTAGAGACTTATGCTTGGTGTGTGAGATTATCCTTAGGAGTATTGAATTGATTATGTTAAAAGTGACTAGTGAATTAATGGATGAGATTAGAGAAGCCTAGGAGTTAGATCATTTCTTAGGGAACCAAGTGGAGAAGATTGGTAGAAGTATAGATAACCATTTTTTAGTAGAAATCAACGTTGTTTTGAGGTGCAAGAACAAACTTGGGTGCTTAGTAACCTTGAATTAAGAAAGATGATTTTAGAGGAAGGACATAAGAGTACTCTTAATATTCATTTAGGAGCTACTGAGATGTATCGGGACCTTAGGAGGATGTATTAGAGTGGTGCAGCGGAAACATGGTGGCCTAAGATAAAGAGAGGAGTAGAGGAATTTGTATACTCGTGTTTAGTATGCTAGAAGTCTTTAGGAATTTTTGTAGCACTTAGACGTCCCATTTTGGAAGTGAGATGGTGAGTGGATAAACCTTAGTTGTAGGTTTGCCTGAGACGCTTAAGAGATTGATTCTCTTTGGGTTATAGTGGATAGACTCGCCAAGTTTACTTGTCTTACCCTTGTTGATAATAGACATTCCTGGGTGAAATTGATAGAGTTGTACATCTATAAGGTAATGAGGTTGCATAGGAATTAGAAAGCAAGATGCGAGGAGTCTACCTTTGCAAAAATTTTGGGGACGAAATTTCATAAAGGGGGGGGAGAATTGTAACAGCCCAATTTTCACTAGTCCAAGAGCCCAATTAAGGTGATTTAGTAGCCCAGAACGGGCCGTTCCAAATTACTAAATAGACCTACTTTTGGTAGCTCGGAATGGGTCGTTCTGGATTTGGAACGGGCCGTTCCAAACCATTAAATTTGCATATGATTCTTAGTTGGGAACGAGACGTTCCGGTTTAAAAATGGCCTTTTCATCTAATTGAGAACGGGTCGTTCCAAAATGTGACCGTTGTAAGTATTAAATGCACCCCAGAACGGGCCGTTCTGGATGTGATTTTTACTCGTGATTTAAGGGTCCAGAACGGGCCGTTTCGGATTTGGAACGGGTCGTTCCGGATTTGGAACGGGTCGTTCCGGATTTGGAACGGGCCGTTCCAGAGACATCTGATCTTATAAATAGAGCACTCTGGCACCCCAAAATCACACTTTTCACTTCTCTCTTCTTTTCTTCTTTGTTCTCTGTTTTTCCTTCTACACTTTTTGAAGACCGAGAGACACTCAGAGGAGGAGACCAAGGAGATCTCTGTTTTAGTTTTAGCTACTGTTTATCCAGGTACGGGAGAAAAAGAGATTATTTGTTTGCAAAGTTACATGAGGGAATTTGTGATACCCTTACTACCCCAACACAAATAGCGTAATAATGTAAGTAAATTAAGGAAATAAATTTTTCAACACTGGTAAAAGGGTTCACATAAAAACCTTCACAAATGTTCTTCAATATCCAAAATGATTGAAAATGAACATTGAAATAATAAAACGTAAGAGTTTACAAATTGTTTTTAAAGTAATATGTACAACTCCAAATCCATATAAAAATTCATGTCCTATAAATCCTCTGCCCCAATGTCACAATATCAGAGCATACCCACAATTTAACCGTTAGCATTATAGATGTCACTCATAGCCGGATCTTCCTCACCTAAAACATCCACAAATCGTACGGTGAGAAAAGAAAACATCTATATATAGCACATAAGAAAACACACCATATTATCTCATTATAACTTAATATTCATAAATATTTCAACATATCGTATTTCAATCAATCATGCATCGTCATCACGTCATAATTCTTAATCACACCAATCATCACAAATCTTGCACTTCACACTATGCCAAGGTCATGCTACCCATTTAACAATCAAAGGCCGTGCTCACCCCTGATATAACACTGTGCCAAGGTCACAATTCCCCTGTAGCATATCTAGCCCCAAGGTCGTGCTCACCCCCGACATGTTATTCAAGGTCATGATACCCACGTAACAATCCAAGGTCGTGCTCATCCCTGATATAACACTGTGCCAAGGTCACGTTACCCCTAACCCAGGGCCGTGCTTGTCGCCACCGGCCCGAAACGGGCTTTCGGCATTCGCGAAGGATGGTTGGACTCGTTTATTTGTTTAAAAATATGGATTGCTAGAATGATGTATTCTCAAACTGAGACCTTGTCAAACGAGCAATTTTATTAAATGATTCACCAATCCATGTTAATCCCAAGCGGGACCCTCCATGGATTAGTGGTTTTCGCAAAAAGGAGGGGTTCGTGGAGTCGCCACCAATGTTTTACTCAAAACATTGGAAAAAGGGATAAGGCAATTGATTTTTACAAATCAACTTTGGCCATTACAACCAGAGTTGGGTAAGGGAGTCGGTTACGCGTGGGGAAGGTGTTAGCACCCCACAGCGCCCCTTTCGGGTTCCCTATGACAGATTATTTTCTAAAATGATAGCGTAAAATTACTAAATTACCCCTATTTATTCTAAGCAATTATTAACTATCTACATGATGACAGTTTAAATATGCACACAGAAAGCAGTAAAAGGAAGGATTTAAGAAGAAACCTCTTGAAGCGTGCTTTTATATATTGAGTGAAACTGGGAAGCTTTTTGGCGTTCCCTCGCTCTACAAGCTCGCTCGCTCCTTCCTAAAAACTTTTAACTATGGAAATCCGGAGGATTTCCCTTCGACTAGGTTCGATCCTCAAGCAAAATGGCTCGGGGCTCAAGAACTTTGTCGGATCAACTCTCCGAGTGATTTCTAGGGCAGAACACTGCTCAAAAACCCCAGAATACTCAAGGAGAGGGTTAAAACTCTCTGAAAAAGTGTGGAATGACGTCCAATTGACGTCATATTTATAGGGAATAGGCGCAATACGGCCTACAGGAGCAATACGGCCGTATTGAAATTTTTGAACTTCAATACGGTCGTATTGAGTTCAATATGGCCGTATTGAAATTCAGAAATTTCAATGCGCCCGTATTGAGTTCACTGCGGCTGTATTGAAGCTTCAATACGGCCGTATTGGTTTCAGTACGGCCGTATTGAAGTTTCAGAAACTTCAATACGCCGTATTGAGTTCACTGCGGCCGTATTGAAGCTTCAATACGGCCGTATTAAGTTCAGTACGGCCGTATTGGGCTTCATTCCCTCCACTTCCTTATTTTGAGCTATTCTAAGACCTCTAGACCTACAGAGAACCCTCCTAGGGCCTTCCAGGAGTCCTTCTGGCTGATCTTCCTTCAGTCTTCGAGAGTCTTCAAGCTTTATTTCCGACCCTGACAATTTTAGGGGTCTACAGCTGCCCCCCCTTTACTTAGTCGGACGGCCTTTTGGTGTACCGGCTGACAAGTAAAGGAGTTGACTCAATTGTCCGGGTGATGCGCCGACCTTCTGACTTGTAGCGTCTTCCGGTGGAAAATTGTCGAGTAGCCTCTCCAGGTTTTGCTTTGCTTGCTGCCCAAGCTGGAAGCTGTGAGTACCGCCTCTCCAGGCTTAGCTTCACCCTTTGTTCGAGCCGGAAGCTAAGTATCCTTGTGACAACGGTAGTAGTGTGAGTTTCGCCTCTCCAGGCTTAGTCTCGCTCTTTGTTCGAGCCGGAAACTAAGCACCTTCGCGACGACGGTGAGCAGTGTGAGTTTCGCCTCTCCAGGCCTTGCTTTGCTTGTTGCCCAAGCTGGAAGCTGTAAGTACCGCCTCTCCGGGCTTAGCTTCACTCTTTGTTCGAGCCGGAAGCTAAGTACCTTTGTGACAACGGTAGGCGGTGAGTACCCTCTTTCCAGAGATAGCTTCGCTCATTGCTCGAGCCGGAAGCTGCATACCTCCGTGTTTGTGACGACGGGGTAGCGTGAATATCTCCTTTTCAGGGATTTGTGATGATTTTGTCTCCACAGTCCACGATGCTGCTTCGACGGTTGTTTTTTGATTTTGTGCCACTGAGGGCTGGATAACGCAGGGATCCGTCTAGGGGATGTGCAGTCATTCACAGGTTCCTGTGCCCCAACTTGCATTGCATTGTTGGTACCCTTGGGGAATTTCTGACTCCTTGGGGTATAGACACAAAGATGCTCTTTCTGATGTGAGCGGTGCCTTATGATTGGCTGACGTCCTTTCGACGTTGGTGGAGTATCCCGGTTATCCTTGTTCGGGTAACTCTTTTTGATTTTCTGATTTTTTGCTGCCTCTGTGTAGGCTGTTATCCGCTGGGGATTCTGGATGTTGATTTTGTCTCCACAGTCCACGATGCTGCTTCGACGATTGTTTTTTATTTTTGTGCCACTGAGGGCTGGATAACGCAGGGATCCGTCTAGGGGATGTGCAGTCATTCACAGGTTCCTGTGCCCCAACTTGCATTGCATTGTTGGTACCCTTGGGGAATTTCTGACTCCTTGGGGTATAGACACAGATGCTCTTTCTCTCTGAGTTGAGCAATGCCTTATGTTTGGCTGATGTCCTTTTGACGTAGGTGGAGTATCCCGGTTATCCTTATTCGGGTAACTCTTTTTAATTTTTGGATTTTGTTGCCTCTGTGTAGGCTGTTATCCGCCAGGGGATTTTGTCATTGGTTGTGATTGGCCTCTTCTGTTAGGCAGATCATCTTGATGTTCAATGATAGGCTGAGAGCCGGATTCCGTTTGGGGAATGATTATTGATCTTTTCGATTTTTTTCTCTTTTTTGAAAGAGTGCCTCTGAATAGGCGAATTATCTTGATGTTTGATGATTGGCTGAGAGTCAGATTCCACTTGGGGAATGATTATTGATCTTTTTATGATTTTTCCGTTTGAAGGAGTGCCTCTTATGTAGGCGATTGGGGAATGGGGGATCTTATGTATCCCAGAGTATTATTTAGGAAGCCTCTACAGGCTTAGCCTCACTCGACACTTGAGTTGGAGAGCTATCTTCACTGAGGAAGTTTAAGTCCTTTGACTTGGATATTCTGCTTGGGAGATCGTACTTCCATTGGGGATTTTGACGATCTTGCTTTATAGCTCTTGCTGGGGATTTTGAATCCAAGAGCATGAGTTGAGGTTCCCTCTGGGGAGTATTATTTCTGCGAGCCTCTCCAGGCTCATTTATTCTTTGATGTGGAGGATGAGGAGTATTTTGGTAAGCCTCTCCAGGCTCAGTTATTCTGTACAAACTGTTTGTTGGATTTTCTGTATCCTTGCTTTTTTTATTTTCGGCTTTTTCTGTATTTTGCCTTTTCTTCTGATTTGGCTTTTTCTGTATTTTGCCTTTTTTATGTTTTTGGCTTTTGCTGTACAGAAATTAAAAGTGCCAAAGAAATTAAATTCAGTTATTATGAGAGAGTATTATTTCGGCAAGCCTCTCCAGGCTCAGTTATTTTGTAGGAGTATTATTTCGGCAAGCCTCTCCAGGCTCAGTTATTCTGAGAGTATTCTTTCGGCAAGCCTCTCCAGGCTCAGTTATTCTGTGAGTATTCTTTCGGCAAGCCTCTCCAGGCTCAGTTATTCTGAGAGTATTCTTTCGGCAAGCCTCTCCAGGCTCAGTTATTCTGTGAGTATTCTTTCGGCAAGCCTCTCCAGGCTCAGTTATTCTGTATGATGCTGTTGATTTTCTGAATCTTTGTATTTTGCTTGCTGCTGTCATACACAAGCAATTTTCTATTTTTCTATTTTATGTAATTGCCTCATGATAAGGTCTTTGAATGTACAACTAATGTGTGTGTGATGCACAAATGCAATACACTTTTTTATTTTTGTTCATTTATTTAGAAAAGTGAGTGGCTCTCTCTATCCTTTTCTTCTTGGAGGACTTTCTGTCATTGACGCGAGGGAGTATTTTTGTGAGCCTTTATGCAGGAGATTATGGATTTTACAAGAACCCCTCCAATTTTCTTTTATTGACCGATTATTAATGGAATTTCGTACAATTTTATGAAAAACCAATTCAGAGGCATAATCACATGGTCAAGAAAGAAAAGAAACAAATGGATATTTTTATTGATATTCACAAGTGTTTTTACAGAAAGGTTTACAAAGGGATTTTCTGAAGAATGGCTGGCCGAGGTGGGCTATACATTTTTGGCTTAAACAATTATATCTGTGATTGCTGCTCTTCCCGTTTCCCTAGTTGTTTCGGGTGAGATGCCTGAGCCAGGAGTGTAGATACTGCAAGACGCTTGCTTCTAGAAGATTATCACTTGGACCGCCTTTCGGTTTTCGGTTCAAGTGATCGTTGCTTGCTTTACTTTTTGCATCTTATTCTTTTGCCCCTAATTTTTGCCTAGGACATGTCCTAGCGGGGATAATTTTGCCTTTGTTTTGCCTAGTACCCTTGTACTGGCGGGCTTTTTGTTTTGCCCTAACTTTTGCCTAGGATGCCCTTTTTGGGTTTTCATCCTAGCGGGCTGATGCAAGCAACGTCTTCAAGCATAATACTTCTTTACCACGTCAGCGTTGACTGGGTATCGAAGTTCTTCTCCGTCCATGTCTGTGAGAATCAATGCTCCTCCGGAGAAGGCTCGCTTCACCACGTATGGTCCTTCGTAATTTGGGGCCCACTTTCCGATTTTGTCCTTTTGAGCTGGTAGCAATTTCTTCATCACCAGCTCTCCCTCATGGTAGATTCGAGGATGGACTTTCTTGTCAAAAGCCTTTTTGATCTTCCTTTGGTAGGCTTGACCATGGCATATGGCGTTCAGTCGTTTTTCTTCGATAAGGTTCAATTGGTCGTGTCGACTTTGAACCCATTCTGCCTCGAAAAGTTTTGCTTCCATGATTACTCTCAGAGACGGTATCTCGACTTCAACCGGCAGAACTGCCTCCATTCCATAAACAAGGGAGAATGGAGTAGCTCCTGTGGATGTACGTACTGAAGTCCTATAACCATGGAGAGCGAAGGGTAGCATCTCATGCCAGTCTTTGAATGAGACAACCATCTTTTGTACTATCTTCTTGATATTCTTATTGGCTGCCTCGACCGCCCCATTCATCTTTGGTCGATATGGGGAAGAGTTATGGTGCTGAATTTTGAACTCTTTGCACAGTTCTTCCACCATCTTATTGTTCAAATTGGATCCATTATCAGTGATGATTTTGTCGGGAATACCGTATCTGCATATGATATTCTTTCTGATGAAGGATGTTACCACCTTTCGGGTCACATGAGCATACGATGCCGCTTCTACCCATTTGGTGAAATAGTCAATGGCCACAAGGATGAACCTATGTCCATTGGATGCCTTTGGCTCGATGGGTCCAATAACATCCATGCCCCATATTGCAAATGGCCATGGTGAAGCCAACACATTGAGTGGCGTTGGTGGGACATGAATGTTGTCGGCGTATGCTTGACACTTGTGGCATTTCCGGACGTATTGGTAACAATCCCTTTCAATGGTCGACCAATAATATCCTGCTCTGAGGATTTTCTTAGCCATTGCAGGCCCGGGAATATGGGTACCGAAAACCCCCTCATGTATTTCTTTGATTACATTTTGAGCTTCGACTTGGTCTATGCACCTCAACAAGACCGAGTCATAATTCTTTTTGTAGAGGGTTTCTCCAATCAACAGAAATCCCATGGCCCTTCTTCGGATATGCTTTTTATCATTATCGCTGGCCATATCAGGATATTCCCCTTTTGACAGATATTGTTTGATGTCATGGAACCATGGATGATCGTCAACAGCTTCATCTATCAGTAGGCAGAACGCTTGCTTATCGTGCTGCCGGATATTGATGATGGGCATTTCATGCTCCTTATCCAAGGCGAACATCGATGATAGTGTGGCAAGGGCGTCAGCGAACTGATTTTCCTCCCTTGGGATATATTCAAAGACGACATTTTGAAAGAATTGTATCAGGTCTTTGATATGCTCAACATATGGTATCAGCTTAGGATTTCGGACTTCCCATTCACCTCGCAGTTGGTGAATGACTAAAGCTGAATCTCCAAATACTTTGAGCTTTAGGATACCATTGTTGATTGCTGCTTGGATTCCTAACGCGCAAGCCTCGTATTCGGCCATGTTATTTGTACAGTCAAAGTTGAGTCTTGCCGTTAAGGGGATATGCTTTCCTTGTGGGGAGATTAATACTGTTCCAATCCCCTGTCCAAGCATGTTGGAGGCTCCATCGAAATACATGGTCCACGTATCATCCTTAGGATCTTCATGTTGTAAATGCATTATATCCTCATCGGGGAAATCATCCTGAAGGGATTGATAGTCATTGGTCGGCCCGTGTGCTAGGTAATCAGCTAGGGTACTACCCTTGATGGCCTTTTGTGTGACATGTATGATGTCAAATTCTGATAATTGCACTTGCCATCGGGCAATCTTCCCAGTGATTATCGGTTTGTCGAACACGTACTTAATTGGGTCCATTTTGGAAACCAACCAAGTAGTATGCCTAATCATATACTGCCTGAGCCGTTGTGTTGCCCATGCTAACGCACAACACGTCTTTTCTAGTGGCGTGTAGCGGGTTTCATAATCAAGGAACTTTTTGCTCAGGTAGTAGATGGCTTGTTCTTTCTTCTTTGTTTCATCTTGTTGTCCTAGCACAGCTCCCATGGACTCATCAAGCACCGTTAGATAGAGGATTAATGGTCTTCCCTCGACGGGTGGCACCAACACTGGTGGATTGGCCAAACACTGTTTGATCTTATCGAAAGCTTGTTGACAATTCTCATCCCAAACTTCGGAATGATTCTTGCGCAACAGCTTGAATATTGGTTTGCACGTGTCAGTCAACTGTGCGATGAACCTTGCGACGTAGTTCACCCTGCCGAGGAATCCTCTAATTTCTTTCTCAGTTTTAGGAGGAGGCATTTCCATTATTGCCTTTACTTTATCGGGGTCCACCTCTATGCCTTTTTCACTGACGATGAACCCGAGAAGCTTACCTGACCGAACTCCGAAAGTACACTTAGCCGGGTTTAGCTTAAGCTGATACTTACGAAGCCGATTGAATAATTTTCTCAAATATTGGATGTGGTCCATCTCGTCTTTTGACTTTGCGATCATGTCATCCACGTATACTTCAATTTCTTTGTGGATCATATCGTGGAATAGCGTCACCATAGCTCGTTGGTAGGTGGCACCCGCATTTTTAAGTCCAAAAGGCATCACCCTGTAGCAGAAAGTTCCCCAGGGTGTAATGAAAGAAGTTTTCTCGCGGTCTTCTATATTCATCTTAATTTGATTATACCCCGAGTATCCATCCATAAAGGAATAGAGTGTGTTTGTGGCGGTGTGATCCACGAGTGTATCAATATGTGGCAAGGGAAAATCGTCCTTTGGACTGGCACGATTCAGATCCCTATAGTCAACACACACTCTAACCTTTCCATTCTTTTTGATAACTGGCACAATGTTAGCCAGCCATTCGGGATATTGGGATACAACCAAGAATCCCGCGTCCAATTGTTTTTCTACCTCCTCCTTAATTTTTAAGGACCATTCGGGCTTGATTCGTCGAAGCTTTTGCTTAATGGGTCGAAACCCCTCTTTTAAGGGCAACTTGTGTTCGACGATGTTGGAGTCTAAACCGGGCATATCATGGTACGACCATGCAAATACGTCTTTGTATTCCCTCAATAATTGAATCAATTGTGTTTTTATTCCATCACTGATACGGGTCCCAATGTTGACTTCTTTCAATTCTTGATCCTGCCCCAAATTCACGGTCTCCAATTTTTCTTGATTCGGTTGGAGTAGACGAGCTTCTTGATCTAGCAGTCTTTGCAGATCCGGAGAGATGGTCTCCTCATCACTGTCCAACTCAACCCATTCACCCTCGGCTTTCGGATCCCGGTCAGAGCGAGCAATCACAGACATAATTATTTATTGGTTCTGTTTAGGTTTAGAGTTTATTAATATTAATGAGAGAGAGAGAATAGAACAAAATGAGAGAATAATGTGTGAAAAAATGCCTCTTTATTGATATATGAGTGTACAAAACCCTTTATTTACATGAAAAGGTCCTCATGATCTCGGGTACTGATCATGAGTCCCTAAAAGAAAAAATGTGGAGGGGCCCTATCATGGCTTGCCCTTCTTTCTACTCCTGCTGCGGTAGAGGATTCTTGCTCACGTCGGGCGCCGTCGAATCGAAAGTGACCCACCCAGCATCGATAAGGTCTTGGACCTTATACTTGAGAGCTCTGCAGTTCTCCGTTGAATGTCCCGGTGCCCCCAAATGGTATAGACATTTGTCTTGTGGATTGTACCAATCGGGGTAAGGTGGATTCACTTTCTTTGGTGGAATGTAAGCTATAAGACGCGCCTCTACTAGCTTCGGCAGGAGATCGCTATAAGTGGTCGGAAGTTTGTCAAACTTCTTCACAGAGTTGTATTGCGATTTGCCTGACTTCGAAGTGGAAGAAGATGGAGAAATGGTTACAGCGTTGACTCCTCCTTCTTTCTTCTTCCCGAAGGCCTTCTTAGCTTCATATGGTTGGGAAGGCTTAGCCAGCTTCCCACTTTTAAGTCCTTGTTCCACCCTTTCTCCAATGGTGATGATGTCCGAGAAGAGTGTCGTTGTGTTCCCTATCATTTTATCGTAATAGGGACCAGTCAACGAGTTGATGAATAAGGACACCGTCTCCTTATCCGACAGCGGGGGCTCTATCTGTGCCGCCAACTCCCTCCAACGTTGGGCGTACGCCTTGAAGGATTCATCATTCTTTTTACTCAAGGCTTGAAGATCTGACCTATCGGGTGTTAGGTCGATGTTATACTTATAGCGCTTGAGAAAGGCGTCGGCCAACTGTCTCCACGTGCACACTTGATTTCCATCCAGCTGCATATACCAATTGAGTGCAGTTTCGGCTAAGCTCTCTTGAAAGCAGTGGATCAAGAGCTTTTCATTTGTGGCATATGCAGCCATCTTGCGACAGTACATGGTGAGATGACTTTTGGGGCAAGTCGATCCCACGTACTTTGGGAAATCCGGCACTTTAAATTTAGGAGGGAATTGAATGTCCCTCACTAAACACATGTCAGCGGCATCTTTGATGTCAAAATCATGCCCCTCCATAGCCCTCAACCGATCCTCTAGGGCGTGGAATTGTTCTTTTGAAACCTCGGGCTCTTTAATCATAATTCCAGCCCCAAGGGGTACAGTGTGTGGAGGATCTTTTTCATGCTCTTCCTCCTCTCCCTCATGATGGGACCCATGTTCACTGTGATGAGATCCATGGACGTTGTGGTGACGCATGAGTTCCATCATTTGCGCCATTTGCTCTTTAAGCTGTGAAAGCTCGGTTGTGAGCTTCTTGTTTTGCTCCTCCAATGCTTCCATTTTCTTGATTCTCTGTGCGCGCGTAAGGACAGAGAGATGACCAGCCACTTTCTAAAATGAATGTTTAGTTAGTTTATTTTATGGAATGAATACACTCTTTAACATGAGCTTGATAAACCTCCATCTTTAAGGCGCTGCCTTTTTAAGACGGAAGTTTACCACCCTTCTTTATCTATGATCTCTCCCCAACGGAGAATCTCTATAGTCATGGGTCTCTTTCACTCATGTCAAGAGGTATTGGTGACCCTAAAATGTATGTTTTTATGAGGATGCATGGTCTCTTATTGGTAATGATGCACATGCCCCTTACTTTTATATTTTCACACATTGGTTTTTTCTCTCATGTCATGACATTTTCATGCATGGGGATTTATTCTTAGACCTTATTACGAGGTTATTTATTAATGCACAAACAATTGCACATAAGCATTTACACAAACAATTCACTCATCCACGAACAGTCACGAACGAATCACGAGGTAGGGGTCTCCTGCAGAAAAGTGCATATTCAAGGAGGATCTAACTGTTCTCACTTGGTCAAAGGCCCCCAAGGTGCCCCCATTATAGGGACCCAATTCCTCTCGTCGTAAGTCGATGGAAAGTTCCAACGCACTGTCGGACTCGAGTTCATGGTTATCACCTTGAGTGATGTTTTTCCGACAACGGTCTCGTAGGCTCCTATAGACCCATTCAACCGGCCGTACTAACATCCACTCCCTATGGATTACCACTCATGCCCCCGGGTATAGAGGGAACTGTTGTGTGCAAAGGTTTGTGTGCAATTTATTTCAAACAATTGCGGAAATTTAAACAAACAACAGTTATTTAAAGCCAAATATATAAAGCATGTTATCATACAAGCAAGGGGTAATGAAGTAATTTTTAACTATTATTTGTTAAAAACAATCTGTCACTAAATGGGACTGACTCTCGAGGCTTCCCCAGCGGAGTCGCCATCTGTCGCCACCGGCCCGAAACGGGCTTTCGGCATTCGCGAAGGATGGTTGGACTCGTTTATTTGTTTAAAAATATGGATTGCTAGAATGACGTATTCTCAAACTGAGACCTTGTCAAACGAGCAATTTTATTAAATGATTCACCAATCCATGTTAATCCCAAGCGGGACCCTCCATGGATTAGTGGTTTTCGCAAAAAGGAGGGGTTTGTGGAGTCGCCACCAATGTTTTACTCAAAACATTGGAAAAAGGGATAAGGCAATTGATTTTTACAAATCAACTTTGGCCATTACAACCAGAGTTGGGTAAGGGAGTCGGTTACGCGTGGGGAAGGTGTTAGCACCCCACAGCGCCCCTTTCGGGTTCCCTATGACAGATTATTTTCTAAAATGATAGCGTAAAATTACTAAATTACCCCTATTTATTCTAAGCAATTATTAACTATCTACATGATGACAGTTTAAATATGCACACAGAAAGCAGTAAAAGGAAGGATTTAAGAAGAAACCTCTTGAAGCGTGCTTTTATATATTGAGTGAAACTGGGAAGCTTTTTGGCGTTCCCTCGCTCTACAAGCTCGCTCGCTCCTTCCTAAAAACTTTTAACTATGGAAATCCGGAGGATTTCCCTTCGACTAGGTTCGATCCTCAAGCAAAATGGCTTGGGGCTCAAGAACTTTGTCGGATCAACTCTCCGAGTGATTTCTAGGGCAGAACACTGCTCAAAAACCCCAGAATACTCAAGGAGAGGGTTAAAACTCTCTGAAAAAGTGTGGAATGACGTCCAATTGACGTCATATTTATAGGGAATAGGCGCAATACGGCCTACAGGAGCAATACGGCCGTATTGAAATTTTTGAACTTCAATACGGTCGTATTGAGTTCAATACGGCCGTATTGAAATTCAGAAATTTCAATGCGCCCGTATTGAGTTCACTGCGGCTGTATTGAAGCTTCAATACGGCCGTATTGGTTTCAGTACGGCCGTATTGAAGTTTCAGAAACTTCAATACGCCGTATTGAGTTCACTGCGGCCGTATTGAAGCTTCAATACGGCCGTATTAAGTTCAGTACGGTCGTATTGGGCTTCATTCCCTCCACTTCCTTATTTTGAGCTATTCTAAGACCTCTAGACCTACAGAGAACCCTCCTAGGGCCTTCCAGGAGTCCTTCTGGCTGATCTTCCTTCAGTCTTCGAGAGTCTTCAAGCTTTATTTCCGACCCGGACAATTTTAGGGGTCTACAGTGCTCACCCCTGACATGTTAACCAAGGTCACAATACCCATGTAACAATCCCGGGTCGTGCTCACCCCTGATATAACACTGTGCCAAGGTCACGTTACCCCTAACTTAGGGTCGTGCTCACCCCTGACATGTTAACCAAGGTCACGATACCCATGTAACAATCTCGGGTTGTGCTCACCCCTGATATAACACTGTGCCAAGGTCACGTTACCCCTAACCCAAGGTCGTGCTCACCCCTGACATGTTAACCAAGGTCACGATACCCATGTAACAATCCCGGGCCGTGCTCACCCCTAGTCATAGGTGTGAAGAACCACAATCACATCTCATTCACATTCCATACAACATCTCATAGTTCAATTCCATAGACACATCAGATAAGTCCAAAATAGTGGGTTTCATACACCTCAAGCAATTCACATCTAAATCATCAATTTTTATCAAGTAATATAACAATAACATTCATAAATTAATATAATAATCAATTTAATATAATTTTAACATAAACAGTAAACCCCAATTGTTCCAAAACCTAGCTCACAGGCACTTTTCTACAATTTCTTCTCTCTCCCAAATCATCATTCTTACAAATTATTAGCATATTTCTAATCCCCAATTCTTATACAGTCTAATGGGATCATCAATTTCTCAAACAGAAATAATTATAAAATTACCCCTAATCCTACAGGATTCCTCCTCTACCCAATTTCTTCATGTAACTCTACACATAAATAATTCCCCTTTCCCCCGTACCTTGATATGTAGAAGCTGGACCTACACAAGATCTGGTTGGTCTCCCTCGCTAGGTTCCCCTCGGTCTAAAGCAGAAAGTAGAGGGAAAGAAGAGAGAGCAGAAGAAAAGAAATAAGAAAATGAGAGGTGTGCCTTTTGGGAGTGGCAGAGAGCTCAATTTATAGGCATCAGGCTTCACCAGAATGACCCATTCTGGACTTTTAAATCATGACTAAATATCACATCCAGAATGGCCGGTTCTGGGGTGCATTTAATACTCACAACGGTCATATTTTGGAATGGCTCGTTCTCAACTTTGGAACGGCCCGTTCTCAATTAGGTGAAAAGGCCATTTTTGAAAACCGGAACGTCCCGTTCCCAACTAAGAATCGTAGGCAAATTTAATGGTTTGGAACGGCCCGTTCCAAATCCAGAACGGCCCGTTCCGGGCTACTAAACCACCTTAATTGGGCTCTCGGCTCATTGAAAATTGGGTTGTTACAGAATTGGGTAGAAGAGGAAGCTCGTAGGATTATGAGTAATTTTATAATTATTTCTGTTTGGATAATTATTGGTCTTATGTGATTTTGTATGTATTTAGGATCATGAATATATATTTAATTTGTAAAAATGATGGTCTGGGACAGAGAACAAAATTGTAGAAAAGTGCCTGTGAGTTAGGTTTTGGAAAAATTGGATTATTTGTGTTTGAGGAATTGATGATCCCATTAGATTCTGTATGTGTTGAGGATTATAAATATATATTTAATTTGTAAGAATGATGATCTGGGAGAGAAAATGAAATTGTAGAAAAGTGCCTGTGAGTTAGGTTTTGGAAAAATTGGGGGTTTTATTATTTGAGTTAAGATTCTATCTATTAAATTGGTGATTAATTGGGTTTTATATTAATTTATAAATATTATTGTTATAGATGTGTATTCATGGTGAATTGCTTGATGGGTATGTGAATCATTGTATTGTGTGGACTTATCTGTATGTAATATGAAATTTGAGTTATGAAATGAGATGTGTGGAATGTGAATGAGATGTGATTGTGGATCCTCATACTGATGACCAGGGGTGAGCACGGCCCTAGGCTGGTAAAAGGGTAGCGTGACCTTGGCACAGTGTTATGTCAGGGGTGAGTACAGCCCTAGGCTGCTAAAAGGGTAGTGTGACCTTGGCATAGCGTTATGTCAAGGGTGAGCATGACCCTAGGCTGAAGGGTAGCGTGACCTTGACATAGTAAGATTTTGTGATGATTGTGATTGTTATGTGATTGTGGTTCCTCACATTATGACCAGGAGTGGCACGACCTTGGGCAAGAGATGCTACAGGCGTGACCTTGGCATAGTGTAGGATGTGTGATTTCTCATGCTTATGTCGGGGGTGGCACGACCTTGGGCAAGAGATGCTACAGGCGTGACCTTGGCATAGGGTGGGATGTGTGAGACAATTAATACTTATGTCGGGGGTGGCACGACCTTGGGCAAGAGATGCTATAGGCGTGACCTTGGCATAGGGTTGATTGCATGATTTGTGATGATTGGTGTGATTGCGAATTGTGACGTGATGATGATGCATGATTGATAGAGTTATGATATATTGAAATGTTTATGAATATTTTATTAAGTATCGAGTTATAATGAGATGACATGTTGTGTGTTTGTATGTGTTTTACATATAGATGTTTTTTTTCTCACCGTACAAATTGTGGATGTTTTAGGTGAGGAAGATCCGGCTATGAGTGGCATCTAGAATGCCAACAGTTGAATTGTGGGTATGCTCTGATATTATGACATCGGGGTAGAGGATTTATAGGACATGAATTTTTATATGGATTTGGAGTTGTACCATGTCTTTCGAAAACAATTTGTAAACTCTTATGTTTCATTTTCTAATTTATTTATTTCCAATTATCTTGGATATTGAGGAATATTTATGAAGGTTTTTATGTGAACTTTTTTACCTATGTTGAAAATAAATTTTATTTTCTTAGTCTATTTACATTATTACAATATATGTGTTGGGGTAGTAAAGGTGTCACAAACACCATGTCACGCACACGCTCATGTCGATGTATCACACATCCAGCATCGTGTCATGCACACACTTGTCAATGCATCACACATCCAGCACCATGTCACACACACGTCTGTGTCAATGTATCACACTTCCAGCACCGTGTTGTGCACACGCCCATGCCAATGCATCACACATCCAACACCATGTCACGCATTCATGCAACCAATGCAACATACACAAATTCTCATGCGCCCCAATTTATAATTCATTCATCACATACCATTTATATATATATATATATATATATATATATATATATATATACCAACACATACTTAAATACCAACATAACAGTTAATCAACACATCTTATACATTACAAAACACCTCCGATCTGTTCCTGGTGAAATTACAATTTTGTCTGACGCTAAGCTCTACTTGAGAGCTCCAATCTTGCTTGCGCCTAGTGTTAGGAAATCTCGCCCGATGCTAAGGCCTAGCAAAGAATATCCCAAGGAATTACGCCTGGAGAAATTATGTTTTCATCCAACGCAAACCTTTTGGGTTCCACCTTCATCTCCATGAAGATGCACCCGACGTGAGGAATTAACCCTAGCACCAACGTGATATTCTACAATTCTAGAAACACGAACAAAGCATCTCATAATTCACCCGCTAACATACAACCACCATTTTCACATGAAAACACATTATACCACATCAATTTCATAAAAAGCATACATCAATTAACAAAATCACAATCTTTCATGAATAGTAACCTACAAACACATTTTAATTAATCCAATCCCTCATCCAAAATAGCAATTACAGTAATTAACACTATAAAAACCAATATAAATCCATACAAAAATTATGATGCAATTGGAGATTATTCATGAGCATTCCTACTCAGAGCTGATTGTTTTTTCTCTCCTTTTCTCTTACTCCTTCAAAATGTCAAAATGAGATTGACGAGGATTAACTCCATTGACCCCTTCTTAACATTCCCTCGAATTGGGTCAACCCAACCCATTTCACTTCCTCAATAATAATAAAATATTTCTGATCCAAAATATAATAATATAATTATGATATCAAAATATCCTATAAAATCAACCTTTTAAATTTATAATAAAATATATAATTAATTTAATTATAAAAATATAAGGGGGTTGTATCTCATCTCGGCTCCTAAATTATCCTTTAAAACATATAAATAATTATTTAAAATGTTAATAAAAATACTTATTTAATACGTACAAAATAATTATTTAAAACGTACAAAATGATATTCTCCTATAATAATAAAAATAATTCTGACCAAATTTCATATAATAATAATAATAGTATTTTTGAAAAATGGGGTGTTACACAAAACACATGATTATAGTTGACAATGAAAATGCTTGTAATGAGTATGTCAATGTAAGTAATCTTATTTTATCATTATTTAAAGCAATGTAAATATTGTTTTTTTTTTATTATTGACTAGTTTATTTTTTGTTTTCAAGACCCATAAAGAAGTAAGAAAATTCTTATTCAAGGTGATTGCAAACTGAGATGATATAGTGAACTTGTGTGCTAAAGATAGAGTCATTGTACATGGAATTGAGACTACTATGGATGCTGATAAGGTCATGAGCGGAGAAATAAATGAAAGGGAATTAGGTTTAGAGTGTGTTGATGATACCATATATTCAGATGAACTAGGCTTTATTACATAAAAAAGGGGACAATCTTCAACTTCTATTAGCACACAATCTCAGAGGAGAAAGACAGGAGAAAAATATGGAATAACTAATTCGTTGAAAGAAGTGGCTAAATCTTTAAAGTGACTTGTTCAAACATTTGATTTTGTAGTTGATGAAGATACTTTTATTCAAGAAGTGTTAGCTGAGCCAACTTTGATACCAAACCTTAATCAACATTAATGGGTCAAAGCTGTTAAATAGTTATATGACACTCCAAAATAGTTAACTATTGTGAAAGTCCTTCCAATTGAGAAAAAAGAAGCTTATGTTTTAACACATTTCTTAGATGTAACTTTTTTTTCATAACTTCTTAATTTTAATTAATTTTTATTGTTGCAAGTTATCTTTCTAACTTTTTCATGTATTTTGTACATTTCAGGTTTGGACCTTTTATGTATTCAAGCAATACTTAGATGTTTGTTAGAGCCTTATTCGAGTCAAGCTCTGAAACTCCGCAAGAGACAATCTCTTAAGCCAATAAAAATACTGATATCATTGATAATTGCATAATACATCTATTTATCGAGCTAGAGCTAACAGCCTTTTAATCTTATGTCTTTAAAAGATATAAATTAACTAATCCTAGAATAATCTTATCTATTAATAAGATAACGTAACAAACTAACAACTAGATAAAATGCTATTATTTATTAACGATAAAATCTACTGTCCATGATGGTGCACTTTGAAGTCTAGCTTTTGTTGTCTTATCTCCAGGGGTCATAACATTACCCCTCCCATGGAAAAGGACCTTGTCCGCAAGGGCCTGCTTGGTATAGATGTCGACCAACACATCCCAAGATTCCCAAGTGGCCTCTTCGCGTAGCTTTCTCCTAAACTACAAAACAACAACCAATTACTTGTAAGTTGCCTAAAAACATGATTCAAAAACAAAATGTGATTGCCTAACAATTTAGATATGTTTTGAGTTAAAAACAAGGTCTAAAGCAAGGAAAATTGATATAAGTTCTTCAAACTAGGCCATAAACTTAATGAAATCATAGCACTTATCAATGAATTAGAATAAACAATTGGTTATTTTTGACAATCAGCCTCTTAGACAAACTATATCATTTATAAGGCAAAAAAAATTTAATATAGATCATTTTATGATGCCTGATAACCAAATCATATTTGTTTATTATATTCCTTAATAGATCAAAAAGAATAGAAAGCATCTTTGATACTCGTATTTCAAAAAGGAACAAAAACATGCTTTATGTCAAAGAAAACAAGAAAATCCCTCGAAGCATGCAAAATCTCAGAAAAAGTCATTCTTGATTGACACACAAGAATTTCTTTCATTTGGTACCAAAAAGGTGATAAGTTGTTTCCTTGATTAGATAAGAACTGACCATTTGGTAAAAAACATTTAATGCCCACATTTAATGCTCTAATGAACACCTTTTTTCACAAAGAAGGAAGATGAATATAGACAAAGCAAGCTTATGAGAGATATAAAGATTTGCAATGGTCATCTTCATGAAGCACCTATATAAAAAAGTTTGAAGATTCAGAAAGAAAAGAGAACAACAATTGTAAAAATTCATATTCATTCTTTCTATATAAAGGTTTGTACCTAGATTAGTTGTATCACATATCTTGATAGTACGACAAAACAAGAAGTGATTTCTCAACTTTAACTTTGTGTTATCACTTTGAGCCTGAAGAGAAATGACTGTAAAATAATACTTGGTTGTTGAAGTCTGAAGAGGCTTCGTTGTTAAAATAATACTTGGTTGTTGAAGCTTAGAAAGGCTTTGTTGTCCAAAAAATACTTGGCTTGTGAAAGAATATTATTATCTTTATAAAAGATAGTGGAACTTGATCAGGTTGATCAAGAATTGGACGTAGTCTTGATGGTTGAGACGAATTAATATAAAAATACAGTATTTTTTTCTCTTACCTCCTTGTCTGCACTCATAAGGTCTTAGTACTATTTTGAAAAAGTGTTGAGTTTTTGATTGACATTATTCAATCCCTCCTATTCTAGTGTCTTTATTTTCTCCACAGTTTGGCATTAGAGTTCAACCTTTGATGGGGTTAAGCATCTAATTGTGCTAAAGGAAAATATCCTAAGATGGGAAACAATGAAGGTTAGTACTAGCTTGAAGGAGCTTCTCTTACAAGGCCACCAACTTTTAATGGAGAAGACTACCCATATTGGAAGGACAAGATAGAGATGTTCATTAAGTCCACCTAAAATCATCCTTAGAAGATCATCACAGGTGGTTATGTTTTTGTAACCAAGCCAAAAAGTGAGTACATGTAAGAAGACTACAACGTCTTGTAGTTTAACACAAAGGTAAGATACATATTAGCTTGCTCTTTGTCAAGAATGGAGTACAACATGTTTTGTAGTTATAAGATTGCTAAGGAAATGTGGGAAATGTTAAGTCAAAAGACAATCTTGGATCCCTTAAGTTTTAATGATAACAAACGAAAATTTTCCTTTAAAAAAAAATTAAATATCTACAAAGATATACTACATCAAATAAAATGTGAGAAATACATATCGTCTGTAAGATGAAGAAAATAAGATAAAACATACAGTTTGTCTCTATGCAATAAACGTATACCTTCAAGTGAGATTAACATTAAATTTTATTAAATATTTTATTCCTTGATAGATCAAACAAGAAAGGAGCTTTAGAACTCTTGAAATCTGTTAAAGAAGGAAAAGACAAAATATTCATTAGAAGCAAAAAGAAAAATCTTGGATATCATGGAAAAAGGCTCTAGAAAAGACGGCTTTGCACTGACTTCACTACTCTACGCTGACATTACTTCTACCATGCTCATTTTAGAAGGAAATGACGATAAATAGTTTGCTAGATAAGATAAGAGATACATGCTTTGTTGAAAGGCATTTAATGCTCGCATAAATGCATCAATAGTAATCTCTAGGATCAACATAAAGATAGACGAAGCAACTTGTGAAACAAATTATAAGTTCAACTCAAAGTTACCGCAACGATCATCTTCTCTAAAGCTACTATAAAAGGATCAGGTCTTCAAACAACAAAGAGAGAGTGACATATATAGAACAAAAGCAATAGAAGTGATATGCATCAAGAAATTTGTATAGAGAAACATACAAAAATACACAAAGCTGAAGAACTACAAAGAAGCATCTTATTGTAAATCTTGTACATATTTCTTTGTAGATTACTTGTACTTTCATTGTTGATTACATCACATCTAGAAGAGACAAAAAAATTTTGTAATCATCCATTACCTTGTTGTAAAGGTTGAGCCTAGAAAGGCTTGTGTGAAAGAATACTTAGTGTTAAGCTTGGAGAGACTTATTTGAAATAATACTTAGTGTTGAGCCTGGGAGAAGCTTGTTTAAAAAAATATTTAGTGTTTGACCTTGGAGAGGCTTGTTTGAAAGAATACTTAGTGTTTAAGCCTGGAGAGGCTTGGTTGAAAGAATACTTGGTGCTAAACTTGGAGAGACTTGTTGTTCAAAGAATACTTGGGTGGTTACTTGAAGAGACAACTCAAAGACTACTTAAGATTGAGCCAGAATTGGCTTGGTAAAAAAATACTTGTAACTTAGTGAAAGTTAGTAGAACTCAATCCAATTGAATTGAAAACTGAACATAGTCTTAATGGTTGAGACAAACCGGTATAAAAATTTCTGGTGCCTCATCGAAATCTTCTCTAGTGCTTCATTTGATAAGTCATTTAATTTTCACTTCACAGATGTGTGAGTTTTTGATACACATTATTCAACCCCCTTCTAGTGTGTGTCTTTTCTCCATAGGAAGCCATTAGGTTAACTTATGAGGGTACTAAAGACGTGAGGCTCAAATGAGCTGCTACTCTTTAAATACATTATGAGTTGTTCGTTATGAAGGAGAATGAAACCATTAATGAAATGTTTGGAAGGTCTCTAACCATTCTCAATAGGCTAAAATCCCTAAGAACTAAGTTATAGTTAAGATCATAATTAAGTTACTAAAGCTCAAAACAATCTTAAAATCTTGGATAGTCTTCCAAAAATCTAGGAACCAAAGGCAACCGTTATATTAGAAGCCCATGATCTTAAAATTCTTACACTAGATGAACTCTTAGGAGTCTTGAGAGTTTATGAAGTTCATTTGAACAACAAGGATCATCTAAAAGCAAATGATTCTATTGCTCTAAGGATGGGTAAAACCAACAAAAAAAATGATAAGGGCAAAGCTCTAAAGGTTGAATATAAGCATAACTGCTTAAATGAAGATACTAAGAACTCAACAGACGATGAGATATCTCTCATGTCCAAGAATCTAAGAACATGCTTAAAAAGAATGGAATATTGGAGCTTCCAAAAAAAAAAAAGGATAGGTTCAAGAAACTTGTCTAAAAAAGAAAATAAAGAGAACATTTGTTATAAGTATAAAATGCATAGACACATAAAAGTTGAATGTCTAATACCCAAAAAACAATGGACCAATAAAAAGAAGGTCAAGAAGAGTCTAATGACCACCTAGGAGGATCAGGATAACAATAATAGCAGTTCAGACAATGAGAAGACTAACATTTGTCTCGTAATAGATGTAGACAAAATAGTTAAAGAAAAGTGCAAATAATTACAAATAGAAAATGAAAGACTCAAAAAATGACCTGTCATTACTAAAGAGATTCATACTCTTAAACACAAAATCATAAGGAATAAATTACATGAATTTACAACATTGTAGGCTGAAAACATACAACTCGGGAAGCATATAGGATTGTTATCTAACAAAAGTGATTTCAGGTTTAAGAAGAGAGGGCCTAAGACATCATCTTTTGATGAATATGCTTACCTAATTTTAAAAATGTGGGACTAAATATTTCTATTTTAAAATAGAAGAACAAAAATTACATATTAACAAAAATAGAGTAATTAAAATTATAATTTAGAAAAAAAAAGACTAAAATTAGATTCAATCTAGAGAAATTAATGGAATAGTTTAAAGACCACCGAAGTAGTTGAGTTGAGCCGTAGAGTGGTATTTTCCTCAGCCGCAACATGGAAGACAGAAACACAATAGAACCGAACTTCTACCCGCTATGGCAAAACCACCACCCATTGGGTTGCGCTTCCTCCAACCACCATCGCTTTCCCCTTTTCCCATATCGTGTGTTTCTCTCTCTCACTCTCCTCAATTGCATCCATTTTCTTCCTTACTCACACTCCACCGTATTCGCCATTGTAACTTCAATTTCCCAATGACTCAGCTTCCCAGAATCTACTGCAATTACTCCTCTTTTGATGTATGCTCTTGTCCTTTCTCATTTTAGAAGGAAATGATGATAAATAGCCTGCTAGATAAGATACGAAATACACACTTTGCTGAAAGGCATTTAATGCCAGCATTAAATGCATCAATGATAATTTCTATGATCAATAAAGAAGACAGACGAAACAACTCATGAAACAAATTATATGTTTAACTCAAAGTTGCCGCAATGGTCAACAAAGAGAGAGTGACATATATAGAACAAAAGCAATAGAAGTGATATGCATCGAGAAATTTGTTTAGAGAAGCATACAAAAATACATAGAGTTGAAAAACTACAAAGAAGCATCTTATTGTAAATCTTGTACATATTTCTTTGTAGATTACTTGTGTTTTTCATTATTGATTACATCACATCTAGAAAAGATGAAAAAATTTTGTAATCATCCATTACCATGTTGTAAGGGTTGAGCTTGGAGAGATTTGTGTGAAAGAATACTTAGTGTTGAACCTGAAGAGACTTGTTTGAAATAATACTTAGTATTGAGCCAAGAGAGGCTTATTTGAAAGAATACTTAGTGTTTGAACTTGAAAAGGCTTGTTTGAAAGAATACTTAGTCTTTGAACCTAAAAAGGCTTGGTTGAAAGAATACTTGGTGCTAAACTTGGAGAGACTTGTTTAAAGAATACTTGGGTAGTTACTTGAAAATACAAGTCAAAGACTACTTAGGATTGAGTCAGAAGTAGCTTGGTAAAAGAATACTTGTAACTTTGTAAAAGTTAGTAGAACTCAATCTAGTTGGCTTGAGAACTAAGCGTAGTCTCAGTGGTTGAGGCAAACTAGTATAAAAATCTCTAATGCTTCATTTGACTCTTCTCCAATGCTTCATTTGATAGTTCATTTTATTTTCACTATTCAAACGTGTGAGTTTTTTATATACATTATTTAGCCCCCCTTCTAGTGTGTGTCTTTTCTCCATAGGAAGTCATTAGGTTAACTTATGAGGGTACTAAAGATGTGAGGCTTAAACAAGCTGCTACTCTTTAGATACACTATGAGTTGTTCTCTATGAAGGAGAATGAAACCATTAATGAGATGTTTGGAAGGTTTCATACCATTCTTAATAGGCTAAAATTCCTAGGGACTAAGTTATAGTAAATATCAGAATTGAGTTACTAAAACTCAAAATAATCTTAAGATCTTGGATAGTCTTCCAAAAATCTAGGAACCAAAGGCAATTGTTATATCAGAAGCCCAAGATCTTAAAATTCTTACACTTGATGAACTCTTAGGAGTCTTAAGAGTTCATGAAGTCTATTTAAACAAAAAGGATCATCTAAAAGCAAATGATTCTGTTGCTTTAAGGATTGGTGAAACCAACAAAAAAAGGATAAGGGCAAAACTCTAAAGGTTGAACATAAACATAACTTCTTAGATGAAGATATTGAGAACTCAGCGGATGATGAAATATCTCTCATGTTTAAGAAGTCAAGAACATGCTTAAAAAGAAGGAAAGATTAAGGAGTTTCCAAAAAAAAGAAGGATAAGTTCAAGAGACTTGTCCAAAAAGAAAACAGAGGACATTTGTTATGAGTATTAAATGTATGGACACATAAAAGCTGAATGTGTAACACTTAGAAAATAATGGACCAATATAAAGAAGGCCAAGAAGATTCTAATGGCCACCTAGGAGGATCAAGACATCAGTAATAGCAGTTCAAACGATAAGACTAAATTTTGTCTCATGACATATGCAAACAAAATAAGATTGGAGGTAGAATTTGATTCTAACTTTTGTTCTTCAGATAGTTCTGATGAAGAGGAGATGTCCTATGAATTTTTTTTGGCAAACTCTCGCATGATCACTCTTAAGCACAAAAAATTTAAAGAAAAGTGCAAATTATTACAAATAGAAAATGAAAAACTCAAAATGATTTGTTAGACATTACCAAAGAGATTCAGACTCTTAAACACAAAATCATAAGGAATAAACCAAATGAGTTTACAACATTGTAAGCTAAAAACATATAACTTGGGAATGATCTTGCTAAGTTTGTAGATTAGCCTTCTAAAAT
Source organism: Cajanus cajan (assembly GCF_000230855.2). Classification (NCBI taxonomy): domain Eukaryota; kingdom Viridiplantae; phylum Streptophyta; class Magnoliopsida; order Fabales; family Fabaceae; genus Cajanus; species Cajanus cajan. The sequence continues at coordinate 14,868,302 of NC_138520.1, read as the reverse complement.
GAATATACTTCTAAGGCATGTAGGATTGTTATCTAACAAAAGTGATTTCAGGTTTAAGAAAAAAGGGCCCAGGACATCATTCTCTAGATGAATATGCTTACCTAATTTTAAAAATACAGAACTAAATATTTCTATTTTAAAATGGAAGAAAAAAAATTACATATTAATAAAAATAGAGTAATCAAAATTATAATTTAGAAGAAAAAAAAAAGGCTAAAATTAAGTTCAATCTAGAGAAATTAATGGAATAGTTGAGCCGTGGAGTGGTATTTCCCTCAGCCGTAGCTGAACACGGAAGACACAAACACAACAGAACTGAACTTCTACCCGCCATGACGAAACCACCACCCATTGGGTTGCGCTTCCTCCAACCACCATCGCTTTCCCCTTTTCCCATATCGTGCGTTTCTCTCTCTCACTCTCCTCAATTGCATCCATTTTCTTCCCCACTCACACTCCACCATATTCGCCATTGCAGCTTCAATTTCCCAACGACTCAGCTTCCCAGAATCTACTGCAATTACTCCTCTTTTGAAGTATGCCCTTGTCCACTAGCTTTTACTTCACTGTCTCCATTGTTAAACATAAAAATTCTCTTAGCGTGTGTTTGGCTTTGGTAAAGAACTAGAAGCGATGAAAATTAGCTATTTCGTTTGGTTGAAAGCATATAGGATAAACGAATCTCGACTTAAATCACTCACCAAACGCTTTAAAATCAATTTTAACCGAATCAATCTTGCATTACCAATTTAATTCAAAATCGGTTTTGCGGATATTTACCCTAACACACGCTTAAAGTGTCCATTGATTTTGATTTTGCTTTCACGTTTAGCCGCTTTCATAATTGCTTTGGGTTTCTTAAATGTGCATAAATTGGGATGTTACTTTTGAAATTGCAGGAATGTATGTACTAAAGAACTGTGATATTTTTTGCTTAAGGTTAGAGATGTTAGCTATCAACCACCAGGGACTCAGCTTAGGCTTCTAAATTCAGTTAGTTTTTCACTTCCAGAGAAAAGGTACTTCTGCGCGCCTTTATTTCATTGTATTTATGACTTCAATGTTGAGATGATTATCCTGCCCATGAATTTTGTTAATAATGTATCTTCCTAGTTCTTTTTAGTATATCTGTGGCAGCTTATTTATGTCTTTGCCACAGTTTAGGTCTAATTTTCGGACAGAGTGGTAGCGGAAAAACAACTCTCTTGCAGGTCTTACTTTTTATCCTTCTAGTGGTAGAAGAGATGATTGTTCTTGACCATTTGTGCATGATGTATCTTGTTGAATAATCATTATTGCTCATCAAATTGGCTCGCATTTCTCTGTTTAGCTTCTTGCAGGAATAAGCAAACCAACCTCTGGATCTATTTGCATCCAGAAGTACGGCAATGATGGAAATCCTAGCGAACCTCCAGAGCCCTTGGTGCCGGAAAGGGTTGGTATTGTCTTCCAATTTCCTGAGAGGTATGAATATAAACTAATTGGATATAGTTAGGAGATTTTGTTACTCTCTGGCATGCATTTGGTGTAATCTTTTGTTGTAAATCTTGACCTACACATCAACTATGTTATTTGACTCTTGGGATCCCTGCAAATTTCATGTGGCTCCGATCCAAGAAGAATAGACATGGAAACAGGAAGCAGTGCAGCGTATACATGAATGTGTTGCAGACCAAATTCCCAATAATAAGTCTGTACACACATTAATATTATACATTAGTTAAATATCAACCAATATGTTAAGTTGTGTACCAACTACCAAAATGGTTTTTGTTGTATTGATGAATACATATCCCTGTGGAAACTGCTCTTGTGTTTTTGGTGAAGTGATTGTGCCTTCAGAGTTTTTTTTTCAATTTCTGTTGATTATTTTGAGGATTAAGGATCAAAGAGGGACTTGTTTTCTGATTTCAAGAAAAGTTTCTGTCTTCCTTTGTTATGAGATAGATGCATTTTCAAGCTTCTTGGTTGGTCTAATTTGCATGGATTTTTGCATGATTTTTTTTGTCAAATTTGCAGAGGGATTGGAGAACCCTTCATTTATGTATCTTCTTTGTTGTTTTTCTACCTCCATTGTTCTTCTCTAATCTGTTATGGAGAATTTCTTATCATCTATATTTCTATACTTTCTTGTTTTTCAAAATGGGTTGTCCAATACATGAGCTCCAACCATCATAAGGCCTTACTCAACTCCACAAAATCGAATGAAGTCCCCAAAAGAGGCCACAATTAAGATAACTTTCCAACACACTCTTTCATGCCTAGGCTATGGGCCTAGAGTGTAACAATGCATTTGCCCAAGCCCAATAATGGACCTGTTAAAAAGAGAGAAACAAATATTTTCTGAATATGCTTGACTGATCTTTCCACCCTGCAGAATGGATTTGTTTATAATTATATACAAGGGAATTACAAAGATAATTAATGCCAAAACAATTTACTAGAATTAAGATACTACTACTTGCTATGATGCATTGAACCTAGCTATACCAAGAATCTAGGTAACTTTGAAAAAATAAACATCAAAGGAGTTCCTATCTCATAAAATATTCTTATTTCCAATAGGATACATGATAGGTTCTGAACTCTGAAACCATCTTAGAATTTGGACTTAAGGGCTAATTCAACCTCACTAAACCGGTTTGTACAATGAGATTCGCCCAAGCCTTATAAGCTCTATGTGAGTCATATCTCTAGGTGATGTAGGATTAAACATAGCTTCTTGAGGCTGCAATTTAGGCAACCCTCAAAGAGGCTGCAATTAACGTGGACTAGGGGTAACAACAATTAAAGCAACTTTCCAACACTTCCTAATAACATATTTTTTTTGTTGACACAGAAAAATCTGTTATATCATTGTGACATGAAAGTAAGAGATTTATGCAAATCTGTTTTTCAGGCACTTGTCCAACAACAGTCAGCAATACAGTACCTTTAGTAGGATTAGAGATAACTTTCATCTATCATTAGTTTCTTTGTTCTAATTGAAATATTTTGAACTTAGAAGGATAACTCTTTTGATCGTATTATCAAAATATTTGTGGCAGTACATTGTTTAAATACCTTTCATATAGCTCATGACACTAAATTGAACCTTTTCTGATCCTTTAGTCCAAGTGGTTTGTTGTTATAGTTTAAGGCATTTGTAAATCTTGTTTGATCATTTTTCGTTTTTATTGGATTGTCATTTCTAAAGTTCTACATATATTGGTGTTTCAACCTAGGTATTTTGTGGCTGATAATGTGCTTGATGAAGTCACTTTTGGGTGGCCAAGGCAAAAGGGTAACCATTACCTGAGGGAGAATCTTGCTCTAGGGCTACAGAGGGCAATTAACTGGGTAGTTATGCCTCTGTATACCACCAAGTGTCTTCTTATACTTTATATATAACTTTATCTTTTATATTTTTATTTAATTTAATATATTATTTAAAATTTTCTTCTCTTATAATGTATTTATATATTTCATGTGCAATGCTCTTACTTATATATCAATATAGGTTGGGTTAAGTGGGATATCATTGGATAAAAATCCTCACTCCCTCAGTGGTGGTTACAAACGTCGTCTTGCCTTGGCAATACAATTAGTAAGATGTTTTTTTTTAATGCCTGCTTGTTATTGCTTCATGCCTTCACATGCTGGCTCCTCAATAGTTATGGATGCATTCTCATTTACTAAATTTAGTTGTCAATCAACCAATCATCAATTGGCATATTGTTAATTGTTTTTCCAAATGTACTTTTCAGGTGCAAACCCCTGATCTATTGATATTGGATGAACCACTTGCTGGACTTGGTATAAAAATGCAACCTCTAACTTCTTGATTCTATTTGCAGTTTGCTATTGCACCCAATGAACTTGTTGATTCCTTCCCATTCAAGTCTTAAATTAAATCTTATTAAAATCCTTCTTTTGCTACAATTTTTCTCTTTTACAAACCTTTTCTTTTGTAATGTAATTGTTGTTAGGGAGAGAGCCTTTGCACAACATTTAAGTCGTTGCCTTGTGACTTGGGGATCACAGATTCAAATCCTGTGATCAATCAACGGGGCTAAGACTACATTCATTTATCCTCTCAGATCCCAAGGGGTGGGAGCCTCATGCATAGAGTTATCCTTTTAGGAGGTGTTTGGTATGCAAAATGTTTTTACTTTTCAAGGAATCTAAAGTTGAGAATGTTCATTTTCTCCGTTTGGTTTATCATCTAAAAAATAACATTCCTAGGAAACATGGTTTTCTGGAAATTCTTTTTAGACAAGTTTCCCACCAAATTGTTTCCATGGGGGTAGGTGGGAATCTAACATTCCTGGGTTAAAAATAATGTTCTGCTCTTGTAAAAATGTTACGTTATCTTAATTTACTTAGTTAATGTAGTAAATTTTTTTGATTCTCAAGTAACATTTATAAACGTTCCCAAAAACATTTATGACCAACCAAATAGATTAAATCATTCTTGGGAATCATGATTCATAGGATTTATGATTCTTGGAAACCATGATTCTCGAACATGAAAAAATTTCTCTTCTACCAAATCTCCCCTTAATGTAATTTATTTAAGGATTCTTATACACTTTGTTCAGTAGAGCAAGAGATAGACCAGAAATTAGGGAGAGAGCAAACAACAGAGCTTAAAATAAAAATTTGTTCTGTTTGGTTCATGTGAGAAAGAAAGGAAAGCAGAGAAATTAGAGTGGGCTCCACATATTTATTTTTGTTGGTGAAGGGTGTGGAAATTGCAACAAAATTGTGTTGCCCGTGAATAATAGAAGACAAGTTCCAAATATATCCATCTAATCTGTTGATTTTCTTGATTTTTCGCTGACATGGGTAAGTATTAATTGATTTTAGATAGATTAATCGATCACATACGGTTTTTGTTCTATTAACAGCGGAGATAATCAGTTACGCAGGGAATAATCGATTATCTATTGTTTTTAATATTTCCAATTATCAAATTAGCTTTAATCGATTGTTGTGTTGATTCTAATTGATTAGATGTTCATTTTAATTGATTAAAACTTCCTTTTAATTGATTATAGATTCATTTTAACTGATTATAACTTCCTTTTAATATTATAGGTTCATTTGTGTTGATTATAACTTACTTTTAATCAACTGCATGTTCATTCTAATTGATTATCACTTGAAATTAATCAATTGTGATTTAATTTAAACAGTTTGCATTTCATTTTAATTGAATTTGGTTTCACTTTAATTGATTTTTTATTTCATTTTAATTTAATTATGCATGCATGTGTCCTTTTCATATACACATACTTGATTTTGTCTCTTTAATGGTTATATATTTAATTAAATAGTAGGTAGAATGTGCAGTTAATTGATCATGTGCTAAAAACCTTTATATTTTGCAATCCCCAACATTTCTATGGAGTTGATTAATTATTTTTTACAATCGATTAAATTATAACCTATACTTGCTGCATTTGTATTAATCGATTATATTTATGGTGTAGTCAATTAAATGCATATCATCATGTTAGTCTGTTATATATAAGGGCATAATAGGTATTATTAGTGGAGTTTTACTCTGTAATCTGTGTGTATTATCACTGTATTTAAAGTTGTTTCTTTGGGTCTGTCATTATCGTGATAGCTGTACTCTGTAACTAACTCTTGGTTACAATTAATTAGTCCTTTGGGTTCTTTTCTTGTACGGCTATATATAGCTGATTTCTTATCATTTGTAAGTGATTAATTCATTTTCTCAGAATATTAAGTTTTCTTTCTTGCATTTTTCTCTCTGCAACCTAATAGGTATTTACATTATATTATAACTTCTTTTTTTGTCCTTCCTTCCAAACCAAACAACTTCAAAATATTTCTCTTCAATTTTCCTTTTACTTCTTTTAAACCGAACAACCCAAAAATTCTACCTTATATCCTACCTATTTTCATGATTTCATCTGCTCTATTTTTATCTTCCCTACCAAACAAAGTGATAGTTGTATGAGTCTTCATTATGTTAGTAGTGGTATTGGGCTAGGCTTGTAAACACTAGTACTTGTCCTAGATAAATAGTAGAAGTTGTTTTCCAGAATTTTTCTTATTCAAAATTATTACACTGATGAATATATAGGCGAGACATGGCAACAAGTTCCTTACACAAACCTGCCACTCATTACCCTTAACTTTGGCACTAAATCTCTTATCTCCTTAACTTTGGGAAAAAGCCTTCCTAGTCCCTTTATTTAAAAGTTGACTAAACAAATTATGGCAACAGAATAAAATCAGCAAACTACAATTAGTCAAAAACTACAACAATAGGATTATCCCACCAAGTGAAGTTAGCTATAGGGATCACATGATGCCATTAGGCTTGGTCAAAAACCAAATTCTCAAGGATATGATTCGCCATGAGATCCCTTTTTAATAATTTCTTCCATTGTCCTTGGTTTCTCTTTACCCCTTTTTATAGGGTTAGAAACCGTGTGATGTATGCTCATCATTGTTGCCTCCAATGGTTACAAGGTTAGAAACCGTGTGATGTACGCTCAACATTGGTGCCTCCAATGATCTTTGCACATGTCCAAACCACCTTAACCAATTTTTTTATCATTTTTTTTTACCTTGAGAGGTGTCATAGCAATATCTTCTCATATGCAATCATTTCATATCTTGTCCTTTCTTGTGTGGCCACACATCTATCCTAGAATCAATCAGCAGACTACAATTAATAAAAAATAAAATTGGAGTTCGATAATAGATAAGTTAGTGATTTGTATCACATAACATATAATCACATTAATAATGTGTTAGGCACTCCTATGCTAGATCACATGGAAACTATGAATAATGAGCACAATAGTGATTTGGTATTGTGATATATTTTTTTAGGACTATCACTTGTTTATGTTTTTTCTTTTACTTTTGGCAAATGCTTTGGCCGCCGGTTAAGGCAACAAAAGTAGAAAAGTTTTATTAGAAAAAGAAGCATTTGCTGTTTGGAAATGCAAAAGTCATCTGACACTTGCTGTTTAGGTAAACAAAACCATTTTATGGGATATATTTAATGGTTTTCAACCAGTTCCCTTATGAAACTCTTTAGCAAAACCCTTTACTTTTATTTTGATTTTAACAAAGTAGATTTAAGAGGTAGTGTGAGGAGGGTAGGGTAAGGTAGAGTTGGGGCCAAGTGACATCAATGGAATATGATCATGTGATCAAGCCACTTGAGCCAAGGCTTGGGGGCATGTTTATAGTTATTTTAATTTGAAGGATGTGAATCTTAATTCTTCGAGAAATATATCTTTTTTTTTTAATTAGCTACACTTTTTTTAAGCTGTATCTAATACTTTTCCATTGATCAGATTGGAAAGCACGTGCAGATGTTGTGAAGCTCCTGAAGTATCTGAAAAAGGAATTAACTGTGCTAGTTGTTAGCCATGATTTGAGGTTGCTCCAATTTATTAGTTTTGTTTATCTGGCTTTTAATCATAATTGATGTTCAAGGATGGGTTTTTCTTTTGCTTAATTGATGATTTGCATTGGCAATTGCCATTTAGAATTCTAACTTTGATTGTTACAAAGACATTGGTGAGCTTCAAAATGATGTTGATATATTGATGGATAAACATGTGCTGATATTTACATGACTTCTGCATATCAAGGTAGATGCTTGGTTTTATGTAGGTAACTAACATGCGGAGGTTATTAGTTTGTGAACATCATGAACTCAAAAGAGTCACAGTTTGGTGATATTTAAATAGTTTGATTTGGTAGCCACTAAATGGAATCTTGAGCTTTTTCTACTTTGTGGTTCTGTTTAATCATGTGGGGGTTGTGATTAGAAATTCTTGATGTGACTTTAGGGTGTAATTCATGATATTTGGGTATTATAAGATTGTGCTTGAAGAAAATACAAATGCCTTGATGGTTGGATAGGTTTTTTTCTACATATTTTCACTTCTTTTAGACACATTTTTTCTTCTATCCTCTTAGAATTTTGGCTTATGGTCTAACTCAACTTCATAAAATTGATTTGTAAGGTGAGGATTGTTCAAGCCTTCTAAGCACCATGTGTGCCATATCTCTTGGTGATTTAAGCTTAAGCCCTAAACCCTCACACCCAGCACAATGAAGGTGCCAGAGGCTGCAATGAAGGCAGACCACAGAGGCCACAATTAAGATGGGCAAGGGGTGGCTGCAATTAGGCAACTTACCAAAGTATCTGTTAGTTGTCTTGAGATCAGGAATTTAGTTTGGATTACTGATTACTGATAGACTTGAAAAGGTTTAGGATAGGATGCTCGTATACAGACATGGAATGCAAATATAACACAACATTGATAGAGACAACAAATTATAGAAGTTGTAGGATGTGACATAAGTAAGAATGTAAGATACAGTTATCAAATATAATATTAACTTTACAATCTTGTGGACAAATGGGGATTTGTGTCATGGGCAGTTCAAATGGGCCAAACATTTTGCGATGCCTCATGATTTCACCAAAAAAATAAATATATAGTATTAACCTAAAAACACAAATCTTAAGTTGGAACAGACAAGGAATGACTAATGTGTTTACTAGATATCACCTTGTTAATTGGGAGACCTGCTGTAGACCTAAAAAGTGAGGTTTGGGGCTTGGAAGTTTGGATTCCAAAATCATTGCTTTAGTGAATGTCTGGTTGAAGTTGTTTTAGAGAAATGATTACTTATTTTTGTCTACTTGGAGAGATTTTCAAAAATAAGCAATTATTTCTCCAAAATTAATCTAAATCAAACATGCAGTGCTAAATGTTTGTTTGCTTTTTCGTTTATAGACTACTTCTTTATGACATGAGATTATCCAAAGTATGGTTTGCATTCAAATGAGTGGGGTGACAATTCAGCAGTTGAACCTAGCATGCTAGCAATTGGAAATTTTCTATGCTTCTTTCAAATTGCTTATTTCCTTGGGTTTGGGTGATGGTTCCCATATAAAATTTTGGACCTTTGGGTGGGTAATATTCCTGTTTCTAATGCTCCCTAGACTTTTTTATCTCTCTAATTTGCACAATGCTCATAAATAATCCAGTTTTATTCTTCATCTCTTACTACTGTTTCCTGGAATTTTATTTCTCATGGTAGGGAATTCACTGAATTATTCTCTTTTGGTGTTGCTGAATAATCAATCTCCGTTCTGTTCTAGATAAGAGAGATTCCTTGTATGATCCACACATCCTTAGTTTCTTAACTAACAGAAATCAGAGCAGAGAGAGAAATATTGAAACTGAATACTGTGTTATTGAGAATGAATTGTAATCTGAAGATTACAATAGAAGAGTAACTATATATAGTTAGTTGCTGAAGAGTACATAACACACCTTAGGGTTTTGTATGTGTACTAAGGAAGCTACATAACAGAATAGTAACAACCTAACAAGCTAATGAAAAGAATACAATACAGCAAGCTCAACATAAGAGCTTGTGCACCCTACTACAGTAATACCAAAAATGATATACTAATGTATTCTAACATTAAGGATTTCTTGTCCTTACATTTGTACCTCTATCATAATAAATTCTGTTTGTCAAAAGAGAAGTTTTTGTTTCTGTTTTCTATCCCAATACTTTGTGACCTACTAATTTTACTTATGGAGATTTTTATGTGCATTTCAGAGAGTTTGCAAGTCTAGTTGACCGATCATGGAGAATGGAAATGGGCGGCAACCTTAGAGAGGAATTTCTGCAATTATGATTTATGTTCATTGCCTTGTTAATCAGCATTAGATGCTATGAGGTTTGAAAACTTTGATCTTCAATTGCTTGATATATTTTCTACTGCACCTTGGATGCTTAGACTGGAAAATTTTAAAAGAAAAAGCAAGAAACTGTACTTTAGCAGCTGTTAGAGATATAAAATACACTATTCTTAGGCGATTAATAACTAAGCTTTCCAGACATTTAGTCTTTGTAATGGTCTCATGGCCTCTATGACTGACAAGTAGTGGGGTAATTTAGTCACGAGTTTAATTCTTGTTACTCCCATTTTTCATAGTCAAGTTACAATATCAGCATTTGCCTATGCTTTACCTAGTTTCAAGCCGAAGGCCTTTGAGTGGGGTAATTTTAGAGATATAATTGTTTAATATGCATATAAGAATCTGTGCGAGTAAGATAACTATATATTAATCTCTCCGGTTTTTATTATAACTTATAAGCCACTTTTAACCAAATTACATCGGCTAATATAAGTAGTTATATTAGTTGATTTTGATGGGTTTATAAAACGAAATCATGAAGCATATATTCTCACAATATTTAATAGGGCAAAAGAAGAAATATAAAATGAATGTTTTACAGAGATTGTAAAGTGCCTTATAAAAAGGACAATTTCCTTATAATTTGTGTCTAATAATATAGACTGGAGGGAGTATCATTTTAAAAATAAATTATGCTGCTTTTATTTTAACCAGACACCTATACAATCTTGTCATTAGGTCTATCGGAGGGTCACTTGCATTGTCTCTTAAACCCTTGTGAGGAGGGAGTTTATATTGACCTAACAGATCCTGGAAATCCATTCTGGTGGTTAATGATGCATATCTTTTGTTGTGGGCTATTTGTTCATTTTCATTTGTGTTCTACTCTTCTATTTTATTTTATTTTGGCAAAGGCTCTACTCTTCTTTGATACAGGCAAAGTAGCAGAATTAATTCATTCACCTTAATCAAGTTCAACAGCGGACATAATTTGTGCAGACTTCTGTAACAAACTCATTAATTAGGCTTTGTCTTACTTCAGTTGTGAAACAAGAAGCATCCTCAAAAAAATTTAAAAAACTACTAAAAGCAAATCAAACACGTTTATTTATTAGGAATTGCACAAAACTCACAACTGTATTCAATGCATTATCATCACTCTAAGTACAAGCATAGCATGATCATAATATCAATACTAGTTTGAGAAGTCTCTCTTATAGAGGCTTAATTCATCACCACTTTAGTACAGCTTAAGTTTCTACAGCTCCAGCACCAAATCTACAATGTCAAAAATTATTAATTAGTAATAATACATAAATACAATCTAATTATAATTTAGTCCTGCTTATATTATGATACTTCATGATATATTATTTGTACTGAAATCTAGAAACCTGCTGACGATTATTTTGAGATTGGTGTTATGTTACATTCTTATAAAAACATATTTTACTCGATACTTATTGGCAGGGTGTTTGGGTATAATTTGTAAGATTTTGTAAGGCCAGTATTAAAGGCAGTGGGAAAGAAGAATTATGCTACAACATTTCTATCTTTATAAGTATCTAAGTGCAAGAAGTTGTAACCTAATCTGTATTTCTGTTATGTAAATAATTCTTAGATACAGGAATTGGTATTAATGCTGAAAATATTCAGTTAGTGGAGGACAAACTGCAGAAAAATGCTGCAGAAGAGAATACAATCATAGCTGATGCACAAACTCTTCCCTCCCTGCCTCAAGCAACCAAATTATTTCTCACCCCCTTCTTATTTAACAGTTTCCTTTTCTCTCGTTGTTGCACAATAATACTCAACACTCCTTGGTCCAACACTCTTATCCGCCCTCTTGTTTTTTTCTTGTCTTGTATACATGTGTCAATGGCCCATCATAAGATCAACATGTCATTTCTTTATTTTGTAAATTTTTAGTTTTGTACTATTCTATGTTGTTGAGATAAGACTTTTTATGAATACTGTTAAATTTATGGGATTTTTCTTTATTTAAATTTTGAATTTTGAATAAATTTTAGATAGGATATTTGTTATTGTTACAGTTTTATCTTTTATATTTTTGTTTTCACTTATTCAATATAATCTCAACAAATAGAGTTGTTAATAGATGAGATTTGTCAGGAATTTTAAATTGATTGTAAGCTTATACAAAGACATCCTCTTCTATGAATTTTTAATGGTAATTTTAATCATAATTTTTCATCTTCAATTTTAATTTCAATTTGTCTACAAGATTCAATTTTTCTACATTTTTCACAAAATATTTCCAATAGTGGTATCAAGAGCTTGCTTCGTATAGGCTGTGAGGAAAACTTTTATTGAGCACTAAACACAATGAGGTTGAATGTTAAATTGAGTGATTTATTGTTCAAACAATTTTTGGTGCAAGGATGTCTACTTCCACCAATTCACTTGCAATTCCAATGTTTAAAGGTAAAAATTATCATATTTGAGCATTAAAATGACATTTGTTTTAAAATCTTAAGGTTTATGGAACGTTGTAATTTTTTAAGCTGATCCACCACCATTGAGAAAAAATCCAACCATTGCACAAATCAAAGCTCATGAGGAGCAGAAGTTGAAGAAAGATAAAGCCAATACTTGCATGCATGCAGGACTTGCAGATTATATTTTTACTAAAATCATGGACTTGGAAACAGCTAAACAAGTGTGGGACAAGATTCAAGATGAATTTGAAGTTAGTAGCAGAGTCAAATCTATTAGGCTTCTTAAATTGAAGAGAGAATTTGAATTGATGAAGATGAAGGATAATAAATCTGTCAAAGATTATTCTAGCAGGTTAATGGATGTTGTGAACCAAATGTGACTTCTTGGTGAAATATCATTTACAGATCAAAAGGTTGTTGAAAAAATCATGGTTTCGATGCCTAAAAGATTTGAAGCCAAGATTTTTGTAATTGAAGAGTCTTGTAATCTGCAAACACTCACAATTACTGAATTGACCAGCAAGTTTCACGCACAAAAGCAAAGAGTCTCCATTAGAAGTGATGAAGCTATTGAAGGTGTCTTTCGAGCAAAGCACAATGGAAGGAATTTTGGAAAGTCACAAACTTTCAATAAGAACAAAGGAAAAATTGAAGGTTCTTCAAGAAAAGGAAATTTTTTTGCGTTATTCTCATTGCCAAAGAACCAACCACGCTAAAAAAGATTGTTAGCTTAAAGATAAACCTCTTTTTCACTGTAATTTTGGCAATAAAAATGGCCAAAGTGAAAAGGTATCTTAGATTAAAGAAGAATCAGCCTAAACAACAACTAGAAAAATAGGCAAATGTGATTAAAGAAAAAAATGATGATGAAGATGAATATTTATTTATGGCATCTCAAGAATTCAATTCAGATGAATTGAATACTTGACTCATTGACAATGGTTGCACTAGTCACATGACTAAATGTTTGTCATTTTTTACCTCCATTGACAAATCAATTGAATCGAAAGTCAAGATGAAAAATGGTGAAATTGTCCAAGCCAATGGAAAAGGAACAATTTCTATTTCAGCCAAGAAAGGTTTGATAATTGTCAAAGATGTTTTTTACATTCCAGAATTGGATCAAATCTATTAGGCTTCTCACATTGAAGAGAGAATTTGAATTGATAAAGATGAAGGATAATGAATCTGTCAAAGATTATTCTGGTAGGTTAATGGATGTTGTGAACCAAATGCAACTTCTTGGTGAAACATCATTTACAGATGGGAAAGGTTGTAAAAAAAATCATGGTTTTAGTGCCTAAAAGATTTGAAGCCAAGATTTCTGCAATTGAAGAGTCTTATGATTTGCAAACTCTCACAATTACTGAATTGACCAACAAGTTCCACACACAAGAGCAAAGAGTCTCCATTAGAAGTGATGAAGTCATTGAAGGTGTCTTTTGACCAAAACACAGTGGAAGGAATTTTGGAAAGTCACGAACTTTCAATAAGAACAAAGGAAAAGTTAAAAGATTCTTCGAGAAAAGAATTTTTTTTTTTTTTGCTTATTCTCATTGCCAAAGAACCATGTTAAAAAAGATTGTCGGTTTAAAGATAAACTTCTTTTTCATTGTAATTTTTGCAATAAAAATGGCCACAGTGAAAAAGTATTGCAGATTAAAGAAGAATCAATTTGAACAACTAGAAAAATAGGCAAATGTGATTGAAGAAAAAAATGATAATGAAGATGAGTATTTATTTATGACATCTCAAGAATTCAATTCACATGAATTAAATACTTGGCTCATTGACAATGGTTGCACTAATCACATGACTAAATGTTTATCATTTTTTACTTCCATTAACAAATCAATTGAATTGAAAGTCTAAGATGGGAAATGGTGAAATTGTGCAAGCCAATGGAAAAGGAACAATTTCTATTTCAACCAAGAAAGTATGATAATTGTTAAAGATGTTTTTTACATTCCAGAATTGGATCAAAATCGTCTTAGTGTTCCACAAATGCTAAGGAATAGATATAGAGTCTCTTTTAAAGAGAATTATTGTTTTATCATGGATGAACATGGTTTAGAGATTGCAAAGATTGAGATGACTAAAAACAACTTTTATTTGAAATTTGATTTAGTTGAAGATCATGATTTTATTGTTAAAATTGATGAGAGTAATGTTTGACATGGAAGATTTGATTACACTTTTATGCGAGATGTATTTGATATAACAAATCCCAACAAATGGTATTTAAAGACCGAATGACTATGAAGACAATGATTTGGGCCAACAAATTGATGTGCAACAACTTGATGACATGGCACTTTAGAAATCAAGTTTTGGAGTTCATAACTAAAATTTGTGATGCTCATGGCAAATCTCAAGGAATGTTAGATTTATGAGATTTTTCTTTATTTAAATTTTGAATTTTGAATAAATTTTAGATAGGATATTTGTTATTGTTATAGTGTTATTTTTATATTTTTGTTTTCAGTTATTCAATATAATATCAACAAATAGAGTTGTTAGCAGATAAGATTTGTTAGGAATTTTAAATTGATTGAAAACCTATACATAGGCATCCTCTTCTATGAACTTTTGATGGTATTTTAATCATAATTTTTCATCTTCAATTTTAATTTCAATTTGACTGCAAGATCTAATTTTCCTACATTTTTCACATAATATTTCCAACAAATACTTAAAATTATGCTAATGGAAGATATTTATCGAACTTGTGTAACTATGTGTGTGGAAGGAACTGCATCATAAAAATATGTAGTACTTACACTCTGCATCTGTTTTAATCCAGTGCTCATTGTTTCCAGTTGAGCTACTGCAAATTAGCCCAGGCTGTGGTGGGTTCCAGTTGGTCTTATAGTGTTGGGACCACTTTCTTGATTTGGTATCTGATTGAAATCTTTTGCCTTTTTCTGGGTTTGTGGAGTTTTCATTATTATATTCATGGAAGGATTCAGGAGGAAGATTTTTTATCTCACCTTTGTCGGATTTAATGAAATCTTTTCCATTTATGAGGCTTTCAGGATAGACTTTTCTGTTAAACATTCGTAGAACCTGCATATCCACAGATGAATGGACCAAATAATTAGTTATAACATGATAGTTTTATTCAGTATATTTTCAAGACATTTGTATTGAAATTGTAAGATTTTTTTATGGCTAAACTTGTTCTGGCACTTTTCAGACCAGGAGTGACATTTAACACGTTACTTTCTGGCCTGATTTCATTTTAAATGCTGATGGGAATCCCTTCAGCCAATGTTCTTCAGATATGCTTTACAAATTTTAAATGTTGGGATATTGGTTTTCTTTAGATTCTCCTTTATGTACTGTGTTCTACTTTATTCTAGATGGAAACAAGAAACCAATAAATTTATGCTATTATCTTATTGATAATTTTTGGCCAATAAATCTGAGCATGAGATGATTCTCACAATCTGGTTTGTATAGGGTGTTTGATTTCATCCTTTTTTACGTTATTTCTAGTGTGATTAAAGAAATGAACATGCGTGTCAATTTTCATTGATATGTTGCTAAGATGATAAGACAATAACCAAAGGTAATGAGTGATAGAACAACCATGGGATTTGTTGTGAAATGTGGTTCAGAAGATCTAGTAATAGAGACCAACCTTTTGGAGTTTTTTATTGGTTGAAGCAGACTCAGCATCATTCCTGGAACTGTAGCAGCTTTTTGAAGAACTGTGATCCGTTTTAAGTATCTTTCTAATAATACGCATGGCAGCTGACTTAGGTGTTTGCTTGACCTGTGTCTCTTTTCTTACTCCTGTCTCTGTACAATCTTGACTTGCTGCCTTTGTCTTATAAAGTAGCTCAGAAAGTGATGCTCTCTCTTTCCTTACTTGTGTTGTTTCTGGTAGTTCAAATGAGGACCCCAGTAAATATCCTTGCAGTGGACATACAACTTTATTTCTGTAATCTTCAGCTTTGGATCCATCTATTTCCTTTCCACCAAGTGTGATGGTGCTAACATAGCTGTTTCTTCCTGATGAATCATAGAGACTTTCTTCTTTTTCAGCCTCAAGAAATGTCTCAAGCGCATAACTTATGTGACTCAATTCATTTTCTGTCACCACTTCATTTCTCATTGTTATGTTTTCCGAAGGCATTGCAAATGTTGGTGTTCCAGGCTCATTGGTGACTGTTTCTGCTCCAAGAGTTCCAATTGTTAGAAAACCTTCAAAGAGATCAGAGATGATTTCAGGTGTTTCTTCTTGGCACTTATCTTCTCTGCTGTTAACCAATCCAGAATAAGATGTTTGACTTTCCTGATGGTGTGGCTTTGAGAAACTGGGTTGATTTATGGAGCTGAAGCTTGGCTTTGTCTGGGAGCATTGATTGTCAAGTGTTGGTTGCACTGTAAGGCAAGTACAAGGGTTTCCTGAAATTCGAGTCCAAAAGAAATTACTAAACTGGTGAAATTAGCAATCTATCATCTACATAAATTGGAGAAACTTTGATTTCTTTCTATTTGTTTTACTTTCCTTGTACTCTGGAAACAGCAAAACGGAACATGAGATAAGAAAGGATAATAATCAGATGAATTAAATGTGGACAAGGGTCCTTGAAAGTGATAAAAGTGCAATTTTTTTATCTGCAGTAGGTTAGTGGTTGCTACCAACCTGATAAAACGGGAAGCAGATGTTTCGAGCACAGTAGTGCTCTTTGTCTGTTTAAAAAGCCTAGTTTTACTCTAGCCATAGTCTTTTAGCATTTTGGTTAGATTATTATTCAGACTCTAGAGCTTAGAAAAATCAATATAATACACATATTGTGCTATTTCATTGATGGACAGTAGCCAGTTAGTCACACAATTAGTTGTGTCTAGGTGTGACTGATTACTGATGGCAGTTTTTAGCCTTCACTGAATGCCTTAAAGACCATTTACATTGCTAACATTCTGTTCCCCTTTCATTCACTCCCATTAAGAAAAAGAAAGGAAAAAATGGATTATACGAGATAAGATATTAAGGACAGCTCAATACCAAGTGTGAAATCCTTGAAAGGATCTATACTATTCTGCCGAAGTTTTCGATGCACCCATTGAAATAACTGCAATAAGGAAAGGCAGGGATGAAGATGAAGGACTGGAAGAAAATTTTCATTGTCAATGGGAAAAGTCTAGACTCACCTTCATTATGATCTCTTTTCTTGTTTGAAAACCAAGTATTTCTTAGTTAACAAATTATGCTTGGTAGATATATATATATGTGCAAGGTAAAAGATCTCTAGGATTGGGAGGTTAGATAGATAAAGTGAAAAGGCAAAATACCTTTTTTTTGTGATTCATTATGAGTTGTAATTAGATTTATGCTAGAAGAGTCTAAGTTAGTTGTGTGCATAGAGAAAAACAATTAGATAGATACAACACCGTGGTTGGCTATTCTTTTCAAAATCTAATCACGAGGGTGAATTGGGTGTGAAATAGGTACCAAGAAAGTGCTGTTTGTCTGTATTTTTGTCTCTGTATGAACGTACATGAAGTTGGATCACTCACGGATGTAAATACATAATCTTTGATCCCAGACACTGTCAATTTTGAATGATGAAGCTAAGGCACTCTTAACTGTTGATCAGAAAAATATACTTTGTTATGGTTACAAATGTACCTAATAATGTACTATTATCCATTAGGGGATCACAGAAGTAATTACTGAAATTCTAAATTTGCAGATGTTGGACGCTCTTTTGGTGAATGCTATTGTTGGAAAGATGTTTAATTCAAAAAGAGGAGGGATCCACTTATTCCTAGAATAAATTTACCTAAACTTCATTCAGTAACTCATGTTATATATCAAATTTTAACAATTTAATCGTTGAATTAAAAAATTTTAATGCATAGATTAAGTTTACATATTTAAAAAAAAATATGTAAAACATGAGTTATTGAATAGAATAAGTCTAAGTAGACTTACTCTTTTAGTAAGTGGATCACTCCTAAAATGGTTCATACTTTCTGCTCTTTGTTTGTGCAGAGTGCAAACCTTATTTCTTTAAGTATTAGCTGTAAACTGATGTAGTTTTTCCATGTTTAACTTATGAAGTCCGTAGTCCCGGTGTATTGAATTGTCTGACACTGTTATGTGAACCTTGAGAACTTACTAAGACACATCTAATGTTAGAAATAGAATGGACTTCATTATTTGCAAGACTAAGGTGCAAAGTTTCTGGATGTACTTAAAGCATTAAAAAAACCTTTGTGATGGATGTGCCTGAAAAGCTTTTTGCTAATATACTGATGTGACTACCACTACTATCACCATCATCATCGTCATTATTATTATTATTATTATTATTATTATTATTATTATTATCATTATTATTACTACTACGTGCATATATAGATAGGAGGTGCAAGTACCTGGATAAAGAAAGGAGGGCAGGGGAGGAGGGGGAAGTGTAAATGGTCAAGATCAAACTTCAATCATTATCGCATGACCAATGCCAACCGAGTTAAAAGCTCTTCGACTAATTATGTTAATTTTGGATTGTTATAAATTTTGTTTGTGATGTCTAACTGGTAATTGTAGATATAACTCTTCTACCTTTCTAGTTCCTCACACATCCACAGAAGCACTTTGTTGACTGATTAAAAATTGCGTTTAGTCTTCTTGGTAAGGAAAAATAGCGTTTGTGTTTGCCATGTGATTTTAAGAGATCATGGATTTAGTCCTCCTCCCATTGCACTTTTACATTTGGGAACATTGTCATAGAAGGGATGTTAACCCCTTACCCGGCACGTTGTTTGATATGACTCGACGACTAGCATCTTTCAAAATCAAGGAGCACTTCCCGTTTGATGTTATCCGTAGTTCAATCTCATAGAATTATATCTGAGTCATTTTTCTTTGTAATCACGCCTTCTGAACTGCCTTTATTGCTGTACAGCATGTTGCAGGAGATAATTGCTGTTCCTGAAAGTTCAACATCATGCCTGGAAAGCGATGGAGATATCCCCAGGGGAAAACTGTAGTAAATTCAGGCGTGAACACTATTAAGCAATGTTCATTTATAAACTATAAGTGCACGTGCTGCAATAAGTGTGATTACTTTTCTGCGCATACTTGTGTTGGAACAGGAACAAATAATTGTTGCAGCCCATTCAAATTTAAACATGCTAAAGCCGTTATTTCTTCACAGATGGTAATTTGTAATTGAATTAGCTCAATATATTGAACATACTTATATTTGATAAGGTCTTTGAGCCCAAAATTAGAATTCGTTAGGTTCAATAGTGAGGCATAAACCAATAACTTTGGGAATAATAGTACACTACAGAAGACTAAATTGCTTCTGTACAATCCAGAAAAGAGTTGAATCATTGAGTTATGTACGATCGGATTAATGTTGATGGGTCATCCCTAATATATTCTACTTTGGATTGGTTGATATAAAGTGTGCAGCGTCAGCATCACACTTGCAGGATCAACTGCATTTGTTTGTCATATATTTACCTGCTTCTCAAGAATATGGTCTCAAATCTTGTTTAACTTTTCGTGCTTGATTTTTTCCTTCAAGTGGTTAAACATTATCACTAATTTCTATTTACTCTCCATTTGGAACAAGGCCTAATACTTGACCAACACAATTAGGACGTTCCTAATTTAGAAACATTATTTGCGTCACGACACTAATACACCATGTTTAAACAGGGAAACGTGTCTCATGTCCTTGACCAATAATTGCGAAGTTAGATAGGCTTATTAAGTGATTCAAACAAACCCCAGTAATGTGCTCAACTTTTGTGCTATGGCTTCTTCAAATTTTGCAACAGGCGGGGCAGATTCATATGAAAGTTGCCACATTTGGAGGGTTTACACTTTACGTTACTTACTACTCCCTCCATTTTTTTTTCATAGTCATTTTATCAGAATTTGTTATTTTTTTCATTGTTATTTTACTAAAATCAATGGCTTATTATTTTTTTTTCCATTTTTACCCTTGATAATTAATACATATTTACTTAACAATGTGTATATTTATTTTTAATGTCTATCTATTTTTTCTCTAACTACCCATATAAAGTTAATATGCATTTATAAGAGTAATATGTTCCCAACAAAATACTATAAAAAAAACAAAAAAAAAGGGACAGGTATAATTAAATACAGTAAGTTACAGTTCACATGTAATCAATGCATTAATAATTAATGGAGTAGATTGCAGTTCAACAGTCTTAAAAATACAACAAAAAAAAAGCAAGTAATAAATATTTTTAAAATTAAAATATTAATAATTTTTTTAAGTCTCGTACAAAAATTTTAAATGACTAATAAAAAAAACAGAGGGAGTAGTAAGGACAAACTCAAGTCAGCATTTCAAAAAGTAATATCCAAAACAAACACTAAGTCCTTAGAGTTATGGGTCACTTCTGAATCAGTGCAGGGTACATGTGTGGCCCATATAAAGGATGGATGGTGACCATGTGAATTCCATGTGATTATTGAAATTAGATTTGGTTGACAGTTGACACTTAATAGTCAAACTTAGTCTTTTCTGACAACCACTTAATAATAGCTTTTTCTCTCGGTTACTCTCTTCAGACCGAAATTTAAGATAATAAAAATAAAAACTAATTCATACTAACTAAGAAAAATAAATCAGTCTTATTTCCCCAAAGAACCAAAAAAAGAAAAAGAAAAATAGTTAATATGATTTAATTTTATTAATATTATTTTAAAAGTAAACTATTTTAGCAAACTATATTTTGTTGAAATTTGATATGAAGAATAATATTTATTATTCCTAAATATCCATTGTTTAATTGAGATTACATTTCTAATAATTCTTTTTATTCTTGATATTAAGAATGAGACCAGTGGTATTATATGATACTATTTCCTATTCTAGTTCTAAACAATATAAAATAAATCATCAAAACTAAGAAAAGTAATTAATGTGATTATATTTTTAATTATTTTTATCATAAATTCAAGTTTTATTCTAAATATATTATTTACTTTGCATGATGATTGTCATATTTAATATTAATTATAAGTAAATGTATAAGAAGTAGTGTTAACGATAAATAAAGGATATAAGAGAAATATAACTTGAGTAACTTTAAAACTAGAAGTGTTCATCAGTTGGACAATTTGATAAAATTAATGATCCAAAACAAATCAATTGAGTTGGTTTGATTTTCTTTTATGAATTAAATTTAACTTTAATCCATTTAAATCACATTTTCATTTCATAAGTATGATGATCCGAGATTTAGACCAATTAAAACTATTATTATTATTATTGCTATTATTATTATCATTATTATTGTTATTATCATCATTATCTTTATATTATTTTATAATATTATAATTTTATTAGTAAAATATAATAATTTTATTAGAATGCATGAAGATTACTTGAATAATGATTGTAATTTAAACAATTTAATTATGTTTGAGTGACTATCTTAGTTTTAAATATTGAAATATTTTTAATTTCAAATATTAGACTATGCTTGACTACTTTAATTTCATATTTTCTACATTATTTTTTTTTATGCATAAATTATATTTACACTTTTAATAAAGGCTTTTATTTAAATTTTGGTATAAAATATTATATTTTTTTATGTCTTAAAAAAATAAAATATTACTTTCATTCTTATTGATAAGATCTAACTTAAAGCAATTGTTTATTCATATATATAAGATCTATTGTCTCATATTATTTATTTTTAAACTAAAATATCCCTGGTTAAAGTGTGTTCTCCTAATTTGGGAAAATTCATTAATTATAAATTCTTTAAAGAGAATGTACTATAATTGGTTACGAGAAATATGAATATTAACTAGAAGAGAGAAATAGTATATGGCCTTTAGATTATACAAATATTAATTAAGGGTAGTTTTAAAAAAGAAATATAAATTGGACAAATTTATTGTTATCAACTAAATTAACTACTTTTCCTAATATTAGTGAATTAGGTAATTGAGTCTTATATATAGAAATGAAGATGCCATTTTTTTCTTTCAAAAAACCTGATTAATATAAATTTTAAACTCTAAACGCTAAACAAATCCTAAATCCTAAACAAACCCATTGTCGATCGATTTGGTTTGGTTCAGATTGCAATTCTTTTTTGGATAAATTGATCAAATCAAACCAAACAAAATTGATTAATTTAAACTTTAATTTACTCCAAATCTGAATTAAATCAATCCATGAACACCCCTATTAAAAATAAATGATTATTACTTATAATTAAGATAAAAGAAAATTCTAATTTGTTACTTATAATTAAGACTAAAGATAGTATTAACTAAGGATGTCAATAGGGCGAAGCGGGACAAGTACGAGTAGTAGCTCTCCACTACCCTTCTCACTGAGAATATCTCTTTCATACATGTTAAGTAGATACTTACAAACATTTTAATATCTATGGTATCCACAAGGATAAGAGGATATTTGTTTAAAAAAATCTGATGAATAATTTTAAAAAACATTTTAACAATAATTTTTATTTATTCTAATATTTTTTTAAAAATAATAGTTTAAAAGTTAAAACTTAAATTATTCAAATATTATATACAATTTTATTAATTAAAATTATTAATTTAAAAACTAAATCTAATTGTTAACGTACTTCAATATTATAAGTTTAATGAATTCAATAAAGTAAATAATTCAATCTCACATATTCAAAATAAAAATTAAAAAATTATTATATTTCAATCTTACAAGTATAAATAAAATAAAAAATTAATTAATATCATATTTTCACTTAACATATATTATATATCCAAACAAAGATATTTAATAATTTTATTATAATGAATATCTGCAAGTGAGTACCTTAATATTCATCCTCATTCTCATTTATTAACATATATAAATATATTCATTTAACTTATTTATAAGTACTTATTTAAGTATCTAATTATTATTTATTATAAATTTTATCTACAAATATTTACAGGTACAATTTTTTTTCTTCTCATCATAGTACTAACCTAATTAACGAGAATTCGTTTCTATCCTTATATTTCATGTCGGAGGGAGTAGAAGCTTTTTCCAACTCTTTTGGAATTAAAAAGTAAAATAAGGAGGAATGTGTAATTATTTCTCAAGGCAAAGAAGTGCTAGCAATAATTTTTTTTTTAACATATAACAATAGTAATACACTTTTTATTCATAAAAAAAGTAATTAATTTTTTAACATATGTTATAATTTATTGGAAACTATAAAATTGAGAAAGTTGTTAAATAAGTAGTTGGACTCAACAAAATTTGTTATTTTTTATATAAATTTTAATCAATAATTAAAAAGTATATTTCTAGCACTAAGTTACAACGAATTTTTTTTCCTACTAGTGTTTGTAGGTTTATTTATACTAATTTTGTGCTATTGTAGTAAAAAGCACCGTTATTTGTTTTAAATTAGAGTCTTCTTCACATTGATTGAATTCATACAGATCGCTTTGACCACGAGCATGACACATGATATGCGATTTTCATTTGTTACAAACTTTTATGATGTCAATTCCTTAAAAATAGTTGTAGAACAGAAACATAAAGAAGGGAAAATTGAATTGCTTTTCTAAATCTTTTGTAGAAAATAAGCTTTCCTTAAAAATTAAAAAATAAAATAAAAATAAAAAAGCTCAAATATTACACTACTACATTTTAACTCTTTAGTAACATTTTATTTCTTACATTTGTTAAAATGTTACTATATATTAAATAAATAGGTTATTTTGCAACATTTTTTTTAAAAATGTCATTATAGATAGAGTAACATTTTTTTATTTCAATATTATTCTTTTCAATTATTTTCAAAATCAAAGTCTCATATCGAGTAAAAAAATGTCACATAAGTTATTTTGTAACATTTTCTTGAAAAATGTTACTATAATTGTTTCTAGAATCAACGTCCTACGTCAAGTAAAAAAAAATATTTATCTCATATCTAATTGTTACCTATATATAAATGAATGACTCATAAAGAGTATATATAATCATATAGTTATATTTAAGATAAATGAACTTTGATATTTGATATATAACTAGTAGTGACTAATTAAGAATGTCTTTAATCTTCTCTTGAAGAATTCCTAGGGATTTAAAAGACATAAAAATATAATAATTGATAATAATATCTAAATTAAAATTAATTATCATTTTATAAATTTAATAAAAATTTAGTAACATCATTAAAATGTTACAAAAATACTACTTTAATAATATTTAAAAAAATTTGCCTAATTTTATAAAAATATTATTAAAAAATACTTATTTAATATGTATTATTTTTTATAAAATTATTCTAAATTTAAGGGACTAAAAAAAAATACTCACTTAATATGTATTACTTAATATCAATGTGATTGTAAAAAAAAAAAAAAAAAAAAAAGACTGCACATTCACTATGTTGTTTGTTTCTGCAACAACACAAACTAAAGATTTAATGCTTTGTACAAGATATGGAAGATACACAGTGATAACCTACATAGAGTGTGGAGAAAAAAGTACATCAAGAACAAAGAGAAAAGGTTGAAAAAAAAAAAGAAGAAAGAAGATATTATCTATTTAAAGATGTAGCATCATATTCTATTTCCCATCTTCAATAATTGACTGTATATAATATTTCAAAAAGGACGAAGATGGTGACCTCAGACTAAAACAGAATGAATGTTTTGAGTTATCATTTAATGTCAATAATTGTGAAACTGAATCTTCTCCTGATTTTCCTCCCTCTCCATCACACAAAATAATTGCAGGAAGAAACACCCAAAGAGTGATGAGAAAAAAAAAATCAAGGTTTAATTTTCTTTTTAGTACTCTAAATTATATATATATATATATATATATATATATATATATATTATTTTGATCTTTAAAATTTAAAATTCGTGTTTAGTCTCTAAAATATAATTTTTTTTATTATTTTAGTCTCTCAAATTTAAAAATTCTTTTTAATCTATATAATTTAAAATATATATATTTTTTAATCATTGTATATATATTTTTTGTCCTTTAAATTTAAAATACATGATTTTAATCACAAAATATATATATAAAAAAAGTATTATTTTTATTTTTCTGCTCAAATGTTATTAATAAACTTTTAACACTAAATTCTTCTATTAATATAATTGTCAGCAGAAATATCATATTAAATTAACTAATATTACATATTTATCTCAATTTGCCACTATCAGTTGTTAGAGTCTATGGGGATTAAAACAATTTTTTTTAAAATTATTGGGATTAGAAAGGTAAATTTTGAATTTGAAAAATTAAAATAATATTTTTTATATTTAGGAGACTAAAACACATTTTAAATTTGAGAGATAAAAAAAATATATACATGAACTAAAATAATATTTTTTAAAATTACATAGACTAAAAATATTTGGCTTAAATTTGAAGTTTCAAAAAATAATTATCTTGAGTTTAGAAGACTAAAAATATAATTAAGTTAAAAATAAATAATGAGAGAAAAAAGTAGAAAGAGATAGAGGTGTTGGAAGCTTGCTGGAGTGGATCTGTATCCAATAATTGTCCTATTGTACAATTGCTCTACAAGCAATATACTCTACTTTTCTAATATTTGTTGTATTGGTGTCAATGATTTTATTTTATATTTTTGAGAAACATTTAATTCTTCATTTCGTTTTACTTCTTGTTTGTACTAAAGTATATTGTTTGTGGCCTACTAAGGTTGGAATTGTCTCAAATTTGATCTCAAACAAGATTGCATGCATATTCGTTTAGGAAAAAAGAATAAAGAATACGACTTCAAACGATCCTGGTATAGCATTACAATTTGATCCTTCAAACTAGTTTTCATCATGTGTACTTTAGACATCTTTTGATCATGTATATTTAGCATCTTTGTTGATTAGTTCACTTAATCATTCTCATTCAAATATAAAGTTATGTTACCCCCCAAAATTTTTAAGACCAACGAGCATCATACATCTTTTGTTATGACATTAGCTAATTTTATAATCATGGTAACTATAAAAAAAAATTCAAGAAAAACTTTTTGATTAGATTATTTTCAAAATTAAAAAAAATGAATTTAAAAAGGCATAAAATTTAATTTCGTATAAGTGTAAAAGATACTATCTAATTTGCATTGTCTTGTTTAGAGCATGTTTGATGTGAATCCAGCTGGGTAAATTTGAAGACTAACAAGCCCAAAGTCATATGATAAAGAAGAAAGATTAATGAGTTGGAATTTAAGTAGTTTGGGGCTGAATAATTAAATAAGTTCATTATCTTATTTTTTTTAATGTAATTTTTGTTTTATTAATTTTATTAAATAAGTTAGATGGTTTTCCAATGACCTAGGCCAGCATTTGGTATTTTAGGCTTCTTAGTCGAATTTAATTAGTTAGTTGGCTAGTGAAGAGTCAATTCTAGTGGATATTAAGTGTTAGTGGAAATTTATATCATGTTGCCCATCCAAAATTTTTACAAAAGGTTCCTATTTATAAGCATAGATGGGCAAGATGACATAAATTTCCACTAATTTCTCACTAACACTTAATATCCACTAGAATTGACTCCTCACTAGCCCACTAACTCATTAAATTTCATTAAGAAGCCTAAAACACTAAATGTTGGCCTAGGTAACTTGGAAAGTTATCTGACTTATTTAATAAAATTAATAAAACGAAAATTACATTAAAAAAAAAGATAATGGACTTATCTAATTATTCAGCCTCAAACTACTTAAATTTCAGCCCATTAATCCTTTTTTTATTATATGACTTTAGACTTGTCAGTCTTCAATTTTTACCCAGTTGGATTCACATCATACCCTCCTTCTTTGAGAAGATTCGTCCTGAATCTTAAGGCTTTATTTATTTACTAATTTATTTAATTCACTAACTACTGCAGAAACACAAATGCTTCCTCCTGGGTCAAAGACATCTCGCTTGTATCCATCTGTAGCTTCACCTGCTAGTAAGATATTAATCATCAATGAAACAAATAAAACTTCTTCAAACTTATAACCACAAACGTACTCAATGAATAGGAATTGAATCTCATTCAAGTGGTAACATTGGAAAATAGTAACTTCGAACAACAAATCAACTCCATTTTCCAGGTGCAAGGTCTCTTGAATTTTATTATGAAAATTGGGTTGAATGTATAAAGGTGCATTAGGAATGATGTTGACATGCTTCTTCAAACAAGAAAACTTGTCCTTGTAAATTTGACACATCAAAAGAAGAAAATGTAATGTTAAAGTTGTCATCTTCCTCTCTATGTATCTCACCTTTTGCTCTCATCTTCTCTTCTCTTTCTTTTTCTATCTTTATTTTCAATTTTAGTTGATCTTCATGTACAATGTCGAATGATAGACATATCAACTTAATCCTTTGTCCACCATGCACAAAAGAAATAGAAGGTTGTTCAGGATTTATAATGTTATTATATAGTCATGGCGTCCCTAATAACATATGGCATGTCTCCATGGGGGCAATATCACAAAGAACTTCATCTTCATATTTTCCAATAGAGAATTTAATCATTGCTTGTCCATTTGTAGTGGGCAGACATAATTTCTCAATCGCCCTGCTGCTCACGACATTTCTGAAATTGAATTCATCTATTGTGACCAAGAATAGATGGTCGTCAACCAAACATCTTGTATAGAAAATTTCCATTGCCATTCCAAACCTAGAGCCGAAGCTCTAATACCAAATGATATGAACCTAGAGGGATGGATTCATTTTACGGATCTATCTAGGCTGGAATGCTCATAATTAAGAAATTAAAAGAAAAAAAAATATGGATTGAGGTAAGAAATGGAAGAACAACGCCACAATCCCTAAAGATTGATAAGTTGAGGAAGATTCACCACTTTAAATTAGGAAATTCAAGGATAAAAATCAAAAGTAATTCCTAAGAACCTAGAGAGAGAAAATCCTCTCAATTGAAAAAATATCCAAATTCTGAATAATTCATTTTCTGTCCAAAAATTTTACAAAAAGTTCCTATTTATAAGCTTAGATGGGCAAGATGACATAAATTCCCACTAACACTTAATATCCACTAGAATTGATTCCTCATTAGTCCACTAACTAATTAAATTCCACTAAGAAGCCTAAAACACTAAATGCTGACCTAGGTAATTGGAAAGCCATCTGACTTATTTAATAGAATAATAAAATGAAAAATTATATTAAAAAAATAAGATAATGAACTTATTTAATTATTCACCCCTAAACTACTTAAATCTCATCCCATTATTCTTTCTTTTTTATCATATGACTTTGGGCTTGTTAGTCTTAAATTTTACCCGGCTGGATTCACATCAATGTTTGAATACAAATTTAAAATATTTTTAAGAGTTTCTCTAAAAAATAAGAAATACTTTTAAGAGTTTCTCTAAAAAATAAGAAATATTTTTAAGAGTTTCTCTAAAATATAAGAAATATTTTTAAGAGTTTCTCTATAAAAAATATATATATATATTTCCTTAAATAACTTTAAACTTATATCCAAATAGATTTTTAGTGTTGTAAATGATGATTTTATTAGGATTCAGAACATTGCACTTTTATTATTTCATTTTCTTCCAAAAAAAAACATAAAACAAATAAAAATAGAAGTCTTTAAGAGTTCCAAGTAATCATGGAACCAACAATAATATATATATTTTATTTTATAACTAATAAATAATTTGTGTCAACACACTGATACAAATAATTGTACTTGTTTTAACAAGGCTTTGGTCTCACTAATTTTTTATTAATTAACATTATTTTTTATATGTATGTTAAATTACCTTTTCATTTTATATTTTTATGTTAAAATAAATACATGAGTGTTATTTATTCTCTTTTTTTTTTTCATGTTAGGAGATAACTCATGGCATGAGCAAGTGTTAGACATAATTCTACTTTTAGTAATAAACTTTGAAAGGAAGATATTTATTACGTATTACAAAGTTTCCATAAGTTTACAAGGATATATTTATAAGCTACTGTCAACTACAAAGATGGTATGATTGCAAAGGATTGTTTTTCTTCCTTGTGTTTTATTTGCTTTAAAAATATCTCTCTCAAAAATATACTATTCTAGATTCTAGTAAAAATAGAATTTGATGGATTCACCAATAGGGGTTTGTGTCTTTTTCTTAAGATTTTTATTTTTATTTTTCTCTTCATAGTTCACATCATGGTAACATTGATGTGCATACCATGGGTTTCTAGGGCCCTATTTGTTCTGGACTGACATGACGGCCCATTAAGCCCAACATCAGGGCCCAGTCTTGAAATGTTATGTAAGTTTCTGATCCATCATGTCATGTTTATAGGAAAAAGGGTCCACAAATCGTAGCTTAATAAAGAGATTAATATCCATTCACTTTCAATAAAGAAGTTTTTTAAACCGATAAAAAAATTTGGGTATTTAGTATATAGTTTTTAAGATAATTTCTCGATTTATATAAATGAGAATAGGCAAGGACGGAGCCAAGGGGGGACCTACGGGTGCCACGGCCCCCCAACAATTTTAATTTTTTTTATATACATATATATTACTATATGGCACCCCCTATTTTTAATATAAACTCATATGTATAATTAAATGAATAACCCAAATTTATTTTTTTATTCAACTTTTGGACTTCTGGTACGGCCTGCTATGTGGTATCACTTTGGAATTTTTTTTTTTTTTAAAAAATGTAGCGCCTCATTTGATCATTCCAATTCTCGGCCCCCCAGTATTGAAATCCTGGTTCCGTCCCTGAGAATAGGTACCTTAACTTGTTAATATTTTAAGAATTTTTTTAAGGAGAATATTTTTATACATTTTTTTAATGAGAAATTGTAAAATTTTTGTTAACTTTCTATTTATTTCAACTTTTATTTATCATATTTATTTTTAATCAAATTTAGTATTTTTTAAAATAAATAATCAATAATTAAATTTTTTTGTCACAATATAAAATATTTATCATCAATTTAAAGTATAATCTATACATTCAAAAATATTTATTTATACAAAATTTAAAAATAATATAATTTATATATTTAATAATAATATTTATTTATGTATATAATGTATTATAGATTTTATTTATATATAATAAACATCTAGCTTATGCAATATATATTCAAGTTAAAATATTAGTTAATAGTATATGTATTATTTATTTGAATTTTATTTCTTATAATCAATATGTCATTGATCTAAGCAGAATTATATTTTAGATTTTTTAAGTAAGGTTATAAATATGAATTTTGTAGATGGAAAAAAATATAATTGAAAATAGGGATGACAATTGGCCAGATGATGACTAATAGAAACTTGTATATTTTCATCGATACTTACATGAGGTGTCTACCAACATTTTATATATCCACACATTTCTAGGAGTATCTATAAATATTTGTTACAATATAAAATTTTAAATTAAAAATATAAGTAAAATACAACTAAAAGTAATTTTTTTAAAACATATATTCATACAAAAAAAAAATAACTTGCAATACTCTTTCTACTCCAATATATAATAATAGAATAAAAGGAGAAAATTATTAATAATTTTAAGTAAAACAGTTCACGTATGAAACACTTTCAAACATCAAGCCAATTTGAAACAAAAATTATAAAATATAAGTTTATAATTATGACTAACAAAAACAATAAAATTCAAATAAAATAAGATTTTCAATCTAAGTCCCTTGCTCCGATATTACATTATCAGAGCAATCTTTAACTTCAACTGTCGGCACTTTAAGTGTCACCCACATCCAGTTCATCCTCACCTAAAATAACCACAAATAGTATAGTGAGAAAAATGAGCGTTCACATACACCACTTATATCTATTCATACAATAGTCATTACTGGACATCATACGATTCACAACCATCATCAAAATCCATCAATATAACACCATATTTCACAATCTCACATCAAACTTATTCAATCATATCATAAGTATTATAAAGAATCACTAAGAAATCATAAAGTATCACAAACATAACAAAAAGGGGTCCTAAAACGTCAAAAACGCAAACTGAAATAGAATACCTACGCCAGGCACCGTAAATCGTAAAAGCTTGACCTCTACTCACTATTTTGACCATAAATTGAGTTATACACATCATTTAGTGATTTCAACGCTGCTGGAAAGATAACACCCAAGGCTACAACTTTTGTGAAGAACACAAAGCCTAAAAATGTCGTTAAGGTCACCTTGCATGGCTAACAACACAAAACTTAATATTTCATGCACTATAATGGAAGCTAAACTTATAACTCACATGACTCAATCAACTCTTAACATTTTTACATAATTCTAGAGTCTAAATTATAGCCTCAAGTGTCTACTTTCTAAACCAACAAACAAAAATTGATTTGGTTAATCACACAGAAAGATATTACAAAAATACTAAGTTACATTCATAAGTAAAATCTCTCAATTACTCGTTAATTAATATAATTAAGGGTGTTCATCAATCTACAAGAACCCTTACTTACAGAGCACATCCCAATCAATTCAATTATCATCTAGATCATCAATTTTACCAAACAATATAACAACCACATTTATAAATTAATATAAAACCTGATTGAATAAGCAATTTCACAAAATAACATACCGATCAACAAAATCTCAATCCCTTATAAACCCTAACCCAAGAGGTATTTCAAGAGGATTATATTATCAAACAAAATATCAATTTTCATCAAATAGTACCTAAATTATAACCATACATTTACACAAAAATTAATTAAATTATCAAACTCATAAACAAAAATGAATTAGAAAATCCTAAGAATTTCATGGACTTCTCCCTATACCCATTCCTTCCTGTAACCACGCATATGAAACACTCTTGTTTCCCTCGTACCTTGTGTTGATCAGAACAATTCTGATGCAGTCTGGGATTGACCCTGAGCACTCTCCTCAAAGCTCCCTTCTTCTTTTCTTTTTCTCTCCTAACCCTTCAGAATGCAAAATGAGGCAGATAAGATTAACTCTGTCTAACCTCTTTCTTAAAATAATTTACTAGGCTTAATCAACCCAACCCGCTTCTCTTCTCGACTCATTTATCTTTTCTCCAAAATAGTTAAATAAATAAAATAAAATAAAATAATATTCTCCTATAATAATAAAAATATTTCTGACCAAATACTATATAATAATAATAATAATAATAATGTTTTAAAAAAATAGGGCGTTACATAACTTGTTACATATATTTATATTAAAAATAAATAATTTTGAAATATATATTTATACTAAAAACAAATTACAACAATTTACTTTATGTATAACTAAAAGTATTTAAGTAATTTTAATGTGTGGGTACCCACATGTATAGATACCCAAATACCCGTTTCTTTACTATTAAAAAAGAAGTATTATCTATTCATTTTATGAGTTTTACTTACAAATATTTATGGTATAGTTTCTTTGTTATCCTTAATTAGAAAAATACCAATGTTTTAACAAGTAGACCAAATCAACTAATCATGTTGAAAAATTGGTGAACAATTCAAATAAACCATAAAATTCGCCTAGAGAAATATTGGTTAAAGAAAATAAAAAATAGTAAAAACTTGAAAATTTGATAAAAATTGGTGAACACTAAAAAAAAATTCACAATAAAAAATCTAAATATAAAGTTATTTTAATATTTTCCTTAAAAATGAAAGTTAACATAAAGTATTTATCATCTTTTTATTTTAAATATAATCTTATTACTAATAAATATCAACGTGTATTGTTAGAACATAAAAACTTAACTATTATAATATTATATTTGATTTGAACTTTTGTTAGTATTTTAAGGATATGTTTGCTTAACTTTTTTTAAAAGTATTATTTTAATAAAATAAGAATTTTTTTTATTATATATTTGTCTAAATTACTTTCTAAAAAGATATAATTGTTGAAATAAAGATGTTTTTAAATATTCATGAACCATTAAAATTTTGACGATAACAAATTTTATACATTTTGAGGGACTAACATATACGATAACTTAACCTAAGAATCACATGTCTAAAAAGGTACAAGATATAATCACAAACATCTATGAAGTGTCCAATGTGCTACACATAAATATAAATATGTACATGGATCTCTACACATATACTTCAAAAGAGTATCCAAAGGTTTTTATATTCTTAAGTAAAAATGAACTTTCTTTTATATAAGAAAGCAAGTCCAAATGTCCAATGCTTACATGTTTTAACAATGAATAACTTTCACACTTAAATTTTTCCTCATTTAA
Organism: Cajanus cajan; assembly: GCF_000230855.2. Taxonomy (NCBI): domain Eukaryota; kingdom Viridiplantae; phylum Streptophyta; class Magnoliopsida; order Fabales; family Fabaceae; genus Cajanus; species Cajanus cajan. The sequence continues at coordinate 14,834,887 of NC_138520.1, read as the reverse complement.
ATTTGAAACTGAATGATATCTTTATAGAAAGATAATTTGTTCTGAATATGTTGCATTGAATGTAGATACGCTTTTCTGATGTATAAGTACAAGCTCTGGTCAAAAAGTTGTGCTTCCACCAAGACATTAAATAAAGAGAAAGAATAAAAGAAGCATGTACAAAAAAAGCAACCCATCAAGTCAGAAAAGGATAGCCTCGTTTGGTAAAAGTTTCAATAACCACCATTAACCTACCGCATTTGTAGAAGTTCCAATAATGTATTTCATATTACCTTAACGTAAAGAATTACACAAGACATTTAATGAAATTGAGAACAAGAGGAATATACAAAGTCCTCTCTCACAACAAATATCTACAAAGGGACAATAAATACAAGTCAAGATGAAGAGTTGAGAATAAAAATGACCTAATGAAAAGTTGTGTGAAAATTCTGTCAATTTATTCTCTCAAACTCTTGTAATATGTATAAGTTTATCGTCCACTAGACGATCATTGTTTAAGCTATACATTATACTCAAACCTATATATCTTTTCTATGAGAGTTATCATTATAAAGACCTTATCATTTCCTAGCTAATTATAAAGATGTTTGTGAAGAATATTTGTTTGTAAATTAAATTTAATTTATAATGGTAAGTCAAAAGTGACATAGAGAATACTTTGTAAGTGAGAAGTGATAGTTAAGAATATTGTTGTAAGATAACCGAACGTAGTTGAGTGACCTGGTATAAATATAACATGTTTTAAAACACCTTATCCTTCACGTTTTCCTTATAATTGTCTTATTCGTCGTTGTGAAAAGGTTTGCGAAAAATCATTAGCACTCAACATCACTTTGTTTGTTTGTTTTACCTTCAATAATATGCTTTTTAAAAATTATTATTTTAAAAATCAACACTCTAATTTTTTTAAAAAAAAATTAAACAAACTAATCCTAAATGTTAAAAACATTATGATATTTTATTTTTAGTTTTCAGTATTATAAAGCTATCATATTATGTTTCTATAATATTATTTTATGTATTTATTATTATTATTGGGAAAAAGGAAGTTTGTACTTCTATGTACTTTATTTAAATATAAAATAAAAGATAAATATGATAGATATTAAATAATAGTGGGTAGTTTACAATTAGAAGGGTAAGTAGTTTGAGGTAGTCATGTGAGTAAAATAATAAGAAGAAAATATGTATACTAAAGCCATTTATTCCTTTAATATATTATATATTTTATTAATATATTTTTTTTAATCTTAATTCAACTATGGATGAACTTGAATCTTAAATCACATGTCTTATTAATTCAATAATCAATCTATTTTTGAATAGAAATACTTAAGCCTCCAAACACATTTTGAAATTTCATCAAACAGCTTAAAAAATATACACCTATCTAGATAAAAAAAAAATATTTATTTTTAACTTTTTTAAAAAAAATTTAGCTTCTTATAAAAATTCTTATATTGTGTTTTATATTTATACTTTAGTTGAAACTTTACGATAGAGTAGGATCTTGATAAGAATTTATGAATATAAAACATGGGTAAAATTATTAACCATGTTTGGTTTTAATAAGTTTTGTTTTGGTTAATAAATTTTTGTTTTTTATTAAATGATATTAATGTAGTAAAACGATAAAAAGGACAAGACAAAGGCTTAAATAATAGGTTGACCACTGAATTATTAATAAAACTATAAGATTTCTTGTTTTGGCTCAAATAAGAAGTGTATTGACAGATTAGTTGTTACTTTTTTTTTATTTGGTCATCTTTTTCATGAGTAATTATTCATGAAATTAAATTTGAATGGTAACTATCTTCTTATGTAGTCATTGTTAAGGTATGGAGATGGTGAATCTTATAATCATTAAAGAAAATAAAGAGTTCAAAATATATTTAATTAATATTGAAGAACAAAATTTGAAGGTTGGAATTATATTAAATTATGAAAAGAAACTTTATGCTTTTTATAAGAAATTAGCATAAAAATGACACTTTGTGTCTTCATGTATTTTTTTAAAATATATATATATAAATAAAATCAAAGTGAACAATTAATAATTAAAGTCTGAAATTTTTTTAGATAATTATAATTATAAGATTATGGCTTTTTTTCTTTTGAAAAATAGTGGATAAAGAAAGAATAATTTGAGTAGTTATATATAGGGACAAAATTATCCAAAAAAAAATGTGTACACCAAATGAAATAATTTTCTTTAATGATGGTATAGAAATGCTTATGAAGTTAGATATAGGATTCAAAAAATTAGCACAAAAAACAAAGGGTGAACTCACTTGCTTGTTCCAAGGGAGGTAAATTTGTGTGTAAGGAAAGTTCTTCTATGCAAAGATTGCCAAGCAAAAATTTATGTGACCATTCATTCAAGTGGAAAATGTACAATTTTTTGTTAATCTAGAGCATAATGATCATGCTTCAAGTCCAAAAAAGTCAGTTTCAAAGCTTTTATAAGATGGATAGTTATTCAAAAAGAAGACTTGAGTTAAACGAGTTTGTGAAAATTCCACTACATAAATTTTTTCATTCATTAGTAGTTGAAGCTAAATGGTAAAAGAACTTGTAATTTGGGGGAAAAGATTGTAGGAATAATATTGCAAAAATGAGGCTATTAAGATTGAATTGTAGATGTCAACGCACTTCAAAACTACTTCTTCATTCATATGCAAAGAAGAATTTAAATTGTTTCTATGTCACTGATATAGGTGAAAGAGGTCATTTAAGAAATGTTTTTCTAGACAAATGCAAGAGTTGGAGCAAATTATGGCTCATTTGGGGATGTTGTATCATTTGATAACGTATATTTGATGAATACATATAATGTGTCTTTTTCTCTTTTTGTTAGAGTGAACCATCTTGGAAAACCTATCTTATTTGGGAATGGTTTACTATCAAGGGAAGACAAAGATACATATGTATGGTTGTTTAAATCAGGGTTGGAATTTATGTGCAAGTGAGCTCCAAAAACAATAGTTACATATCAATGTTGATTATCCAAGCAATAATGGCAGAGGTATTCTCTCAATCTTATAATCATTTTTGCCTTTGGCATATTATAATGAAGGTGTTAGAGAAATTAGTTGGGTTGACTTAGTATAATGAAATAAATAAAACCTTAAGAACTATTGTGTATGATTCAATGGAGCTAAATGACTTTATTGATGGTTGGCAAAAAATGATTGATGATTTTGGTCTTTAAGAAAATGAATGGCTATACTTCATCCTCTCTATATACAAGGAGCATATACAATGAGAGTATGTCTTAGTATAAGAGATGAGAGGGACAAATCATAGTCGTTTGATTATAGATAAAAAAAATTTAATGGTTGAAATTAAAATTTAATTATAAACACCCATTGTTGTGTCTAAAATGTGCTTAAAGACAACTGTACCTTATCGCAATAGTAATAATGGACAAAGTCCATATATCGAACCCAAAGGATTAAGTTCAAGCAATTACCAACTTAGTCTTGATTTTTAGTAGTTTTAAGAAACAAAATTTGATTTGATGAGCATAAGAAAGAGAAGTAAAAAATATAAGAGAAACTAAAGCTAAAAAATAGATGATTACAACGTGTTTTGGACATCTCTATTTATATATAAGAAAATATAGGAAAACTTTTAACTGAGATAGTGCATCTTAGTAAGTGCAGTCGTGCCCAACAACATGGACATGCTTCATTAAAATGAAAAGCATGTGTATGCTTATGGAAAAGCATGACCATGCTTCACAGCACCAACGTGCTTTATCAATGGTGAGGGCCTGCTTTGGTCGTCCAAGTATGCTCTAAAGGAAGCACAATTATGTATGTTGGTAAGCACGATCATATTGCGTAGTGCATATAGTCGTGCTTCTCTTGAAGCGCGATTGTGCATCAAACAAGCATGATCGTTTATGTCTTTAACCTTCAATTTTGCTTAATTTTATCCCTTAATTGACCTAGTTTCATTCTTTTTGTATTTTTCTTGTTTGTTGCATACTTAATAAAGAAAGTGAAGTATTATCAAAGACTTAATATTAAATTAAGGCAAATAAATAAATAAATATCAGTTTATTATGCATTATTTTGACGATTTAACGCTCACCTATAACATTATAACTATTGTCACCTCTACAACTATCCCTATCATAACTACCACCACCACCATCATCGCCAACACGTTGAAACGACAACAATGGTGGAAGCAATAATGACAATAATTGTGGTGGTAGTGGTGACGATGACAACAATGGTGGGGACAACAATGTGGCGGTGTTAAAGGCAATTGCCACTACCATCATTTTCATTGTTGTTGCAACCACCACAATCACCACCAAGTGGCATTAAAGATGGTGGTGGAAGCGGTGACTACAACAGTGACAATAAAAAAGATAGAGGTTGCGACTACGATGACAACAATGATGGTTGTGGTGACAATGATGATGATAGGAGTTGGTGATCGTGGTAGTCATGGAAGTGACAATAGTAATAATCTTATAAGTGAATGTATATAATTAAATTTTAATTTTAACCAATAATCATTTTTATTTATATTCTAGAGGCTATATGTGATAACCTTTATCCTGCGCATACGTAGATAAATTTAAAATATTTAAAACTTTCTAACACACACACACACATATAAATACTCCAAATTCATGCATAAATAGTCAAAGTGAAACCTCCAACCTAGGGTAAAGAGTCTTACATAACAAGTTTCAAAACAAACTCCAGACTATTGAGAAAATATAACACTAAACATAAATCTTGCACTTAGAAATCAAATACGAACATCCCTAATTTAAGCCCTAGTGTCACATGTTCTATTAGAGCACTCCCAAAACAAGGATTATGCTTCATTATCGGCATCATCAAGATCCTGATGAGCATTACCTGCAAGAATATACATATAGCCAACACATGGAAATAAAGAGGAGTGAGAAAACTTCTCACTCTATAGTTCATGGCATGGAATAAGAAATAGATAGTCAAACATATTCCATACATTATTTATACAATAGCATGATAATAACAATTAACTATCACAATCAATCAATCATCACTACTAACATAATCACTTATTAACAACACAAAAATTATGAGTCATTTAGCACATGCGAATATGAGATGCAATGGACATAGACTCTCGATTTGCATGCATGTGATACCAATCACAAGATATGTGCAGTGCTTATTAAACGGTTTGTCGATTTGTCGATTTGCATGCATATGATGCATGTTACACAGACTCTTGCATAACATGAAATCACTATACATACATACATATATATATATATATATATATATATATATATATATATATATATGTATGTCAATGATTTGCCATACTCTCAATTGTTATTAATAATACATACACTTTACCATATACATAATTTACCAACAGAAATCAAGTATCTCATTCAAGCAATCTATTAAATATACATATTCATGCCACACTATTATCATTTAAATTATTCAACAACCTTTTTAGCTCATGTATTTAAACAAACCTCATATTAGTTAATGCCTGACAGGAATCCATTTGCATCCAATACGACTCATCCAAAGAGAATTCATAGCTCTTAGGATGACTCACGTCTGGCATGACCTATGTCACACTTGACAAGATAGCAATAGGGACTACCCTTATGTTCCATGCTCAATGAGCCTTAATCGACACCCGACATGAGTATCACAAAGACTTACGACCTCGATAATGCCCAACAAGACATGTCCAAAGCCCAACACAAACAAAATAGGGATGAACCCTACTCTTGGGCACCCCAGCGCTTGGCGAGATGAAAGTGGTGCCTAGCGCCATATCAAAACATCCAAAACCTGTAAAATTTTGAAACATGCGATTTGCAAACTACAACTTACATAAAACGATTCAATCAATAAAACACCCTAATTTATTCATACAACACATCCATAAGGCACAAATCTCATTCAATCACACAACTTTATTAATTACTTACACAATAACCATTCGACCTATGCCTTTAGGGTTTCCACAATAACTCATTGGCAACTCAATTCTTACTTAAATGGCTTAATGAATGAAATTAATTATATATAAACACAATTTATAACAAATTTAGGAGTAATAAAATCATGTGGAAGATAATCAACAAGAACAAAAAACAATTGAGATTTTTCCTTCATACAATGCATACAACATACAAAAGTTGGGGGCCAACCTCACTATCCATCAATTATCCCACGTCTTAGAGTGAGAGTTCTCACTCCCCTTTTACCTCTATCAACAAACAGTGAAGAATGTAGGTCTTCAGGATAATCTCCTTCTGTCTCCTCTCTTCCTTGTTCTTTAGAGCACAAAAGAAAAGTGAGAGCATGAGTAAAAAATTGGCATGTCTCTGTTTTTAAATTTAAACCTAACTTAACCTTCCTCTAATCCATCCACTATTACTCAACCTTAATTTTTATTATAAATCTCTTTCTCTCACTTAATAATAATAATAATAAACATTATATTATAATATGATCCTTATACAATTTAATCAAAACAAATATATAAAATATAATTTCAATCTTAAAATATTCTATAATATTAACCCTTTAAATTTTATAATAAAATATATATTATTAATCTAATTGTAAAAATATAGGGTGTTACACTATAATTTACCCCCTCTCATTTTCCATAATAAGATATGCTTTTATTGGATATACTCCTCATACACACGTGCAGGGACGGATCCACGTTATAGAGAGTGGGGGCACTTGCCCCCACTACTATTTGACACATATATAATTTTTATTTTAAAAAATAATATATTTTAAAAATTAAAAATTATATTCTAATAAAATAAATATATATATTTAAATTATCTTAGATTCAGAAAAAATATTTATTTATTTGATGCCTATCAACCTTTTAAAGGAGATTAATTCTCTTATATGATAAAGAATATTTCTTAATAACGAATCAATTTTTAAAAAAATTTAATTATAATATATATATATATATTAATACTCACATATATAATGTAATATATTAAAAAAATTAATTTTTGATAAAATAAAATTTACAGTATGCATGTTTACCTTTTGTGTTTTTTATTTATTGTATACGTTGATTAAAAAAATTAAAATAGTAAAATTGTATACGTTAATTAAAAAAATCAAAATAAAAAAAATTAGAAGATTTATTTTTCATTTAAAATTTTTATTATAAATTATATTTTAAAATAAATTATCATCTAAAAATATATTAGATATTAAAAATATATTTATATCATAAATAAATTAAACTTGGTTTTTATAAAATTTAACATATTTATTTTTATATTTTTAATAGTATTAAATTATTATAAAGTAGACCTTTAGGATTGTAGTTCTACCCAAACATTTAAAAAATGTCTATGATAGATAATTAAGTCATACTTAGAATATATATTTTTAAATAAACTTATATTTAAACCTACTAAATTGTAATAAAATCTAATCTAACCTAGTTTATTTTCATCTTTAATTATAATCGTAGATATAAAAGCTTGTAAAAAATAATTATAATATATATTTATGTCTTTAAAAATTATATATAAAATTTTTAATATTACAAATATATAAATAAATATTGCCCCCACTATATAAAATTTCTGGATCCGTCACTGCACACGTGTGTTTGTGTGTGTGTAAACTCAAGATTTATGATATTAGTTATTAAAGTTAGTGAAATTACACTTCTAATATTATTTTTGTAAAATGAAATTTTAACTAATTTAATCATTATATTTGATATTCTTACTAATTATATTTACATTACAAAAATTTCATACAATTTCAAAATTATTTGGTAATTCATCATGTTACTTTATTTTAAATAATAATAACATATTTAAAATATATGTAAATATCGCTAGATGATATATTAAAAAAAAGTCTAATTATGTGAAATTTGATATACATAATTATAAGTATAATATTATATAATTAACCAATTAAATTTATATCATATAAAAAAATTAAAAATGTAATTTCATTAACTTTGACATAATATATATATATATATATATATATATATATATATTTAAAATATATTACATTTATTGAGGTGAGAATTCACATATTTAATAAAGCTATATTATCTATATTACATTCATTATTATATTGTATTTATTATACATATATAAAATTCAATAATGTTCTTAATGTTACTTGTCCAATATGTTTAATAATGCTACACTATATATTATATAAGGTTTGATTATCATATTTCATAAGAGTTTGATATTATGCACCTTAATGTTTACATTAAAAATCACCATTTAATGTATTTGTTGTAAACTTCAACAAGTATATTACGGTTTGAAACTATGTTATACTATCATTGCATAATTTATATTTTCATTGTTTCATAATGTTAATTAGATACAAATTAAAGAAAACAATAAATGTATTATTTTTTATATGATCTAATTAAAATATTTCATTCTAGCTATTAATAAATGCATTATTTTTAATTGTAATAGTTGAATAATTTATGAAGGGACAAATTAAAAAATATAATTAATATTATATTAAAAAGTGAAAACATCATTTATTTTGAGATATTTTGCAAATTTTAAAACTACGATCATTGTTAGATAAAGGATTGGATTTCCACAATTAAGCCTAATCAAAATTGGTGTCTTTGTCATTTGTTCATAAATAAAGATTGAAGCACACAATTTTTTTCATAAAAAAAGGATTGAAGCACACGATTCCTATTAAAAAGATGTCACGATCTAACCCATCAAAATCATCACGGTGATCATTTTTCATTTACTTATGTACTTTTTATCATTCTTTACATAACATTTTATCATCATTCTAATTCACCTTAATCAGGAAACCCCTTAATCTTTATTTGTTCCAGGGTTACAATGGCTACTAAGATCTAATTAGTGGATGTTTCAAAACCATTGTTTTTGGATCCTTACAACAACATCGATGAAAGGAAGTGATACTTGCAATTCTTCTTTCTAACATTACTGTAGGCTAAGTTTGTCTAAAATATTTTGATAAAAATATTCTTGATGCCCAACTTGACACTTATGTTTTAAAAATATAAACATTGATCTCTACAATCTTTTTCAAAACATAAGTACAACTCCTTGTATAAAATAAAAGGAACTTCAATCAATGCTTTACTAAGGGGGAGTTTAAGGGGGAGTGATCGAAATATATTGTTTTATTTTCTTTCCCTTTACAGTGAATTGTCATCATCAAAAAGGGGGAGAATGTGGAAGAAAATATGCACAAAGTTTTGATGATGCCAAAGCATTGAAGAAAATAAAGGTCAAGTTAAAGCAAGCTGATCAAGAAGCAAGATCTCAAGTAATAACTAGATAAGTCTTGACTGCTTAGCTTAGTATGTAAAATGAACTTTTAGAATTTGCAAATTTGACTTGGCCATTAAAATAAGAATTTCAAGAAAACCTAAACTTAATACTTTTGAATATAAGAATAAGTTGTTTGAAAAGAAAGCAAAAAGAGTATTCAAAAGATTAAATAAAAATATTTTTAACTGGAAAATAGAAGCTCTTTATATCTTAGGTTTTCATAAGCCAAAACAAGTGACATGTTTCTGGTAATCGATTACCACTTGCTGTAATCGATTACCAGAGAAAGAAAACCTTTCAAAATGTTAAAATGCTCTCTGGTAATCGATTACCACTGACTATAATTGATTACCAGAAGAGAAATTTCAAAATTCGAATTTGAACTATACAACGTTTCAAACATTTTGAACTTAAACCGTTGTAATCGATTACCAAGACTTGTAATCGATTACCAGAGCCTATTTTCTGAAAAATTATAGAGAGTTACAACTCTTCATGAAAAGACATAACTCAAGATACAATTGTCTATAAATACCTATAATTTTTCATAGAAAGGTGACGAACTCTATTGTGAAATTAATCTTTACAAATCACTTGGCCAAAATCATTTGCAAAATCTCTAAAGAGTTCATCAAAGATCATGAATGTGTAATATCCACTCTTCAAGAGAGTCATTCTGTAATACTTAATAGATCATTGGATCTATAAAGGAGAAAGGGTTTTTCTCCTTGTTGGTGTTTTGAATCTCAACACAAGGAAAGGGAGTTCCAAGGTGTTGGAGGATTCATTTTCTTGTAAGGTTTACAAGAGTAGTGGAAATCTCAAGTGGGAGACTTGAGGACTGGATGTAGGCAGGATTGGCCAAACCAGTATAAAATCAAGTTTGCAATTCTTCTTTCCCTACACTTTTAATTTCTTGTTATTAATTATAATTGTGTAGTTTGCATCATCATTCATTCCTTTAAATTTTTCTAAGGAAATAAAATGATAAAGAAGTAATTGAAAAATTTTTTTGAGAGGAAATTTAGTAAACTTAATTCACCCCCCCTGTTAAGTTAATTGAGGCTAAGTGACTAACACTTACAACAACATCGATGAAAGGAAGTGATATTTGAGCGAAGAGGTTCTAAAATGGAAGGAACAAATTACAATAAGAGGGTTGGTGGTGACTGTTGTGTTACGGAGCTTGTTCTGCACCATCACTTGCAAACTCAACCTCACCATTGGGATCATCCCTCCTCTTAGCATCATTGCTAGTTTGTTGAGATCCTTTTTTGTGAGGACTTGGACTGCTTTTTTGACCAAGATCGAATTTTCCACCAAACCCTTCACCAGACAAGAGAACACGGTCATTCAAACATGCATTGTTGCTTGTTGTGGCCTTGTCTTTAGTGGTACCTTTCTCTGTATTCCCCACCTGTATTGTTTTGTATTCAATTGTCTTGCCATAATAGTAATTGAAGTTTTTAAAAGCAGGAAAAAGTAGAAGAAGGTTAGTTGCATTGTCTCTAACACTTTCTAGTTCTATGTAACACTCTTTCTTATGAGTTGATAGTTATTGGAAATCACAAATTAGTTGGTCCCACATTTTATTTAATGAGTTTCTCTCCTAATTTAGTAGTAGACCCACCAAAATTTTTGATTTTCAACTGATAATATAGAAAGTGTTAGTAATAGAGTATTTGAGTGAGAGTTGCTTTTTAAGAAAGTAGGTTAAGAACCTCATTCAACCTTACAAAAATGACTTATAAGGTGAGGATTGTTCTCCATTTGTATATATTATTATGACCTTATTTCTAATCGATATGTGATTTTCAACACATCATATTCATGTTGAGGACTGAACATCTACGGGTGATCCGATAATGACTCAATAACATATGACATAATAAATCTAATAACACTTGTTAGGATAAACTTTGATATATCATCTTAAGAAAGTGTGTTAAGAATGTAACTCACCCGAAAGTGTGTTAAGAATGTAACTCAACCTTATAAAGTTAACTTGGAAGATGAGAATTGTTCCCATACTTATATACGATATTATAACCTTATTCCTGGTTAATGAAAGATCTCTGTCGTTAATAACTTTGTTTTTTTAAAGATAGTGTTCCCAAGGTTTTTAGAATCTTTGTTCATGATTTTTTAGCGATACCAAGAATTGCAATAAAACTGCAACTATAAATGTAATTTAACGCTGATAACAACGTTCCTGTTGATTGTTGCCGTTGAATTCACTTTTAAACTTCACGAATCTTGAAAGTTGTTGCCTTTTCAATTTTGAAACTTGCTTTTATTTTCTTTGCATTTGTGGTGTGCTACATGGTGCTTTATTCGAAGATGTCTCAACTTTTACTATTTTATTGATTCACGTAACATCTATAAAGAAAAATAGACTTAAGACAATGACCAAAACATCAAACTGTTATCTTATTTGAAAAGTTATGTTGTTCTTGTACTCATTTGAAAATAGAAGAATAATGAGTCAAACATACTTTTAAACTTCTTTTTTTTTTTTCTTTTTACTTTCAATTAAAATTTATATAAATTTAATTTTTATTTAATAAGTTTCACTCTTTTTTGCTTTTTAAGGACAGTAAATAGAATATAAAGCTAACGAAAATTTTCCAATTTTCTCATTAAATATAAAGCTTAAAGTATGGTATTGGCGAGAGCATAGTTTTTCTCATAATCTATAACATAATAAATTTTAAATTAATTCTAGTGAATATGTTAACATAATGTAGTAAAAAATATATATTTTTTATATTTATTTTTTGAAAATTATCATTTGAATGGACACCAAATCGAGGCATTAAATTTACAAATGAAATTTTTTTTGTAAGCTTTATATTCTATTTAATGTCCTTTTCTTATTTTTTTAAATAAATTTTAATCACTAAAATAAAATGTTTTAAAAGGGTGTATTCCTAAAATTTATATTATTATAATGGTTCATACCTGCTAAAAATGAAATAATAAAAAATTATATTTGCATTTATCAAGACAACTTAAATATCTTCTTATAAAAATAGATATTTTTAAATTTTATTATTTTCTTATTTTAATAACATTAACCAGTAATGCTTTAAACGTTATATATTTACCTATATTTTGAATAATGTTGTTGGTACTTATATAGTATAATGTTGGTACTTTTATTTACCAATATATTTATATTCAATTACTTATATTTTGTGAACTTATATGATTACTTTTAGTTGTTTATATTTTATTTTTGCAGAGTATCACTTTCGCATACTTATATTATGAGCTAATCATTTATTAATTTTAAGAAAAAGTATAAAAAGGTCAAATGATAACTAATTTAGTTAATATTGTTATTTTCATAAAAATTAAATGTCAATTATCATTTATAAATAGTAACATTTTCAACTTTATAGTGTAGTTGACCTATTTTTTTTTTTTAGGCTTTTTCTTTAAAGATGAATTACGCCAAACACTTTAGTATTTAATTTAAAAAATCTATTGTTAATTGTTCTTTTTTAACTTTTAAGGATTTGAGAATAATATTAAAATTATAAGATTTAATTGTCCTTTTACCTTCAAAATCATACTGTTGTGCAAATTTTGTCCTTATTTTTTATTTGTTTGTGAATTTCACCCTCAATTTGTAAATTATATATCACGTCTTTTTTCTCTAAAATATATATTAAATTATTATTTTATTCTACACATTTCACAAAATTTATTTATGTATAATTATAATTCATAATAAATAAATGTTTTAAATTTATAAAATATTATAATTAAAATTTATAATATTTTAAAACATATAATTACTTGTATTTTATATTTAAAATAAATAATAAAATATGATATAAAGTTATTTTAAAATTAAAAATGCATACATAGTTAAGACAACTAACTATATAAATAAAAAAACAATTTGAAATATATATATGATTAAAACTATAATGAGTTCAAATCATGAATGATATGTATTTAATAAGTAATAAAATTATCGATTTATATCATATACACTAAGATGAGTGTTACAATAGATCATCTTTACATGTGGTCTACCATGCACAACCTTTATTAACCCTCAAACGCATATATAATATTCACATGGTGGACCTTTACATCAAATTGTTTTTTTATTTTTATATTCATAGTTTTGAGGTGGATTTAGATGGTGGGGAATAACAAGAAAAGGTGGAGTTATAAGGTGGCCAGAGTAGTTTGGAGGAGGGATACAAGATTGGAGTGATAATGAGGATGTTGGTTCAAATTTTCTCAGTGACATAATAACTAACAATTAACATTTACAAAAAAATAAAAATAAAAAAATAATTACTTACGTGATATAGAAGATAATTAGGTTAGTGTTAAATAGAGAAAAATAAATCGATACAAGAAAAGTACAATATTATTATTAGTGCTAGATACATCTAATGGCTAATTAAGATGGTTAATTAAGATGGTCCACATAGACCATTTATAAAAGTGGTCCACAATAGCACTTGCTATAAACTTAAACTATGAAATCTATTATGTATATAATTCATTCTTTATGTATACACCTATATTGGTTTTTTTTTTATTTTATTTATTTTATTTTTAATCTATAACATATATAAAGTAGTTTGATTTAGTGTACATATTTTATAGACAATTTTACATGTAAATTTTTAAATAATAAAAATTATTATTAAAAATTAATTACTTTTATAAACACAAACTCGAACTTAACATCCTAAGATTTGAGACATAGACACAACACCAATTAATCTAACAAATGTTGATAAATTTTAAATACTTTCATTAAATAAAATATAGAGACACGAAGTACTTCAATCCTACTTGTTTAAATAAAAATAATTCTAATTTACTAAAAAAATAGAACTCTAATTCTCTAAAGTTATATTTTAAATATAAATTCAATTTATATTTTAAAAATAAAATAATATATTTATATTCTCTCTTTCTTGTGAATATATATATATATATATATATATATATATATATATTCAAGTTAGTCTTATATTTATATTTATATTCTCTCTTTCAAAAAATCTTGTTTTAATTCTTATACTCAAATTTCTTTTGAAAGAATTTGTTAAATATTGTCACATAAAATCTACATATTAATGTTCTTATTAGTGAAAATATCATATTAAATCTGACTGATATTACATAACGATCTTAATTTATCACTTTTAGATATGTTATTATTGACTTGAATGACTAAAATAAGATTTTTGAGAATTACAAAAACTAAAAATAATAGTTTTAAATTTACAAAATCAAAAATAAATTTACTGTAAATTTGAGAGATTAAAAATATATTTAAGTTGTAATAATCTGTCATGGTCGCTATACTCAACGGAATCACTACTCCTAGTAGCAGAAACTATACTACTAGAATATACAAGATTAAGAAAAGGAACATGATATACATATATATAACATGCATATATAATTAAAACAATTAAACTAATATAAATAAGATATATACATGTATACAATAATCCTAAATAATCTTATATTCTAGAGTTAGTCAAACACATCTATACAAGCTACATGTAGTAGCATTGTCATCAACAAAAGATCACACCATTTACTCACAACAGTTCCTCAAGCCTAGCCTTGATTTGTTCATATACAATAATGTATGATTATCGTAGTCCAAACCATCATGGAAATAAAAAAGATTAAGCTAGAGTTTGAAAACATGTACACATAGAAAACAATCTTATAATATACAACATCATACCACAACCATACATGAAAATTATAACACTCCAAGCAAACATGTATATTATTCAAATCATGTCACGCTAGACATCAATAATGCATATGAAAACACCTAAACACCCATCATATGCAAACATATCAACTAACGTGCTATTACACATTCACCTACGAAGATCTCTTAACAACATGAACAATCTAAGTAATTTTCACCCTATCGAACCAACCCAATCGTTTTCACACCCGCAGCACCAGCTTGATCACAACAAAAATGGCATACCAATCCCTCTTCTGATTTCTCGGATCTTATCACTTATACTAGAAAAGTTTGGTTCCATCGTTAGGAGTAGTACAACTGGGTATAAACGTACCACAACCTTGACATATATTACCAAGTCATATGTGGAGTTAGCCCATTGACCATCCTCAAGGAACCACACAATCCTCCAAGTACTCGGTTAAGGGTTGTAGTCATTGACCTCCTATCTTACCCAGCCACTAACTAAGGACCTATAAAAGACTCAATACGTCTCAAAAACCTACTCCAAGAGATACACCTACTTAAGGAAGGTTTTCCAATAGTGACCCACCTGAGCACATCTTCAAGATACCCTATATGGGATCTTCAATTTTTTAAACTAATTTCCTCACCTTAAGTCCTAAGTTAGCTAACATGCCTTAATGTCATATCACATTTTTAGCATCTACACACCTTATCATACATCTACTATATATATCATATCCGGTCAATGTATATAGGGATTAACGACAATATCATCCACACATGGCATATTAATGCTCTACAAATCATTCATCATACAACGTAGATATATATTCACCATCTTCCAACATCATACAAACATCTACACATGTCATATCCAATTAACATATACAGAACAATCTTCATACATTATACAAATCCACCAAAACACTATATCATCTAGACATTTTGCGCTTGACACAACTTACCTCATGCCCAACACTATCAAGGCAGGGAGCTCTTTGCCTTGCTCACGCTCAATGCCATTCAAGTTGTGCCAGGTGTAACTAAGGTGGAGATCCCATGGGGTCTCGTGCCTGGCATGACAAAACCCAACCCAATGTCACCTTAGTAGTGCTTGACTACACCAAGTCAAAGACTTCCCCTTTCTCTCACACCTGACATCGTTCAAACCATGCTCAACGTCATCCCAATCTAAGATGACTCTCTCACCTCACACTCGACGCCTCCAATCTTATGCCTAACATGATTGAGGCAAAGATCTATGATTAGAACTACATTCGGTACCATGAGGGCGTGCCTGATGTGATTGTAATTTCTACATATTGTAGATCACGAAAATTGCCCCAAGTACCTGGAACTCAAAAAACCCATCAATGTGCATTGCAACCAATCATGTATATCCACCATATACAACACATTTGTAACAAAAAACAACACATGCAACAACAAATTAAGTAAATCACAAAAAATTTCACCTTGACACCCAACAACACCAAAATCCTACCCTTCAATCTGATTCCAACCATATTCTACCTACATTTGATGAAAGAAACAACACAATTCATCAAATCAAACAACCAAATCGTCCTAGCTCGCTTTATCTCAATCTTCAGGCAACTGGAATCCGAAAGAGAGGAAGGAGAAGGAAGAATCAGTCTGAGCCTAAAGAAGACAAGCTCTGCACCAACTCTCAACCCTAATATCTTTGAATCTAACACTCCCAACTACAAATCTCTCACTCCAGAGGAACCTAAAAAGAAGAAGGAAAGAAGAATCACAACTCCTCTCTGTAGATCACTCTCTCTCTAAAGTTTCTAAAGAGCAAATGATTATAAATCCTATTCAAAATAGAACCTTATATACTTTTCTGCTCAGGGTCAATTCGACCTATGACAAGAGACCCTTACACTTACCCAACTTACCTAAGTATAGTGTTACATAAGTCATTTACAAGTGTCCATATAATACTCAAAATATTTATCGTATATATATATATATATATATATTAAATTTTGTGACATCTAATATATTTAATAATAATTATTATGATTATAATATTAAATCAAACTAAATTTAATTTCATGAGTCAATTTTATTTGAATTAAAATCATTTTTTAGTATAACAACATTAGTTTTTCCGATGAGTTTTTTACTTCAGGTGCACAAAACTCTAACTCAGAATATTTCTTGAAGTAAGTAAAACATACACACATTATTTTAATTTACAGTATTTATTATGACTAATTTTTTAAGCTACCTTAAAACTTACAGCACATGATTCATTCTTTATATACATTCGTATAGCTATTATTTAATTCATTGTAAGACATATTTATAAATATTTTTTTGGCTAATTATTAGAAACATATATATAGTTGTTTAATTTTTATTAAATAATTGTTTTTTTTATTTTATAATTCACTAAAAAATTATTGTAAACAATTATTTTGGATATGGATCCTCTGGAGTTCACAAATGAACTGCACCTTGTACCGTTTAGATCTAATGGCTCTCACTAACAGCATATATTTATTTTAAAATATTTTACGAAACAAAAAAAAAAATTTCTTTTAAAGGTTATGATGCATGCAGCTTGAAAAGTAACGGCAGGGATCTCAATCCATTATTTTCTCCAATAAATGTACATAAATTTAGAGTTTTTTTTTAATTAAAATTATGTTTCACATGAAATGAAAACACTATAAATCATATATGTATATAATATGTAATGTATATACAAAGAATAAATTATGTTCCTAAAATAAATAAAGAGGAAATTATCAACTCAAATCTGAATGTTCGAATTCTAGTCGAATTTGATATTTGATAAAAATAATTTTTAACTAAACTTTAATTTTTTTCGATTAACTCAAATTAATCTAAGGTAAAACACTGATTAAAAAAAAAGATATAATAAATAAATCATATGGGGTAGATTATATAGTTGAAGTATTATATAAATACAATGTAAAAAAGTATTATATAAGTATGTCAAAGTATTTAGACTTATTTTAGGATTAAATTCTTCCGACAAATGTTTTCTGTGCATACCACTTGAGATGAAACTTACCATATATTTAATAAACAAAATTAAATGTTTTCTAAATATATCGGTTGAGATGAAACTTACTTTGTATATTTAAGAAACAAATTTATGTTTTTCAAATAAAATATGGAAAAATAAAAATACACCTCTCAAAAATAAAATATTAAGAACCTCTAATTAGAGATTCTAATTTATGCTGGAACCAGAATAGTGGACAACTTGGTTAACAATAATCTAAGCAACGTGATGACAGAGTGTTAGGTTGGAGTCCCAAGATAAGTTGCGTGTCATTGCTGTCACTTCCCTAAACAGAATCAGAGTTGTTCCTATTAGAATAAAGCTCACATAACCCAATCATTGTTCATTACATCTGAATCCTCAACATGCCCTTATCCTTATTCTGATTCACCCCAGAAGAGTAAAACCCCACAATCTCTCTTTTCTTCGATTTCTTCGGAATGGGTACAGAGACATCATCGGTGGATGTTATAGAACCCTTGCTTGGGGAGCCTCACAGCAACGAGGAAAAGGAGGTTCCTGAATGGAAGGAGCAAATTACCTTAAGAGGGTTGGTGGTGAGTGCTGTGTTGGGGAGCTTGTTCTGCATCATCACACACAAACTCAACCTCACTGTTGGGATCATCCCTTCTCTTAACGTTGCTGCTGGCTTGTTGGGGTTCTTCTTAGTGAAGACTTGGACTAGTTTCTTGACCAAGATGGGATTTTTCACCAAACCCTTCACCAGACAGGAGAACACTGTTATTCAGACATGTGTTGTTGCTTGCTATGGCCTTGCCTTTAGTGGTATCTCTCTCTCTCTCTCTCTCTCTCTCTCGATCTATCTATTTCTCACTTTGTTTGTTTGTTTTGGATTCAGTTGTCTTGCCTTGGATTGGCTTAGCAGCAACTAAGGTCTGCCAAAAAGGCTAGGTTTTTAGAATCTTTACTTTTCCGTAGTTTTAAGGAATATTGAAGATTGTGATGAAGCCGTAACTGATCGCAATTTAAAGCCTTGATTGCAGAATATTCTTGTGGATTCTTACTGTTGAATTCACTTTAGAATCTCAAACATGGGAAAAGTTGTTTTTATTTTTTTATTTTTTTTTTACTCTGTTGGGATGTGCTTCTGTTTTCTTTACCTGTTATGCGATGCATGAGCTTCGTGCTTTATTGGAAGGTGCGTCTCAGGTTGGAGTTAGTGTTGTGAAGGTTAGAGGTTGTGAGAGTTTTGTGGTGAATTGACAATGTAGCAGGAAATGAAGATGACATCCTTCTACACTCCAGATATTTTAATATATATGTTTTTCTTGGAATGTTAATAGACTGTGAGATTGCATTTGTGTTCAAAATCATGGAATTTGATTGTCTTAGGAAAGCAATCTGTTGAAACGCTTTAAAACAATCATATAATCGTTCTCTATACAATAAATAGTGAATGTTGAAATGTGGTTATTTACTTGATTGTACAAGGTGAAAATATTTTGTTATCTATCTGTGATGTTCTTTTCTGTTGTCTCATTTCTAGTTAAGCACTCTGGTTTATAACTTCAAACATCTTGGTCATGGGCGTTGCTTATATGGGTGAGCTTTTTTCCCATAAATTTTTCTAATGTGAAACTGTGATGTTGTTGACAGGGGGGTTTGGTTCATCCTTGATTGCCATGGATCAGAGAACGTATGAACTCATAGGCCCTAATTACCCTGGTAATAGAGCTGAAGATGTTAAAAACCCAGGCTTGGGTTGGATGATGGGTTTCATGTTTGTTGTCAGTTTCCTTGGACTTTTTAGTCTTGTGCCACTTCGTAAGGTAATCTATGTGATTTGAAATTTGTGTTAGATTTGCTAGAATTCTATTTCTTTCTTTGCTCCTTTTCTTTTTATCATAAGGAAATTGCATTTAAAGTGGAGAGCTAAGATAAAACAGGCAGGAGAATGAAATAGGATTCAAGAATTTTATCCCTTGTGATACGGAAGATCACATGATAAAACATTGTCAAACTTTGAAATGTTAATCATTATAGAAGTTTTTCTTTAGGGTTTTAGACTATCTTTGGAACTATTTATATGATGAGTGTATTTTTCTTCATGAACTTCAATGTTTGTGGTTTTATTGCTGAATATTTGGCATTCTATGCGTTTTCTGTTGGTTTATTTATTTGTCGTAAAAAAAACTATACAGAATATTTTTAGAGGATGTATTATTTTCCCATGTACTACAAATAATGCTCTCTTCATCATGTTCATTTTGTTGCTTTGGCTGAAAGCATGGACATGGAAGGAATCATATATGTAGTCCAACTCATATGAATTATTTATTTATTTAGGGGGCAAAGATATGAATATTTTATCTGTTGTGAGGGATTAAAAAGTTTGTGTAAATATGTGGCTGTCAACGATCAAAACTAAATAGAAAAGTTTAATTAAAGAGGCATTATTTAATTTAATGCTTTTAATTTTTCAAATGGTTTTATCCCACAAAATTGCATCAATTTGGTAGTATGTGTGTATAATGAGAAAAGTGAATATAAGAGTGGAACTGGAAGTGCAAATTTTGGTTATGGCTTGTTTGCTGATAGGTGTAACCTCTGTTTACTTCAATATGTTGCACATTTGATATTTTGATATATCATTTCCTTTGCCAATATATTCTGATATCTGTGAATGAAATTTCAGGTTATGGTCTTGGATTATAAGCTTACATATCCCAGTGGGACAGCCACAGCAATGCTAATTAACAGTTTCCACACAAAAACTGGAGCAGAACTTGCAGGGTATGAATTACAAGTTATTTTAATTTGATTACTCAGAAGCTTTTTATATCTTACATTCTGATACAGGTCATGCACATTGTAACTGAACCTTTCTGCTTAATGCTTATTAATCAAAGCATTGTGGAAACACCTTTAACCTTTTAACCCCTCTAAATTTTTTATGCATTGATTATTTTGTTTCCATCTTCTTCCTTTTAATATATATTAATCTATTGTCTATGAGAATCTTACAGGAATCAAGTTCGGCAGCTTGGAAAATATCTAAGCATAAGTTTCTTCTGGAGTTGCTTTAAGTGGTTCTTCAGTGGTATTGGGGATTCATGCGGATTTGACAACTTCCCTAGCTTTGGTTTAACTCTATTTAAGAACACGTAAGTGTTTAGTGAATTTGATTTGCTCTTCATATGATTGAATTCATTTCCCACTTACATTAAATTATGCAGCATCTGTTGTTGGGTATCACATGTGTACTTTGTTTAATGAGATCTAATGAGTAATGACTACCATAACAGTCTGAGAGTTACATTGTATATAAGTCTGCTTCTGTATTTTTATATGTTATTGTGTCATTTCTATGAATTCACTTGTGCCTTAAGGAACACTACCTTAAGGTACATTACAAACAGAAGCATTTTCGATTTGATTGAAGTCCTTGAGCTAGTGCTAGACTTTTAACTCGTTATTATTTAATTGACAGAACTTAGCATACTTGTAACTTAATGAACTCAATAAATAACAAAAGATACTTCCCCTCATGATGAATATCTCCCTGTACTTGGTAAACACCAAAACTCAATTATGATTATGTATAACAATACCTTCTTAAGAAACTAATGGGGCAGTGTCACAAACATCAACTAGTTATTTCTAATAAACTCAACCCTTAACTACCATACTATTAACATTTGAGTTGAAATCCTGGAACTATTTTGAATTCCTGAGAATAATTGCAAGTTGTAATGACAGACCAAGGGAGAGTGGTTAAAAATACTTTTAGAAAATTACATTCTTAATCTGTTGACTATTTTCTCAAATTGATAGATAAAGTGAAATGGAAGGAGTATGAAATTGGGTTCTAGGTCTGCAATTTAGCCTTTAGTTTGTAGAGTTCTAGTGTTGTGTTCTTGCTGCTATTGGTTGGCTGTGTCCTTCCTGATCACTTGCTGATTTTGTTTTTCTTTCCCAGAACTGGTTAGTTTTATTAATCAGCCTCTGGTATAATGTAACACAAAACACAAATATTAAATGACTGACATGCATAATATTAATGCTAGCACCTCTATTGTCTATTTATTATGATAATACAATTAAATGAAGACAATTGCACCTTTACTGATGGTGCATTATAAGAGGCAACAACTTTGCTGAATAATAGCCTAATTATTTTTCTTAATTTTGCATCAGTTGCTTTAGGCTTTTCTTTGTGGTAGTTTGTATTTCTTAACTGCCCCTCATGATCCCATGCCATTTGAAACAATTTTTTTTTTTCATTAATAATAGCATGTGAAAATTTTGTAATAGTTATCAAATAAGTTGAATAACACTTTATTATAAACTGTTAACTGCTGTGCTATGGAATAAATGCGGAGGGTTCTAATTCTGATGATACAAGTAATTGTCCAGATACTAACATGGAGTCCTTTTGATGCAGATTCTACTTTGACTTCAGTCCAACCTATGTTGGATGTGGTCTTATCTGTCCTCACCTTGTAAATTGTTCAGTTCTCCTCGGAGCTATTATATCATGGGGCTTTCTGTGGCCTTTTGTCTCCGAGCATGCTGGGGATTGGTATCCAGCTGACCTTGGTAGCAATGATTTCAAAGGTCTTTATGGATACAAGGTATGGCTAAGCATATATATTTGCAGGACATCACTTATGTATCTTTATGCAAACAGTATTTTGTATTGAAATGTTACATTTTACTTGCATCTTGTATTTGCTGAGCACAGTACAATACATGTTTTTTTATTTTATATCATTCTATGTAGTAGTCATTGTTTTGACTTGATACGAAATGGTTTTGCCCTTTCGCTCCAAACATGCTGAGCCAGTCTGAACTTTAGTTAGGCTTTTCCAAGCTTTAATGTCTTAAAAAGATATACTTGTCTCATCATCTTTGCTTCAATACATCCTTATCCATAGGCTTTTTTTCTTGTAAAGTACTTATTCTTCTAGTAATTTCCTCTTGTCATTGGTTAGTTGCTTTATTCTGTTGTAAAGTTTCTTTCTTACTTATCATGTTTTATGCAGGTTTTCATATCTATTGCCCTTATTTTGGGGGATGGTATATATAATCTGGTAAAGATTATACTGATAACCGTTAGGGAGATGTGGAGGGCAAGCTCCAAACAGAACAGCCTTCCTGTTGTGACAGAGGTTCAAGGTGAGTACAGTAAAATACTTTCAAAATATTTCTTACAACAAGTGTGGTTTCATTTTCTTTATTTTAATAAAATTCTGTTTGGTATCTGCCAAGTCATTTCCCATGAAGTACATATATAAATGTTGATATCTTGTCAAGCAGTGTTTCTTATATTTTCCAATAAATTACTTTCATAGTTCCTGGTTGGATATTTTTTTCTATAAGCATTTATTGGAAAAGAAAATTAGAAAAATGAAATCAGCTTCTCAACTTTCTTCTCATAAGTTAAAATTAGCTTATGCATAAATTAATTTGTAGAAAGTTCTCACATTTAGCTTCTTCAAAATCTGATTTTAATTTATGGATAATAAAGAATTTGTTGCATTGTGGAAAACAGCTGATCTGAATGGAATTAATTAACTTCTGAAAATCATATCTGATTATCTACTCCCAGAGTCATCAATTGAAACTAGTAGTGATGTTAACCTTTGGTACAATGGCACTGATAACTTTTTTCCATCTACAGTCAAAGAATTAGCCATCACAATAATTCATTATTCTTTGCTAATGAAGCCTTGTATAATTTGATTTGTTATCTGATTACTAGTATAACCTCGTTCAACATGACTTTTTCAAAGACAATGGCAGAAAGGCATATCTCAGATGATCTGCCTGTCTTACCTGGCCTGTTCTGGTGATGATCTGAGTGCAAGTGTATAATTTATAGAAGTTAATTATTTTCATATTCATGTATGCTTTCAGAAGATGAGAGTTCTCAACTGCAATCAGAAGAGAAGAGGAGGGAAGAAGTATTTTTAAAGGACAGGATACCCACATGGTTTGCCGCCTCTGGATATGTAGGCTTGGCTGCCATATCGATAGCAACAATACCAATTATTTTCCCTCCTCTCAAATGGTACTTGGTTCTCTGCTGTTACATTCTTGCCCCTGCCCTTGCTTTCTGCAACTCTTATGGCACCGGCCTCACAGACTGGAGCCTGGCATCCACATACGGCAAGATCGGCCTTTTCATCATTGCAGCATCAGTTGGCCAAAATGGTGGTGTAATAGCTGGCATGGCATCATCTGCCGTGATGATGTCCATTGTGGCAACTGCTGCTGATCTCATGCAAGATTTCAAGACAGGTTACCTCACCCTCTCATCAGCTAAGTCCATGTTTGTGAGCCAATTGATTGGAACAGCCATGGGCTGCATAATTGCTCCTCTCACATTCTGGATGTTTTGGACTGCCTTCGATATCGGCTCACCTGACGGCCCTTACAAAGCCCCATATGCCGTTATATTCAGGGAAATGGCCATACTCGGCATTCAGGGCTTCTCAGAGCTTCCAAAGTACTGCCTGGAGATGTGTGGTGGTTTCTTTGCAGCCGCCCTGGCTATCAATCTTTTAAGGGATGTGACTCCTAAGAAATTCTCTCAGTACATACCTATCCCAATGGCAATGGCAGTTCCCTTTTACATTGGTGCTTATTTTGCAGTTGATATGTTTATTGGAACTGTGATATTGTTTGTATGGGAAAGGTTGAATAAAAAGGATGCAGAGGACTATGCTGGAGCAGTTGCTTCTGGTTTGATATGTGGTGATGGGATATGGACAATTCCTTCTGCAGTCCTTTCTATTTTGAGGATTGATCCTCCTATCTGCATGTACTTTGGTCCTTCTGCTAGTAGCTGAATTAAGCAGCTTTAGCTTGTCCTTGAAACTACAATGTTTATTAACCTTGTGTCTGTAAATATGTGGATGAAACATCAAAGGGAATATCTAAGTTTCATTTCCTCTATGTTTCTCTTTGCTTGTGCCATCGTAAATATTTAGGGATATTATTCAGTCCCTTAAAGGGAAAGAAAAAGAAGAGGCACAAAGAGGGGAAGGGGTGCCTTGACCCCATTTTCCTTTTGGTGCATGTGTTGCACATTCTTTTCTATAAAAGTTTTTTCAGTTCAGAACCATAGTAATATGATTAAGGGGGGTGTATTGGTTAGGATTTTAAAGGATTTTTTTAGTTAAAAAATTTTCTGCGGATTTTAAAAGATTTTGCAGGATTTTCATGACTTTTAAGATTTTGCAGGATTTTACAAGACTTAAAATCAGGATTTTAATGGATTCTGCAAGACTTTTAAATCAAGATTTTAATGGATTCTGTGGGATTTTGTAGAATTTTCGTGGATTTTTGACATTTGATAGGATTTTAAAAAAAATTTCATACATTCAAATTTAAAAAGACTTAAAGACAAAAATAATAAAAAATAATAATGTCTAGATAAATAATAATAATAATAATTTTTCATAATATCTTATCCTCTTAAATAATACTCACTCACATATCTATAGCTATACTAGTCTTCCAAGCATTAGCGTTTATTCGCTCTTGTTCCTGGGTTTGCATAATAGGTTCAAAAGTATGATCTTCATTAACAGGTAACGTTGAAGATGAAGGTTTATCCACCGCTTCAATTAGAAATTCATCAGAACGACATTCTTTACGTAGAAAATTATGTAGTGTTGCACATATTAACACAAGTAAAACTTGTGTCTTAAATAAAAATGGAGGTGCTGACTTAAAAATTGTGAACCTTGATTTAAAAATACCAAATATTTTCTCGATCACATTCCTTAAAGATGCATGACGAAGATTGAACAATTTTTTCTCATTTCCAGGGTCATTACCCTGACCTGCAAAATCTTGTAGATGATATCTTACACCTCGAAATGGAGCTAAAAATTGGCGTCGATTAGGAAATCTACAATCCACCAAAAAAATATTTACCTAATTACATATGCAATATATATAATATTAGTATAATAATAATAATAATTATATATAATTATTATTATTATTTAAAGAATAAGCATTTAGATATATAGAATATATATATATATATATATATATTATTTTAGTTATATATTATATGATAATTTTTAACAATATTTATAAATGTTAATTATTCTAACAAATATTTTAACAATATTTCCTCTTTTAAAAAATAAGCCTAAACCCTAAAAAATTAGATACTGCAATATTTTATGTTAATTTTTTTTTAAAATATAAAAAGTCCCAATTTTATAATATAAAAATAAAAAGAAAAATTCATAGTTAAAAAAATAAAATAATTATTGAGTCGTAAAAGAAGGGGGATAACAGTAACAAACTTAAGCAAAGGAGAGAAATTGCAGTTTTTATGCTGAGAGGGTTCTTCCCCCAACTAAGATCCATTTTCATCTCATTCTACTCACAGAAATCCTAACAAATTCATCTTATATATTATATATTGTAGAGATTATGATATCAATTTCATCTTTCACCTTTTTCTTTTCTTGACGTGTGTTATAAAAAAAATTATCACTTAAAAGTTAAAATTTCAAGCATTTTTTTTGTGTTATATAAAGGAACAAATTCAACTACATAGAATAAAATAAAGCAAGTCAATTAAAGAGAACGAACAGAAAAATAGAGCAAATCAATGACACTATTATTTACATATCGAAGTTTTACAAAATAGGGGAATGGGATGAGAACAATACTACAATATTATATATGAGCAATGAACAATAGTGCAATATTATTACCAGAGAAAAAATGGAGAAGACAGGAGCATAGAAAAAAAAAGATGAAAAACTCACTTCAAACAATCCTTCAAAATTCGATGGGTTTGGATGAGATTGTTTTATGAATTTGGTATTTATAGATAACACTAGAAAGTCTTTCAAAACCCCTCTCACACAACAATCCTTTAAAATTCTTATATTTTTTAATACCAATGGATTGTTTTTAAGTTATAAAAAATCTCAAATGAATACCAATAGATTTTAATGGACTCTTTAAAAAATCTTGAAAATCCAAATTGAATACCACTAGATTGTTTTTAAGTGACATAAAATCCTGATTGAATACCAATAAATTTTTTTACTCAAAAAAAATCTTTTAAAATCCTATGAAATCCTAAATCAATACACTCCCCTAAGAGTTATAATGTATTGATAGTGTAAGAACAATTTCCATTCATCCAATAACCAGTTATTATATATGGTGAGATTGTTAATCTTTGTGATAATTACTTTAAAAGTTATGTTAATTGTTATTTTTCATTAGCTAGTGCAAGTTTTTTTATATGCTTAAACATTAAAATCATCTAAGTTAACAAATTGATCTACTGATCTTGGGTTTCTTTTAAGGCGTCATTGGTTTTTTCAAAGCTATGACTTCCATATTTTAGAACCATACAGAGTAGTGCTACGAGGCATGTGATGTATCGTGTTAGATGGAGAATATACAAGCTTACATTATTTGTTAGGGGCTATTAAATAATGAGTTTATTTCCAAGACGTTTTTCATTGGTAAAAGAATTTTGGGGTTGTGCTAATTGTTGTACAATCCCCATCGACATAAACTTTAAGCCTATTACAAGCAATTGGAATTACTCACGGGTGATTTTATTTGCACCTTTATTTTTAAACTGTTCTTGGTCTCTAATGAGCCCATTTCTTAAAAAAAAAAAACGAGAAAAAAGTATTTATTCAAATTTTAGATAAGGTTGGATAATATTTTGTAATAAAAATAGAATAAAATACTGCTTATTTGAGGTAAATTTAGTTTTAATTTCTTGAATTTAAAATAATTTTTAGTACTTAAAATTTAAAAAACAGTTTTTAGTCTACTAATTGAGAAATTTAGTTAATTATGTAATATCAGTTAGATTCATTATGTTTTCACCGATAATGACATTGGTAGATGAGTTTTATGAAACACATTTAATAATAAGTGGGTTTTATTAAACAAATTTAATAAGACATTTGAGTTGAGACTATTTTTTTTTTCTTTTCAAATTACAAGACTAAAAAATTAATTTTAAATTTGAACCACTAAAAAAATTAATATAATAATTTGTACATTCTTTATATTTTTATTCTTTTTACCAAATTATTTATTACATTGTACTAATTAACATTTCTCTTAACTATTTAGGAGAATTGGAAGAGGATTCTATTTGCAACTCTGTTTCTTCTCTTAGCATTTCCTTCTACATTTTCTTTTTTGTATTTTTTCAGCTAAAAAAAATCTTTGCAAAAACTATTTTCCGAAAGTGATATTTGAAACCATTAAAATTCTAATTGGGTGCAGAAAAGAAATATAAATATTTTCTCAACAACTCGTTCCTATGTTGTAATCAGTTATCCAAGATGATGTCCCTGGTTTGGTTAGATTAATTTTTGTGGCAAGTGGCATGTCACATGGTCGTAATTGTTACTGTTGTGTTGGTGATATCTCCATCTTCATCGTTTTCAAAGCTTTGTCAACATCATGGTGTTGGTGACTTTGTCATTATTCCTTTGGATTTTCCCTTAGAGATACCATCTCTCACTTCCCTTCCTTCTTGTTCCCCACAAACCTATATATGACTAAACTTAAATGGGCCAACCTTACATAGATGATATGAAGAAAGCCCAATCTACCTCTTCACCTATATACTTTCTTGGATTAATATGGATACATTCATTCTCCAATTTAATCCCAACCAACAAATTTTTTTTATGCACTTATCATCCAATCACAAATTATTATGAATAATAAATTTGTTAACTTTTATGATTACTATCTCAAAAGTCATATAAATATTGATTTATGATTGATTTACGATGTAAAATTTTGTATAAGAGTGCATGACCATTAAACACTTAGTGTTTAAAATTAAGTCATGAAAAAATATATGTTAAGTACATTATTAAATGTTGTACATAGGGAGTTACCACACACATACATATGTCTCCACATTGGTAAGATATTGTCTGTTTGGGCCCAAGCCCTCACGGTTTTGTTTTTGAACATCACCCAAAAAACCTCTCTACCTATGGAGACAATTGAGTATATATAATTCCATGTCCATCCTCTTGTTTGAATGATGCGAGACTTTGCTTGCAACCCAACAGTTCTCCCTTTAAACAAAGAACCATAGTTTACCCTTGTAACGAAAACTATTGATCCACGAGTATTATCTGATGGTGACCTATAGAGCTCACTCACGCTCTAGGTGGCCCATAAATGGTGGTTCATAGAGCTCACTCATGTTCTAAGTGCTTGCACCGTCACTCCATCATGACCTCATGATGTGGGACACACCTCCTAACCCTCCACCATTAGGAAGACTTTCAACACAAGGGGATCCACCTGCCAATCATCATACTCGTCGAACCGGTCACTTAATCAGACCATCGACTCTGATACCACTTGTTGTTGCATCGGGGGTTACCTCACACATACATATGTCTCCACATTGGTAAGATATTGTTTGCTTTAGGCCTAAGTCCTCACAGTTTTGCTTTTGGACATCACCCAAAAGACCTCTTTATCAATAGAGACAATTGTGTGTATATAAACCTATGTCCATCCTCTTATTCGAATGATGTGGATCTTTGCTTACATCCCAACATTAAATATGTACAGTAATTTAACTTTAGTTTATTTAATTTTGCTAATTCAATTTTAAGAAACAAACATTTTTTCCCCCTAAACTATCTTTTAGAGTAGAGATATTCATCTACTCTATTTTTAAAGTGAATTAGGGTGGAAATATGAGAGGAATAGAACAATGAAAAAAATATAAACGAAAAAAAAACTAGAAATGATAGGTTATACACGGCTGATTTTAACTTTCTGGAAAATACAAACATTCAAGCCATATATTTTTATTATTATTTTATTTTTGTATTTCTTGTTGTGAGGTTAAAGTACATTAATTAGTAAGTAATTGTGAAGATGACAAATACATAAAAAGTAATTTATTTTTTGGTAATTTCTATTCAGGATGGAATATGTTAGCCTTAATCAAAGACTTATAATCTATTTAGATATAAGTTAGGGATATTTTTGAGAATTTCTCTACTAAAAATATAAAAAAAAATTAATAGAAAAACTTTGAAAAAAAACTTAAAAATTTATATCTAAATATCCTCCTAATAAAGGAACACTACTTATATCATGGGAGGTGAAAGTTGATGCTGCTTTAATCTAAGCTATGTTAATGTTGGTGTTGGTTTTGAATATACCTTATGAAACTCCATAAAAGGATATGTACGGCAGGAAACAAAGCTAATTTCATTATAACCATTTAAAACAATTGTCAGCATTGACAAAGCTATTCTTGACATTAAATTAGTTTTCTAAATATTCAAAATGGCATTTAAGTGATTTAAGATAATATCAAGAAACTTGGCAGAAAATATTTTTAAATGCATAATTTTGTCATAAATAGTTTCTTTTTGGTGAACGGACGTCATAAATAGTTTAAACTATCACGAATGCTTTTGTTATTGTAGTAACCCAATTTCGTCCGGAAAATGTCAATTTTTGTTTTAAAAAATATATATATATATATAGCAAAAAAGGTATATTTTTAAAAAAATAAAAATAAAAATAAAAAAAAAATAAAAAAAAAATAAAAAAAATAAAAAAAAATGTGAACAGTAATTTCGGTGTGAATAGTATTTCCGTGAGTGAATAGTATTTTGTACTGTTCATGAATAGTATTTTCGTGAGTGAATAGTATTTTTTTACTGTTCATGAATAGTATTTTCGTGAGTGAATAGTACCTGAATAGTAACTTTGTAATTCCTATAAATAGAGGGAGGGAGTGAAAGAAAAAAGGAGAGGGAGGGAGAGAGAGAAAAAAAAAAGAGAAAGAGAGAGAGAGAGAGAAAGAGAGAGGAGGTTCTGCCCTAGTTCCGATCCCTAAGAGAGGAGGAGGTTCTGCCCGAAGTTTCTGTTTATCCAGAGGCTAGTAGCTGAAAGAGGAAATAGAGAGAAAGGGAGGGAGATCCGTGGTGGAAGTCACGTTCATCATCTCTTGTGTACAGTTCTATTTGTCATACTCTCCATTTAAATATCTAAGACATTTTTAATAATCAATTTCAAGTTTTTTTTTTAATTCCAAAATATTCATTGAATGGAAGGCTGAGCCTCCTATTAATTTATGAATTGTAATCATGTTTAGATGGAAGGCCGAGCCTCCTTATTTTCTCTTATCCTCTGTTATTTCCTTTTAAGCTTTCTACTTTACTCTATTTATCTTTAATTTCGTCTAAAACCTCATAACAATCTCTAGCAATAATTATAATTAAAATTTCATTGAATTGACTTTGGTGTACACCTTAGTTAATTTTATATTTTTAAGATGAATGAGCTGCGACAGTTCAAGAATCCTATATTTAACAAAAATAAATTTAAATAAAAAAATATCAACACACAAACATTTTCTACAAAGAACTACGTGACTCTGATTCTTCATTACACATGAAGATACGTAGGAGCAAGAACTAAATCTTGTCGAGCCAAAAAATAAAAAATATATTATCCTCCTTTTTATATAACAATAATAATTTTAACCTTTTTTTCAATGCATAATTTAAATTAGTTAAATAAAATATATTTGATAATTTTAGTGAGATAAATATTTTATAAATTATAAATAATTAGTTTAATTAATTAAAGGTAATCGTCTTAGGACGAACGTTGTGAGGTGCTAATACCTTCCTCATACGTAATCGACTCCCGAACTCAAAAATTTGGTTTTCGCAGACTATTTTCTATTTTATGGTTTTTCCAATGTTTTTCCGTAAAAAATAACATTGGTGGCGACTCCTCTTTTCCAATTTATTTTTCGCCGTCCCGTCGCGACCGAGGTTGCTACAGATGGCGACTCTGCTGGGGACTATTTTTGAGAGTCAAGCCTATAATAATTAGTTAAACTAATTAATAATTTTTTTAAAATGTTTATCTCACTTTTTTATTTTATTTTATTTTTTGTTTATGTTCCTTATTTGTTGTTTGTCTTATATGCATGAATTATATAAATATGTGTTGTGGAATTTGAACTTTAGGATAGAAGAATTTTATTTTCTATATCATATGTGATGTGTTTTGTAGATTGGATAGTATAGGATTGCTTCCTTCACACACTTCACTTGCACAATTTCACACACGTTTATGAGTGGGGTCCTATGCCCGGACTTGAGTGCAACTTAGGATAGTAAGAGGTTGAGTAGTAGTAACCTTCTTGATGAACATCTTGTTTGGTTATTATGAAAGCCTCACTTAGAGTTTGATCCTTTCAAGGGTATTATCACCTCTAATAGTTTACCTATTATTGTGACTAATATCCTAAGAAGGGTTATTGGCTCTAGGAATCTATTTTAGAACTATAGCCCCACCCTTTTGAAAGGAACACGTGTTAGTAGTCCATAGAGTTTTCAACTTAAGGATGTCCTTATTAAGTATCACAGGAGCAATATGCTACCTTTACGTTCGAATGACGCAAAAAAAAAAGAAGAGAATTTTATTCCATTTCATAATACACATCATACATTTTTTTTGACTTTTATCATATCTCACACATCTTCAATATAACATTCATCACCACAAAACTATTCATGCATGCATGCATTCATCTACATTTCATAATTCATTCATGACATACATTTTACATCTTTGCATAAATTTTTTTTATGAAATCATGCATACAACTTTAAAAGATTGCAATTGTGATCATCATTGACACTTGTTTCTAAAAAATGAATACAGTTCTCTCTTGCATAATTCAAAGTAAGATCATTATTCCATTTGAGCATTTAGTCTAAAATGTATCTCATAACATTCAATATTTTCATAATCTCACATGACATTCACGCATAAGCATTATTTATATTAAGTAATCATGTTAGGTATATTCATCAACATATCCATCGTCTTTTCTTATCATTCTCCATAATTGCATTCATTCTCATTTCATCATCCCGAATCAAATGCATTTGTTTCTCTAAAAAACAAAAAAAAAAAAAACAAAAAGAAAAACAAAAAAAAACATTTTTTTTCATTTCAAATTCTTCACTCCAACATTTTTCTTTTATACATGCATTTCGTCCGGAAAAAAAAAAAAATATATATATATATATAGCAAAAAAGCTATATTTTTAAAAAAAATAAATAAAAAAAATAAATAAAAATAAAAAAAATGCGAACAGTAATTTCGGTGTGAATAGTATTTCCGTGAGTGAATAGTATTTTGTACTGTTCATGAATAGTATTTTCGTGAGTGAATAGTACCTGAATAGCATTTCGTCCGGAAAAAAAAAAAATATATATATATATATATAGCAAAAAAGGTATATTTTAAAAAAAAATAAATAAAAAAAATAAATAAAAATAAAAAAATGTGAACAGTAATTTCGGTGTGAATAGTATTTCCGTGAGTGAATAGTATTTTGTACTGTTCATGAATAGTATTTTCGTGAGTGAATAGTATTTTTTACTGTTCATGAATAGTATTTTCGTGAGTGAATAGTACCTGAATAGTAACTTTGTAATTCCTATAAATAGAGGGAGGGAGTGAAAGAAAAAAGGAGAGGGAGGGAGAGAGAGAAAAAAAAAAGAGAAAGAGAGAGAGAGAGAGAAAGAGAGAGGAGGTTCTGCCCTAGTTCCGATCCCTAAGAGAGGAGGAGGTTCTGCCCGAAGTTTCTGTTTATCCAGAGGCTAGTAGCTGAAAGAGGAAATAGAGAGAAAGGGAGGGAGATCCGTGGTGGAAGTCACGTTCATCATCTCTTGTGTACAGTTCTATTTGTCATACTCTCCATTTAAATATCTAAGACATTTTTAATAATCAATTTCAAGTTTTTTTTTTATTCCAAAATATTCATTGAATGGAAGGCTGAGCCTCCTATTAATTTATGAATTGTAATCATGTTTAGATGGAAGGCCGAGCCTCCTTATTTTCTCTTATCCTCTGTTATTTCCTTTTAAGCTTTCTACTTTACTCTATTTATCTTTAATTTCGTCTAAAACCTCATAACAATCTCTAGCAATAATTATAATTAAAATTTCATTGAATTGACTTTGGTGTACACCTTAGTTAATTTTATATTTTTAAGATGAATGAGCTGCGACAGTTCAAGAATCCTATATTTAACAAAAATAAATTTAAATAAAAAAATATCAACACACAAACATTTTCTACAAAGAACTACGTGACTCTGATTCTTCATTACACATGAAGATACGTAGGAGCAAGAACTAAATCTTGTCGAGCCAAAAAATAAAAAATATATTATCCTCCTTTTTATATAACAATAATAATTTTAACCTTTTTTTCAATGCATAATTTAAATTAGTTAAATAAAATATATTTGATAATTTTAGTGAGATAAATATTTTATAAATTATAAATAATTAGTTTAATTAATTAAAGGTAATCGTCTTAGGACGAACGTTGTGAGGTGCTAATACCTTCCTCATACGTAATCGACTCCCGAACTCAAAAATTTGGTTTTCGCAGACTATTTTCTATTTTATGGTTTTTCCAATGTTTTTCCGTAAAAAATAACATTGGTGGCGACTCCTCTTTTCCAATTTATTTTTCGCCGTCCCGTCGCGACCGAGGTTGCTACAGATGGCGACTCCGTTGGGGACTATTTTTGAGAGTCAAGCCTATAATAATTAGTTAAACTAATTAATAATTTTTTTAAAATGTTTATCTCACTTTTTTATTTTATTTTATTTTTTGTTTATGTTCCTTATTTGTTGTTTGTCTTATATGCATGAATTATATAAATATGTGTTGTGGAATTTGAACTTTAGGATAGAAGAATTTTATTTTCTATATCATATGTGATGTGTTTTGTAGATTGGATAGTATAGGATTGCTTCCTTCACACACTTCACTTGCACAATTTCACACACGTTTATGAGTGGGGTCCTATGCCCGGACTTGAGTGCAACTTACGATAGTAAGAGGTTGAGTAGTAGTAACCTTCTTGATGAACATCTTGTTTGGTTATTATGAAGGCCTCACTTAGAGTTTGATCCTTTCAAGGGTATTATCACCTCTAATAGTTTACCTATTATTGTGACTAATATCCTAAGAAGGGTTATTGGCTCTAGGAATCTATTTTAGAACTATAGCCCCACCCTTTTGAAAGGAACACGTGTTAGTAGTCCATAGAGTTTTCAACTTAAGGATGTCCTTATTAAGTATCACAGGAGCAATATGCTACCTTTACGTTCGAATGACGCAAAAAAAAAAAGAAGAGAATTTTATTCCATTTCATAATACACATCATACATTTTTTTTGACTTTTATCATATCTCACACATCTTCAATATAACATTCATCACCACAAAACTATTCATGCATGCATGCATTCATCTACATTTCATAATTCATTCATGACATACATTTTACATCTTTGCATAAATTTTTTTTATGAAATCATGCATACAACTTTAAAAGATTGCAATTGTGATCATCATTGACACTTGTTTCTAAAAAATGAATACAGTTCTCTCTTGCATAATTCAAAGTAAGATCATTATTCCATTTGAGCATTTAGTCTAAAATGTATCTCATAACATTCAATATTTTCATAATCTCACATGACATTCACGCATAAGCATTATTTATATTAAGTAATCATGTTAGGTATATTCATCAACATATCCATCGTCTTTTCTTATCATTCTCCATAATTGCATTCATTCTCATTTCATCATCCCGAATCAAATGCATTTGTTTCTCTAAAAAACAAAAAAAAAAAAACAAAAAGAAAAACAAAAAAAAACATTTTTTTTCATTTCAAATTCTTCACTCCAACATTTTTCTTTTATACATGCATTTCATAGTAAAATAAAGGTCTAATTGATTGCTCATTCATGTCATTTTTAAAAAAAAAAACATAACAACTATCTAATTTGATTATTTTCTTTTAAAGAGGATGTTAAGCAACAAATTTATGCAATGTCTCAAAAAAAGGGAAACAAAGAAAAATGGGGAATAACATGAAATTATTGTTCTCACTTACATTTAATTCTCAATCAAGAAGATGAGCTCTTTGACAAATTAACTTGTCAATTGACATGGTTTTAAAATCATTGTTAACCTTTTGAAGTACTTATTTCATTAACTTGCATAACAAGTTGTGTTGTCATCTTCATTGTCATAAATTTTCTTTGTCCCATTACATCTCATAGTTTTCTCATTATTCTTCCAAAAATGAAGAGCTTGTCCTCATAAAAAGTCAAATCTGTTGGATGATTCTCAATTAGAAAGTTTGGCAATAGAAATTTGAAGATTTCTTATCGGGGCAAATTTATCATTTTATGAGTATTTGTCCGACCATCTACCACATTTAATGGTGATAAGTCTTATGAGCAAAAAATAAAAAAATAAAAAGAGTGAAAAAATGTAAAGTCCGTTAGACTGAAAACCCGAAAGGGCGATCTAAGCAAAAGTTAGGACAATAAAAAAGAAAAAAGAAAAAAAGAAAAGGAGCAACATGGAGTTCATTAAGTTTTGTCTTAGGATTAACCTTTAAAAATAAGCAATTGAGATTTGAAATGATGTATGACTATGTTTCTCTATCTCCAAAAATATACCACTTGCTACCCAAATTTGAGCCTAAAAGTGAAAATTTTCTTCAATTACCTCAAAAATTACCTCAAACAAGGCTCACCCTCAAAACAGGAACAACATAATGGTCCCATTTAATTTAGCTTGTTTATGATACCATCAAAACAATGAAAATGAAAAAAGAAGAGAAATGAACCAAAAGCATCAAAAGGCCATTGTTTTATCCTTGTGACAAGCAATGTGGTGGTTAAGTTCATCAAAATTCAACATCACAATCATTCACCATATTATCCTAAGATGAATGGGGCAGTAGAAGCGGGAAATAAGAATATAAAGAAGATTATTCAGAAGATGGTGGTTGCCTGCAGGGATTAGCATGAAATGCTCTTTTTTGCTCTACATGGATATCGCATTTTTGTTTGCACTTCTGCTGGGGCAATTTCGTATTCTCCAGTTTATGGTATGGAAGCAGTCATTCCCATTGACGTTGAGGTACCTTCTCTAAGAGTATTGGCCGAAACTAAACTCGAGGAAGCATAATGGGTTCAGGCTCTCTATGATCAGTTGAACCTAATTGAAGAGAAGAGATTAAATGCCTTGTGTCATGGTCAATCATATCAAAAAAGGATCAAGAGAGCTTTTGCCAAAAAGGTTTGCCCGCAAGAGTTTCTAGAAAGAGATGTGGTATTGAAGATCTTACCACCTCAAAAAGATTATAGAGGGAAGTTGACGGGAAGATCTATTGAACCCAATAAACTCTAATGCAGCCAAGAAATTCTATGCAAAATAATAACAAAAATAAAAAGCTCGCTATGCTGAAAACCTGAAAAGGCAGCTTAGGCAAAATTTAGAGCAACCTGCTAGGCTAAAAACTCGAAAAGAGCAGTCTAGGCAAAAGTTAAGGTCTAAAAAAAAATGAAAATAAATAAAAGAAACAAGAGCTCGCTAGGCTGAAAACCTCAAAAAGGCGGCCTAGGCAAAAGTTAGAGCAACCTGGTAGGCTGCAAACTCCAAAAGAAAAAACCTAGGCAAAAGCTGGGGTGAAAAAAAAGAGGGGCGAAGGAAAGAAACCGAAAAAGCATTGAAGCCAACACTATAGCAAGGATCCTTGTTTCGAATAACCTCCAAACACACATTTGGGCCTTTGTATCTTTTCTTTCATATCCATCTCACCGACCAGTGTTACAATCTGATAAAGTCCATACAGATCAAAAATTGGTTGCTTTTTTTTTTAAGTTTAGTCTTAAGACAAAACACTTGAACTCATCTATCGATGTTAACAAGATTGCTCCAAAAAAAAATACAAATGTTCGTAAGACTTGTACATCCATTACATCATGGAGAGAAACAAACATGTAGTGCAAAATCTTCTATTCATCAATGTTCATTGATTACTATGCTCAATAATTATGAGAATCATTCAAAAGATTAGATTGGGAACAAATCACAATTCATGCCTTCCTTTGATTCCCCCTACCCAATTAAATGAGACATTTGTTTCATGTCTGATTCCTCCATCAATTCATATATCAATGTCGTTTCCTGAGTCAAAAAACAAAGCAATCACATTCATCATTGTCTCTTATTCTACCCCTTCCTTTCAAGACTAAATTGGGACAACCACTTCACACTGGGGCAAAGCATCTCATTGCCATCTCATCACCTTAACTTTCATTTGGAATAATTGTCTAATCCAACTTTGTTCCCTATTTCTTCATAAACTAGGGCAACTCAAAGTACTCCTTTTATACCGGGACAAGTTCTCAACTATCATCACATTTTCATTTCAACCATATAAATCATGTGTCTCAAGTTTAATCAAGTCAATGCCTGTATCATCCGTATTCCGCCATTCTAAATATAGTTTATCCTTCCCATATGTGTCACTGTTTGATTCTATCCACTCGAGTCTAAAGTGATGTAAATCATTTTCCTCACTTGTTCAAGTCCAAGTTAGTCTACATTCTTCCACCTTTCACTCCATTAATTTGACATCAAACTGGGGCAATTGCTCAATCTCTTATTCCCACCAGGTTCTCAATTTTTGTCATATCTTGGGGTAGTTTGCTCTATTTTCTCTATATCAAAATAAAGTCACGTTCAAATATCCTTTTTGAATAGTCTTCCAAAAAAATCATGTGTCATTGTTATGCATGTTGATTAAATGATGTTTCAAAGGGAATAACAAGATGGTGATAATCACTTAATTGATAAGTTAGGCCAAATGAGTCTCACTTGATTCTAGGTGGGATAAGTTTGAAAAGATAAATTGTGAGATCATTTTTCGACGATTGACAAAAAAGGAAATAACAGTATTTCATGAATTTGAAAAGGATAAAAAAAAAGGGTGAAAGGGCTTTGCATAGATTTGCTTTTTCTAAAGAAAATAATCATTTTATGATTTTCTTTGAAAAGAAAAAAGAAACAAAATGAAATTTGTCAATGACACCTCATAAACATTCTAACACCGAATCAAGCATTACATCATTTGTATTAATATGTTTGAAGTGTTCGTTCATGTCCAATTCTCACTTGGCATCCACTTTGTTTGCATCAAAGTTTGGTACTTTCCTAATACATGCATTCAAATTCATCACTTGCATATAAAGTCTCGCACTTGTCCGACATCTATATCATCTACGTTTGAGTTTGGCACATGTTTGACATTCATTACATCATAGTTTGATACATCCATTCAAATCCAATACTTGTCCAACACCCACATTGTTCACATTAATGTCTAATACTTTGTTTAACACATTCATTCAAGCCCAATGCTTACTTGTCATTTGCATCACCAAAAGTTTGGATCATCCCTAACTCATGCATTCAAGTACAATACATGCTTAGCATCCACAATAGTTGTACCAAAGTTTGGTACTTATCATGCACATGTAATCAAGTAATGTACTTGCATAACACATTCAATGAAGTTTACTATCTACTTGGTATTAACATTGTTTCCATCAAAATTCACACTTTTATGTTTCGGGTCCCCGCGCCCATTTTTTTAATATTTTGGGTCCCTACGCCCATGTTATCAATCTTTCGAGCCCCCGTGCTCACTCTTTTAATGTTTCATGCCTCTATTAATTTTCAAGCCTCTATGCTCACTATTTTAATTTTCAAGCTTCTATGTTCCCTCTTTTAATTTTCAAGCCTCTATCAATCTTTCGGGTCCCCGTGCCCATGCTTTTAATTTTCAAGCCTCTATAAATCTTTCGGGTCCCCGTGCCCATGCTTTTAATTTTCAAGCCTCTATCAATCCTTTGGGTCCCCGTGCTCACTCTTTTAATTTTCAAGCCTCTATCAATCTTTTGAGCCCTCGTGCTCACTCTTTTAATTTTCAAGCCTCCATGTGCTCACTCTTTTAATTTTCAAGCCTCTATCAATCTTTCGGGTCCCCGTGCCCATGCTTTTAATTTTCAAGCCTCTATAAATCTTTCGGGTCCCCGTGCCCATGCTTTTAATTTTCAAGCCTCTATCAATCCTTTGGGTCCCCGTACTCACTCTTTTAATTTTCAAGCCTCTATCAATCTTTCGAGCCGCTGTGCTCACTCTTTTAAATTTTCAAGCCTCTATGCTCACATATCAATCTTTCGACCCCCCATGCTCACTCTATTTTAATGTTTCGAGCCTTCATGCTCGCTCTTTTAATGTTTTGAGTCCCCGCGCTCATGTCTTTTAATGTTTCGAGCTCTTGCGCTCATGTTTTTTAATGTTTCGTGTCTCTCGCGCTCATGTTTCTTAATGTTTCAAGCTCAAGGACGAAATTGGTGTTTTCTTTACTTATATTTTACTACGATAATATGGAAACAAGATTTGTTTATATTATCTAGTAAAATTAAGTAAAGAGGGGCAACTGTAGTAACCCAATTTCGTCCGGAAAATGTCAATTTTTGTTTTAAAAAAAAAATATATATATATATATATAGCAAAAAAGGTATATTTTAAAAAAAAATAAATAAAAAAAATAAATAAAAATAAAAAAAATGTGAACAGTAATTTCGGTGTGAATAGTATTTCCGTGAGTGAATAGTACCTGAATAGTAACTTTGTAATTCCTATAAATAGAGGAGGGAGCGGAAGGAAAAAAAAAAAAGGAGAGGGAGGGAGAGAGAGAAAAAAAAAAGAGAGAGAGAGGCAGAGAGAGAGAAAAAAAAAAGAGAAAGAGGGGAGAGAGAGAGAAAGAGAGAGGAGGTTCTGCCCTAGTTCCGATCCCTAAGAGAGGAGGAGGTTCTGCCCGAAGTTTCTGTTTATCCAGAGGCTAGTAGCTGAAAGAGGAAATAGAGAGAAAGGGAGGGAGATCCGTGGTGGAAGTCACGTTCATCATCTCTTGTGTACAGTTCTATTTGTCATACTCTCCATTTAAATATCTAAGACATTTTTAATAATTAATTTCAAGTTTTTTTTATTCCAAAATATTCATTGAATGGAAGGCTGAGCCTCCTATTAATTTATGAATTGTAATCATGTTTAGATGGAAGGCCGAGCCTCCTTATTTTCTCTTATCCTCTGTTATTTCCTTTTAAGCTTTCTACTTTACTCTATTTATCTTTAATTTCGTCTAAAACCTCATAACAATCTCTAGCAATAATTAT
Source organism: Cajanus cajan (assembly GCF_000230855.2). Taxonomy (NCBI): domain Eukaryota; kingdom Viridiplantae; phylum Streptophyta; class Magnoliopsida; order Fabales; family Fabaceae; genus Cajanus; species Cajanus cajan. The sequence continues at coordinate 14,793,628 of NC_138520.1, read as the reverse complement.
AATTAAAATTTCATTGAATTGACTTTGGTGTACACCTTAGTTAATTTTATATTTTTAAGATGAATGAGCTGCGACAGTTCAAGAATCCTATATTTAACAAAAATAAATTTAAATAAAAAATATCAACACACAAACATTTTCTACAAAGAACTACGTGACTCTGATTCTTCATTACACATGAAGATACGTAGGAGCAAGAACTAAATCTTGTCGAGCCAAAAAATAAAAAATATATTATCCTCCTTTTTATATAACAATAATAATTTTAACCTTTTTTTTTCAATGCATAATTTAAATTAGTTAAATAAAATATATTTGATAATTTTAGTGAGATAAATATTTTATAAATTATAAATAATTAGTTTAATTAATTAAAGGTAATCGTCTTAGGACGAACGTTGTGAGGTGCTAATACCTTCCTCATACGTAATCGACTCCCGAACTCAAAAATTTGGTTTTCGTAGACTATTTTCTATTTTATGGTTTTTCCAATGTTTTTCCATAAAAAACATAGGTGGCGACTCCTCTTTTCCAATTTATTTTTCGCCGTCCCGTCGCGACCGAGGTTGCTACAGTTATTCAGCATCATTAGACAGAGCATTCAAAGTTTCGAACTACTCTCCGTTATCCATTAATAACATGGATCGATGAACTATTCATTATGTTGTTCCTTGTTCAATTTCAAACAAATTATATTTCCAAAAATTTCTAACAAATTATATTCCCAAGACTTTCGACTTAGGATAAGTAATACAAGTGCAAATCAAATAAAAGGAAAATTCAAAGAGAAATGATGAAAATAAACACTCGCTGAAAATTTCATGAATAAAGCTTAATCATTATGCAAGGTAAAAGTTGAAATCAACAAAATCATAAGTTAAAAACTTACCCAACAAGCAAAAACTAGACTTTAAAGTTTAACCACTTAGTAGAAGCACATATCATTGAGAATGCTTAACTACCATAAGGTAGGATTTCATTAAAACTTAAACATCAAGAGTAAAAGCAAAAACATGATGCTTAACCACTAAAAGACAAAATCAAAATAATATCTCAATGCTTAAACATTTATGGAAGAAGCTAACATCAATGACATAAACTTACATGAGAAAAAAAAAACCACCAAAGCAACTCAATTCTACCTTCAAAGAGGATTGATCTTAAGCACTTGTGAGCATGGTGGTGCAAATGTTATGAATGGATAACCCTTCTTACTTAGGTTGAGAAGAAAACAAATACATTTATTTAAAAGAAAAAGTTGTTACAAATGATAAACTTGCTAAAGATAATATCAAAAGATAAAATAGAACAAATCATAACAAATCAAATAAAAACTTTTAAAAACAATAGAATCAATCTAAACTAAATCCTAATATTACAAAGTTAGGCTCTTCCATCTTCAGCCCCCTCAAACTTGGCCTGGGCCCACAAAGATGAAGTTTGGATCGTAGTTGAAAGAAAGGAGCTTTTGTCAAAACCTCAATAAACAAATATGCAAGTTGGTTTGCAGAGGGAACGTAACAAGTGACCAATGTGCCTTAAGCAACTTTCTCTCTAACAAAGTGATAATCCAGTTAAATGTGCTTGGTTTGAGAATAAAAACATAATTAATAGTGTGATAAAGTGCACTAATGTTGTTGCAAAATAATTGTGAAGGGTCAGGTAAGGGGAAACCAATGTCATGAAGAAGATAACTCAACCATGTAAGTTCAACATTGGTAGATGCCATTGCTTAATACTAAGCCTCCACACTTAAGCGAGCAGTAGTTGGTTGTTTCTTGGCACACCATGAGAAGTTGAACCAAGGGAAAAGAGTGAGTTTTGAGTTGGTGTGGATGAAGTGTTGAGGCTTAATGATAGGTTGTGTGTTCCTTATGTGTCTGAGCTTAAAAAGATGATTCTTGAGGAAGGTCATAAGAGTAGTCTTAATATCCACCCAAGAGCCACTAAGATGTACCAAGACCTTAAGAAGATGTTTTGGTAGCCTAGGATGAAGAGAGATAGAAGAATTTGTCTATGCCTATTTAGTTTGTCAAAAGTTTAAGGTAGAGCATCAGAAACCTTCGAGAAAGTTGCAACCTTTAGATATACTAGTATGGAAGTGAGATAGCATCTCTATGAACTTTGTAGTTGGGTTACCTAGAACTGCAAATAATCTAGATTCCATCTGGGTAATAGTGGATAGACTAACAAAGTCTACCCATTTAATCCCTATCAATATTAGATATCGTTTGGAGAGGTTGACCAAGTTGTACATATGTGAAATTGTGAGGTAGCATGGGGTTCTTACTAGTATAATTCTGAAAGAGACACGAGATTTACCTCTATATTTTACGAGAGCTTACTTAAGGCTTTAGGTACCAAACATAGGTTGAGTTTAGCATATCGCCCTCAATGCCCTCAAATAGATGGCCAAGCCAAGAAAACCATACAATTTTTTAGAAGAATTGTTAAGGGCATGTGTTTTAGAATATGGGGTAGTCGAGATAGTCATCTACCTTTGATAGACTTTACCTATAATAATAGCCACCATTCTAGTACTGGGATGACACCATATGAAGCACTCTATGGTAGGAGATGTAGAACACCTTTATGTTGGGTATGTTAAGTCAGACAAAGCAATTCTCAGCAAAGTTTTGAATGAGACAAATATAATACATATTGTTATTTCTAACATGTGTGTTAGTGTTTTAGAAAAATATAAGTACAGACAAGTTAAAGAACAGAGCATGTGCCACTTCTTATACTAGAACCAAGATAAAGGAAGAAAAGCTTCAAGCATCAGACGAAAAGGTCAAACGAAGCCAAGTCTAGCACAAGAAGGAAAATGATCAAGCTTCAGACGAAACGCATTCAAGAACGAGAAGAAGTCCATACAGACCACAGACTAAACTTCTTCAAGTACCAGACGAAGATTAGTCAAGGCAAAGCACAACACGAGGATCAAACAAAGCAGAGTCAAATGCAATATGAAATACGACATGAGCACCAGACGATGTTGGATCAAATACCAGACGTAGGTGTGTCAAGCACAACATAAAACGCAACATAAGGATTCAGACGAAGGCTAGTCAAGAATCAGACGAAAGTCAACTACATATCAGACGAAGGACAACACAAACTGAAAAGCATTCCAGACAGAAATGAAGTCTGTCCATCAACAATATTGACCAGACCAAAGGAAGTCAAAGCATTGATGACAAATGCTCAGACGAAGATCAAGTCTTGAGATGCACATAGACTACCAGACGTAGAAGAAGATTGTCATGCAAGCATTTGAAGAATCAAGTCTCAAGGGACAATTCAGGCATCATCTACAATCATACAAAGAGCTCTCAATATGTTCGCGTGCTAGAAAGAAAAGAAGAAAAAAAAATGCAAGCCCAAAAGTCAAAGCATGTGTGGGTTAGAAAAATTACATTACTTTTTCAGATAAAGACAACGCCTCTACAACTATGATGACCAAAAAAGGACAAGAAATCCCTAGGTCACAGTTAAAGTCAGATACTGCAGCTAACAAAAACTTAGAAAACTTCATGCAATGTCTATAAATAGGAAGCAACATTTAATGCAAAATCAAGTGCATTAAATGAGAAATCGAACTAGTCATGAACGACTACATTATGCTTCAACAGAAACTTGCAACGGGCAGATTTTACAGAAGCTATAAATATGTCATGACTCCAAACCTGGAATGGTTGGTGAAGAGTGATTCCAAGCCCAAGAAGCAACAAAACCAGAGATAGAGCATTACATAGCCAAATGTACAATATTGTATTTATCTTTGTAGACTAAGGAGTTCTAAGTGTAACTTAGGAACATAAACCTTAGTGAGTGTAGTAAATGTGACACCCTTACTACCCCGACACATATATCAGAAAATTATAATAATTTTCAGAAGGTTTAAATTTTCTAAGTTAGTAAAAGGGTTCACATAAAAATTCAACAATCACATTAATAGAGATATAAAACATAAAACACAATAGTTTTTTACAAATTGTTTTCAAAATAATATTACAGTACCAAATTCACACGAATATTTCGCTCCTAAAATCCTTTGCCCCGATGTCACAATATCAGAGCATTTCCCAAAATAAAACTGTTGGCATCCTATATGCCACTTGCAGCCGGATCCTCTCCACCTAAAATATCCACAATTTATACGGTGAGAAAAGAAGATATCTATATGCAAAGTACATCCAAACACAACATATATAACTTCATCATAACTCATTATTTAAAATATTTGCAATATATAGATGTATATATAATTTATCAATCATTCATCATTTTCACATCTCAATTCACAATTACATCAATCCATCATAATCCACTTGAACATTACAATTCATTCATAATCCACACAAATTTCACTATGTCAAGGTCACGCTACCCTTTTTCCAACCTAGGGCCGTGCTCACCCCTGACATAACATTGTGCCAAGGTCACGCTACCCTTTTTAGTAGCCTAGGGTCGTGCTCACCCCTGACATAACACTGTGCCAAGGTCACGCTACCCATCAGCTTAGGGTCGTGCTCACCCCTGGTCATCAGTACCATAATCACATCTCAATCACATTCCCCACTTCTCATTTCATAACTCAAATTCACATCACGTACATAATTCCACATCACATACACATCACATACACAACAGATAAGCCCAACAAAATGAGGGTTTACACACCCTTCAAGCAATTCACATCAAGATCATCCATTCTTAACGGGTAATATAGCAATAATATTCATAAATCATAATAATCAATAAGATAATCAATTTAATATAACAGTGAAACTCATAATTATTCCAAATTCTAGTTCACAGCATTTATGATTTCTTCTTTCTTCCCAGATCATTATTCCTACAATTTGGCATATCTATAAACCTCAACACATAATTTCAATAGAACTAATGATTCTTCAAATAAAATAATTATAAAATCATAATCTTAAGAAATTCTTCCTCTACCCAATTCCCTCATGTACTCTACATATAAATAATCCCCTTTTCCCCCGTACCTGGATGAATAGTAACTTGAGCAGAACCTTCTCTTCTTAGATAGGGACCAGAACTGTAAATAGACCAGAGCTTCCTCCTATGGATTCCTCTTGGTCTTCAAAGAGAAGAAGAGGAAATGAGAGAGAGTAGAAGAGAAGAGAGAATGAGAATTGAGGGATGGTTTGCAATGGAGAAGTGAAGGGCTATTTATAGCCTTCATAACACATTAAAATATAAGTAAAATGGGCTTAGTGGAGTAATATGAAATGAATTAGTGGAGTTGGTGGAGTTGGTAGAAGAATTAGTGGAGTTATTGGATGAGTTAGTGGTGCTGGTGGATGATTTTGTGGACACGTTCTTAATCACGATGATTTAGACCTTCTAGATGGCAGAATTTGGTCAGGTGGTCTTCATGAAAGTTTTAGCCGTGGCTGTTATCTTTTCAGTAGTTTTGGAATCACCGAAAAAGGAGGTGTATAACTCCAGATAGGACCGTTTTAGTGAATAGGAGTCAGGCTGCCAGCGTGAGTCAAAGCTGTTGCGGTGTTTAGAATATTTAACATGGTAGATGAAGGAATTTGAAAATGGTTTCTTCATAACAGTTATACTATTTTCTCTTAGATTTCCATTGATACAAAGTTTGCATCATTTGGACAACCACAGACCGAGTTATGCCCCAAAAACCGAGGCTTGCCAGTCAGCCCTGCGAAAACGATTTTAACAAAAAGAAAGTTTTTCAACTATTTAATTAAGTCCATTAACACACCTATCTTTCTAAAACCTACAATTAATCATAAATGGAGTGTAAATTAGCTACAATTGAAATAAAAGATAATCCTCAAATTATGACCAAATACTATGTAATAATAATAATAATAATAGTAATTACCATTTTGAAAATTGGGATGTTACAATACTTCCCCCCTTTTAAGAAATTCGTCCTCGAATTTCCGCAACGAAGAGGTTTGACTATGACTTGTTCAAGATTTCTAAACTTCCTAGGAAAACCCACAACAAGGTCTAGACACATTATCTCATTTCCAAATAGGAACATCTAAAGGCTACAAAAGTCCTAAAGGCTTCTGATGTTTTGTCTCAGACTTATACTATACTAAATATGAGTACACACCATCCTCTATTCCTCTCTACACTTAAGGCCACCAAAATATCTTTTTAAGATTTTGGTACATCTTAGTGATTTCTGGATGGATACTAAGAATACTCTTATGTCCTTCTTCTAGGATTGCTTTATTAAACTCTAGCACACTATGAATGTACAACCTATCCTTAAATCTTAAAATTCCATCCACTCCAAATTTAAACTCACTCTCCATACCTTAATTCAACTTCTCTACTTCTATTCTCATCTTAGACCATCACGCTTCTGCTGCGCCACTCTGATACATTTTAGTAACTCCTAAATAAATGTGAAGAGTTCTTATGTCCTTTCAAGTTTACTTAGCATTCAAATTTGCTCCTTAAAACAATATTGATTCTACTCAGAAATGATTATACGTACTACTACCAATCTTCTCTATTTGATTCCCTAAGAAAGGATCTGACTCCTAGGCTTCTCTAATCTTATCCATTAATTTACTAGTCACTTTAAATATAATCAATTCAATTCTCCTAAGGATAATCTCAAACACCAATCATAAGTCTTAAATTCTTCAATCAAATCCAACCCTTAAATCATCAAAAGTGATATATCAAAGATCAACATAATTAAGGCGTCTGTCACAATATTAAGATTATTTCTAAAGATTAACCACCTAAGCGTAAGTTCACTACATGTACATATCAGATCTCTAATTTCACCACTCCATTTACACCCAAGTTAAACTCTTATTCATCACTTTATCTTATAGCCTCATATCTTATCACCAAATGAATCAACTAATTATGCTTTTCCAATTTCTTTCAAGAATTCACTTGTTACTCAAGTCATACCTAGTTTCACACTACTAGGAGTAATCTAAAAAAATCCATTTCTCTAATCATAAAGGAAGATAAATATAAAGGTTTACTACTCAAAACATCGGTTGCCATAATGGCTTGGCTGAATAATCAATAAGATCAAAATCTTATTTCTCAACGAATTCTAACTATTTCTTTTGGTTAATAGATATTTAAAGCTATTATGATCGCTAAATACCTCAAGCTTAGAATCATATACGTAGTGTTTTCAAATCTTAGTATTCATATTAAAACTGCTAACTCAAAGTTATGGGTAAAGTAATTCCTCTCATGAATTTTCAGTTGCCTAGAATCATAAGCTTCTACCTTTCTTCTTGCCACAACACTCTTCCTGATCCTATCTTTAGAAGCATAACTATATACCACAAAAGTCTTTGTTAACATCTAGTAGTATTAACACTAGCCAATTCTTCCTTAATAGTTTGAAAACTACCTTCTCCTTTGTTATGCACACAAAGGCAACTTTTTCTTAGTCAATCCAGTCAAAGGTAATACTAAGCGACCTAGAGAAGTAAGCGATAAAATGTTTTAGGTACTTAAAATAAACATAGGTCCAGAAATTCCTAATATGGGTTAGCCTTTCAAACTACTGTTGAATTCATGGGTAGGCAAACGACAACTTAGTGAACTGAAACGTCTTAGTAGCTAGAGGAAAAGAAAGCAAAAGCGATTCCTGTAGTAGAGGCGAGTGAAATGAGAGTAGCCTAAACCTCTAACTGCTACCTTAGACATTTACTTAATAAATCTCCTATAAATTATCCTAAGAAAACTCTTAATTTTACTAATTGAATTAGGTATCTCTCACTTAAGAACAACTTCTACCTTAGATAGCTCTATGTTATACCTTCGCAAGAAATTACATAGCCTAGAACACTCACCTCATACAATCAAAATCATAATCTAGCTAAGTTTATCTTAGATATATCTTCACACTTAACTCTAATATGATGGTATCACATCCTAAGGTCAAAACCTCTCATTAACACACAAATATCCACTAATTGATCCATAAGGTCACATACTTGCATATCAATTCATATTAGAATACCTCTTTCACATATATCATCCCTAAATATGTATGAATTTATCACCATGAACCAATCATATCATTTGAATCAACCTTTCAGTGACCAGACCTTAAAACATCATCAAATCTATTTTTATCCTTGTTATGCCTAAAATCTCAAAAATATCATGATAGCATATATCTACCTGACACACAGAGTTATACTCATCCAAATGATCTCAAACCTATCTCAAACGAAAGGTAAATGAATAAGCTACAATTCTTATGAAGGCATAAGATTTCAAAAAGATCACCTTCCTAACTAAAAATTCAGAAATCATTTCAAGTATATTCAGCTCTTATAACTAAACTTCTGATCACCAAAGTAGTCATAACTAAGGTTCTAGACCTCTGTTTTATCTTATTCTAGTTCCATTGGAAAAATAATATCCCAAGCCACAATTCTCATGAAGACCACAAAATCTGAGTCTGTCATATGATACTCATACTAGCACAACAGAATTTCAACGAAAATAATCCCCATATCATAAAGCAGTAGTGTACTAACATTTCACAAAATACCTCAACCATTTCAAATTCACTCCTTCCCACCTTAACTCATATTCAAGTTTTTCATTACAAATCCTAGACCAAAACAGCTCACAAAGGACTTAGAGAATAAAATTCACATACTACCTCAACCATAAAAGTTAACATGCAAGCACCAACACTCAAGGAACGTACCAATCTCTCATCAAAATATCAAAACCTCCTTGGATTCAACCACTACTACTATAGATTCCTAACTTCCATTAACCATAAACTATTGAAAAATCATCCAAATCTAAGGTCTCAATAATTTCTAGTTGATTATCAAGGCTTTGTCCGTACTATTGGTACATAAGCTCACCATACGAGTGATACTACTCAATCACTACTTCTTACGTAAGCAAAAAGTATCAAACAAATAAGCAATTATGAAAAGATCAATCAAAAATAGCATCATCAATTTATATCATGTCTATCAGACAAATCCTGAGAATACAATACATACAAATAAATAAATAAGAACATAATTAATCATCACATTAGCACATCAATCATCTCATCACATTATTAATCTACCAAACAAGCATAGTAGACTCATAACTCACGGCCGATTGGATCGGCCTGCTCTGATACCACTAAATGTGATACCCTTACTACCCCGACACATATATCAGAAAATTATAATAATTTTCAGAAGGTTTAAATTTTCTAAGTTAGTAAAAGGGTTCACATAAAAATTCAACAATCACATTAATAGAGATATAAAACATAAAACACAATAGTTTTTACAAATTGTTTTCAAAATAATATTACAGTACCAAATTCACACGAATATTTCGCTCCTAAAATCCTTTGCCCCGATGTCACAATATCAGAGCATTTCCCAAAATAAAACTGTTGGCATCCTATATGCCACTTGCAGCCGGATCCTCTCCACCTAAAATATCCACAATTTATACGGTGAGAAAAGAAGATATCTATATGCAAAGTACATCCAAACACAACATATATAACTTCATCATAACTCATTATTTAAAATATTTGCAATATATAGATGTATATATAATTTATCAATCATTCATCATTTTCACATCTCAATTCACAATTACATCAATCCATCATAATCCACTTGAACATTACAATTCATTCATAATCCACACAAATTTCACTATGTCAAGGTCACGCTACCCTTTTTCCAACCTAGGGCCGTGCTCACCCCTGACATAACATTGTGCCAAGGTCACGCTACCCTTTTTAGTAGCCTAGGGTCGTGCTCACCCCTGACATAACACTGTGCCAAGGTCACGCTACCCATCAGCTTAGGGTCGTGCTCACCCCTGGTCATCAGTACCATAATCACATCTCAATCACATTCCCCACTTCTCATTTCATAACTCAAATTCACATCACGTACATAATTCCACATCACATACACATCACATACACAACAGATAAGCCCAACAAAATGAGGGTTTACACACCCTTCAAGCAATTCACATCAAGATCATCCATTCTTAACGGGTAATATAGCAATAATATTCATAAATCATAATAATCAATAAGATAATCAATTTAATATAACAGTGAAACTCATAATTATTCCAAATTCTAGTTCACAGCATTTATGATTTCTTCTTTCTTCCCAGATCATTATTCCTACAATTTGGCATATCTATAAACCTCAACACATAATTTCAATAGAACTAATGATTCTTCAAATAAAATAATTATAAAATCATAATCTTAAGAAATTCTTCCTCTACCCAATTCCCTCATGTACTCTACATATAAATAATCCCCTTTTCCCCCGTACCTGGATGAATAGTAACTTGAGCAGAACCTTCTCTTCTTAGATAGGGACCAGAACTGTAAATAGACCAGAGCTTCCTCCTATGGATTCCTCTTGGTCTTCAAAGAGAAGAAGAGGAAATGAGAGAGAGTAGAAGAGAAGAGAGAATGAGAATTGAGGGATGGTTTGCAATGGAGAAGTGAAGGGCTATTTATAGCCTTCATAACACATTAAAATATAAGTAAAATGGGCTTAGTGGAGTAATATGAAATGAATTAGTGGAGTTGGTGGAGTTGGTAGAAGAATTAGTGGAGTTATTGGATGAGTTAGTGGTGCTGGTGGATGATTTTGTGGACACGTTCTTAATCACGATGATTTAGACCTTCTAGATGGCAGAATTTGGTCAGGTGGTCTTCATGAAAGTTTTAGCCGTGGCTGTTATCTTTTCAGTAGTTTTGGAATCACCGAAAAAGGAGGTGTATAACTCCAGATAGGACCGTTTTAGTGAATAGGAGTCAGGCTGCCAGCGTGAGTCAAAGCTGTTGCGGTGTTTAGAATATTTAACATGGTAGATGAAGGAATTTGAAAATGGTTTCTTCATAACAGTTATACTATTTTCTCTTAGATTTCCATTGATACAAAGTTTGCATCATTTGGACAACCACAGACCGAGTTATGCCCCAAAAACCGAGGCTTGCCAGTCAGCCCTGCGAAAACGATTTTAACAAAAAGAAAGTTTTTCAACTATTTAATTAAGTCCATTAACACACCTATCTTTCTAAAACCTACAATTAATCATAAATGGAGTGTAAATTAGCTACAATTGAAATAAAAGATAATCCTCAAATTATGACCAAATACTATGTAATAATAATAATAATAATAGTAATTACCATTTTGAAAATTGGGATGTTACAGTAAATCTTTGTATCCTCTCTGTGAGAGTAAACCAAACACTCAAAACAAATTATCTATCATTTGTAAAGCTTGAAGAGGCTAGGGAAAGAATACTTGTATAAGCTTGGAGAGGCTTGTCAAAGAATCCTCACTAGGAGCCTGAAGAGGCTGAACAAAGAATACTAGCGCTAATGAGTGAAGTTAGCGGGCTAGGAGTGGTCGATAATCCTCACAAAGAGCCTGAAGAGGTTGAACAAAGAATACTAGCGCTAATGAGTGAAGTTAGCGGGCCAGGAGTGGTCGATAATCCTCATTGAGAGCCTGAAGAGGCTGAACAAAGAATACTGGCGCTAATGAGTGAAGTTAGCGGGCCAAGAGTGGTCGATAATCCTCACTAAGAGCCTGAAGAGGCTGAACAAAGAATACTAGCGCTAATGAGTGGAGTTAGTGGGCTAGGAGTGGTCGATAATCTTTACTGAGAGCTTGAAGAGGCTAAACAAAGAATACTAGTGCCAATGAGTGAAGTTGGCGAACCAGGAGTGATTGATAATACTCAGGAACCAAGAGTGGTTGAGATTACTCACTGAGAGCCTGAAGAGGCTGAATAAAGAATACTAGCGCTGACGAGTGAAGTTAGCGGGCCAAAAGTGGTTGACAATATATACTTGGCAAACCAAAAATGGTGATAATACTTGTACTTAATTGAAAATCTAGTGGAACCCTTCAATTGAAGGAGACTGGACGTAGCTCAGTCTGAGCAAACCAGTATAAAACTCTTTGCACTATTTTACTCTTCTCAGACCAAAATTTATTTATTTGGTATTTCATACTGAAATCTTACTTAATGCTTATTTAACACTACAACAACTTTCAAACAAAAAACATATCTTGTTTAACTTATTATTGCAAGAAACACTCTCGTGCAGACGATAAAACTTGTAGATGCAAAACTCTTTTAAATGTTATATTAAAAGTAAACGTGAGATGCATCTTGAGTTTGAAAACGTCAGTATGAAACATGAAAAAGCCTTTTATGCAAAAAGATTTCTTTAAACCTTCACACACACACATTCAATCTCCCTTCTATGTGTTTTTCCTCTAACTTCAGGGTAGAACTTTGAGAGAATTCCATGTTAGAACTTGAGGTAGTCCAACAAACTACTAAGAAGGTGGTACTAATCCAAGATAGAATGAGAGCAACCCAGAGTAGGCCAAAAAGCTACTATGATAAGAGAAGGAAAGACCTTGAGTTTAAAGAGGGAGACCATGTATTCCTTAAAGTAACTTCTTGGACTAGAGTTGGTAGAGCACTTATCTCGTAAGCTTACTCCATGATTCATTGGTCCTTGCCAAATCCTTAAAAGGATTGGTAATGTTGTTTACCAAGTTGCGTTGCTTCCGTCCCTTTCTAATTTGTATGATGTCTTTTGTGTTTCCCAACTTCAAAAGTACATTCATGATCCATCCCATGTTGTTGAATCTGACAACATTCAGTTAAAAGTTAACCTCACATATGAAACTGTTCCTTTGAGGATTAAGGATAAGAGGGAGAAACAACTGAAAGGTGAGAAAATTCCTTTGATCAAGGTTATTTGGGGAGGAAATGTTAAAGAAAGTGTTACATGGAAGTTAGAGAGTCAAATATGGGAAGCGTATCCAATTTTTTTTTTTTTTTTTACTTCAAATAATTTTAGGGACAAAATTTTTAAAAAGAGGAGAGAGTTGTAACATCCCATTTTTCATAAAATATAATATAAGTATTTTATTAATCATTTTGATATTTTTATTTTATTAATAAGGGCTACTAAATATTTGTTTTAATTATGTAATATATTTTAGAATATATTATATGATATTTTATTAAAGAATAATATAATATTTTATTAAAAAAGGAAGGAATCTTCGGGATAACCGAGGTTAATATGTTTAACTAGAATGTTAAAGAGAGGTTAGGGTTTTTAAAAGAGGATTTTTCTGATCAAATCCTTTTTACACTTCTATTTTCACATACGTGCTTTAGAGCTTAGAGAATACGAGCAACAAGGAAATCACTCATAATTAATTGCATCTCGATCCTACGTATGTTGTGAGCTTATGTTTGAGGGGTTTCCCCTAATGTTTCTGTTCTATTCCCTATTCTTCTCACTCATAATTAATTGCATGAATTATTTGAATGAATGATTAATTTCATATTTTGGATGGAAAATAGTAAGATTTGAGGTCCCTATGGATCTTCGTGAGAAACCCTAAGGAAACTTGTTGTGATGATAGTGAAAAGATAGTATTTGTATGCGTAAATTGTGTCTTTTATAAGTGTAACATAACCTTTGAAGAGTTCTTACCGATTGGATTAGGAGAAAAGACTTTGGGTGTGACACTACTAGAATTTCTCTTATTACATGCGACTTTTCCTACGAATTTTTATGAAAAACTCGTAGGAAACGTTGTTCCTACAAATTTTATTTGCAAATAATACCTTCGTGGGTAATATATTTTTGCAAATTTTAAAATTCGCAGGAAATTTTCCTGCAAAATTTCTTGCGACAAAAATTCGCAAGGAAGTTTCTTGCAAAAAAAAATTCACAGGAAAGTTTCCTGCAAATTTTTTGTAAGAAATTTTGCTGGAATATTTTTTACAAAAAATATAAAGAAATTACTATAAATTCTATCAATAATTCTTCAACTTTCAAATGCTCACAATGAATTCATCCAAAACATTTGTTTCCATGCCTCCAACATGTGATACAAAATCTTTTAAATTCTAAGATTGTAGATTATTAGCCTAACATTCAACCATACAAATCAACTTATAAGGTAAATGTTGCCCCAACTTATATACTCTTTAGTTGTTTTATTTTCAATTGATGTGGGACTTGAAGTTTTTTTAAAATATTAAACTTATAAATTTAAATATTTTTTTTTATTTTTTCTGCGGATTAAAATTTGCAGGAAAAGTTACCTGCAAAATTTTTCTACTATTTAGTAAACATTACTTACGAATTTATTTTTGCAAGAAAATCTGCAAGAAACAAAATAAAATTATTACAGTATTTTCTGCAAATTTTTACCATGGAAACAAATTTCTATGATAATTAAAATTGTTGTAAAATTTGCAAAAATTTCTTGTAAATTATTTTTCGTAAAAATATTTGTATGAAATATATGTAAATTATTTTTCATAAATAAATTCGTCTAAAATTTTTGTGAAATTATTATTGCAAGAAAATTCACAAAATTTTTTTTTTGAATATTTTTTGTAGGAAAATTCACAGGAAAATGACACTTTTCTAGTAGTGTGAGTTGTGCCTTGTTCTAAAGATTTTAGTATGAATATACTTTGATATTTATGTGATTTCTCTGTGTGTGATTAATGCAATTAAGTTCCAATTTTTGGGTTATAAAATACATATTTGGTACTATAGTTTAGACTCAAGAATCACATAAAAATGTTAAGGAATAATCGAGTTATGTGAGTTAAAATATGAACCTCATATTCTATGCGCGAAATGTAATGTGCTTATGTTGTAAGCCTTTCGGGTAGACTTAAATGGTAGAATTATGTTTTGTAATCTACATAAAAGTTTTAGCCTTAGATGTTAGCTTTCAAATATCATTGGAATCACCTAAAAAGGAGGTCTAGAACTCAAGTTATGATCAAATTAGTGAACAAAGCTCAGATTGTCAAAATTTAGGCTAAAAAGTTATGGTTTTGTATTTATTTAAAATAATAGATGGCATATTTATTTTGAAATCTTGGTTTTTCTTAAAAGCTCATTTCTTTGACTTGAATGGCATGTTCATGCTTTGATTAAAACCAAGTCCACTCCTATCAAAAGTGTTTCTTTGTTTTCCTAAAAGAATATTTAAATTTGTATTTCCATTTGTGAACTTTGCAAGAGTGGATTTTAAATCAGCATTTTCTTTTTCAAATGTCTTGCAATTTTCACAAACATATTTTGAGGAGGAGGAGGTTTCACAATGAGCTTCACTAAAGTTGAAAATGGTTTGAAGATTTTCATGCTCATGTTTCAAATCCTCAAGCTCTTGTTCAGCTTTAATTAAAGCATTTTCATACCATTTCAGCTTGTTTTTGAGCTTTGAGTTCAAGGCATCTAATTTTACAGCCTCTTTATGAATTTGTATAAAAGCTTCTTGGAGTTGATCATAGTTCGGATTAGATTCAAGGTCAGAATCACTTACAATTGTGTCTTGGTCAGCTCCAACCATCAAACACAAGTTATTTTCCTCAAATTCGGATTCATCACTTGTTGTGCTTGAGTCATTATCTTCCCAAGCAATGTAGGCTCTCTTCTCTTTGCCATTTTTCTTCATTTTCTTCTCCTCTTATTACTTCTTCAAGAGGTTTGGACACTCAACTTTTATATGTCCCGGTTTTCCACACTCAAAGAAATTGAAGGAGGATGTGTTTTCTTCCTCTTTCTTATTAGTCTTTCTATTAAACTTGTAGGGGGACTTCCTCTTTTTCCTTAAGAATTTTCTGAACTTCTTCACCAGCAAGTTGAAGTTCTCAGTTTCGAAATCATCAGAGCTTGACTCTTCACACACCTCTTTGCCTTTGGCAGATTTCAAGGCCTTTAATGACACTCCTTTGCCCTTCTTGTCCTGCTATTCATTTTCTTCAAATATGTGCAGCTTTTTCTCATGCTCTCTTAGCTTCCCAAAGAGAGTAGCAAGGGTCAAAGAGGTCAGATCCTTTGATTCTTCTATGGCTATCACCTTTGCTTTCCATGTTCTGTCCAAGCATTGCAACACTTTCAAATTCAGCTCTTCTTTTTCAAATCTCCTACCAAGGTCAACAAGGTGATTTATCAAGTGTGTAAATCACTTTTAAAAATCAGAAATAAATTCACCATTGTTCATTCTAAACAACTCATATTCTCTTATGAGAGTATGCTTTCTAGATCTCTTTACATCACTTGTTCCTTCATGAGTGACTTGCAAAGTATCCCACATTTCTTTAGCAGATTTGCATTGTAATATTCTAAAAAACTCATCAATAGACAATGCAGATGTAATAATGTTTTTGGCTCTATAGTCATATTGGGCTCTTTTCTTTTCATCATCACTCCACTCACTCCAATGTTTTTCTCTCTTCTCATCATCATCTTTTGTCATAGGGATATAGGGTCCATTTTCTATTGCATCCCATACAGCAATATCAATTGCTTCAATGAAAATTCTCATCCTAATTTTCTAGTAGACATAGTTTTCACCATTGAAAATAGGAGGTCTATGAATAGACACACCCTCACCATAGGGTAGGTTGCTATTGGCCATTTTTGAAATCTTGAATAACTCTCAAGAACCTTGCTCTAGATACCAATTGTTAGAAAAGAATGGCTCAATCCAAGAGGGGGGTGAATTGGATTCTATGACACTTTAAATTTTTTTAGAGTATTTAGGATCTTTATTTCAATTAAACTTTTCTAAAAATGAATTTTCAATGAAGTTCCTTAAAGACTTGTTATTGAACAATGAATCCTATATGCTTTCTTGATTAACCAATAATGAGATTCAAAGTTAATACCAATATGTAATGCTTTGATTCAGTTCAAACCAATGTTAATCATGCACACATGTTAATCAAGAACAATCTTCTTTAATGTACAATCAAGATATTACACAAAGTAAAAGATAAGAGTAAAAGAAGATTGCACAAGTCTTTTATCCTGGTTCAACCACTCCACATGTGACCTACCTCCAGTCCTCAATCATAACCTGATCAAGATTTGTTCCACTATCTTAATGAAGAAGGTTTACAAGCATACCACACATGCATATACTCCTACATTCAAGATAACCACTTTCTTGACCTCAAGAAAGCACCCCTTGTAGAAACCCACTACAAGAATTCCTTATCACTTGAGAAACCCTCTCAAGATTTACAAGTATTCACAAAGAATTAAGGAACGAATTCACCTGGAATTCAGAAGCAAATCTTAATCTCTTCCCTTTCAAGAATGTGATGATGATGATCTTTTCTCAAAGCTTTTCACAAACGTTTTTCTTCTTGGATTCACAAAGAAAACTCTCCAAGATTGTCACAAAGACTTCACAAAAACGCTTTTCTAATTTTGATTCTCAATTCTAACTTTGTTCTGAAGTTTCAAAATGTTCAAACTATTTAGAAAATTTCCAGAACCAGATAATCGATTATTTTAAAGAATAATCGATTATTTTGTTCTTCAGATTTTCTGGAAATCCACCAAGAACAATTTAATCGATTATTTTGCTGGATAATCGATAATTCTAGAGATTCATTTCTGGGATAATCGATTATTTCACAAATAATCAATTATTGCAACAAGGCATCCCTTTTTTGCCTGTTGCTAGAATAATCGATTATATTTAATGATAATCGATTATTTTGAGTTAGTTTTCAAAACTTTGTTTTAAGTCTCAAAATAACTTCTTAATCCTTTTAAACTCATCATCATACACTCCCTAATCAGATTAGATATAGATTTAGCTCATGCACACAACACACACAAAAGATAAACTCAATCAAAACAATTTTATACACTATAAACTACTCCTATTACATAGCATCTTCCTTTGACTTTGTTTTTGACTTCTTTGTTGTTGATGTCCTTGGTACACACTTGTTATCATCAAAACTCTTCAAACTTCAGAGGTGATCTCATCAATCTCAGGCTCTCCAATCTCAACAGTTTGGACCATGCGATATCATAGAAAATTAAGTTATGAAAATGTAGTATGTGAGTATGCTATTGATATTCTTGTAAGCTATGTATGAGTTATAGTGATGCGATCCTTTATGCCATTGATTGCAAATATTTAATTGATATAGTTGAATTGTTAATTACTATATTGAGAATGGTTGATAATTTTATGATATGGGATTAGTTGACATTGAATTAATGAGATCATGTGAAATGTTATGCATAGAATCTGTTTGACATGCATCATGTGCATAAAAGTATTTTTTTTAGGGTACGATATGGAAGACACTGTTAAGGAAGATGCGTTGTGTAAAAGCTCAGGAGCCAACCTTAGGGATAGCTCGATTTGGAAGTCCTAGTCCTACCTTCGCGAGTATGTGATGTATCTTACGCTGCTTAGCTATTCCAACCATACCTTGGTAGTATGTCCTTCTAGTGAGAGTGCATAGAGGGTGTGATTCAACATGTACTCCTAACTACTCTAGTGTGTTCCTAGTGATAATGCACAACTATAATATGTGATATTTTTACTAGCGTCACATGCATGATAACATGTGGTTCATGTCTATTGCATATGCATTATAATCTTATTTCTTGTTGCTTACTATGTTATGAATGAGTTAAATATGGTGATGTGTAATTGTGTATGTTATATCATGTTGTATGTGTTGTTTGTATTTGGCTAGTCGATTTGCATTCTTGCACCGTGTCAGAGTGAGATATTTGTCACTCCTTTTTCTTGTGTTTTCTTTTTGTAATTTTTACAAGTAATCATCCACATGGTGTTGGGGATGTCAGTGATAAGGTTTAGTCCTCAACATTGAGTTTTGCTTTAATAGGACATGTGACACCGTAGAATTCGTTAAGACTAGTTAGGATTTGATTCTTGCTATTTACTTTGAGTAGTTTAATTTTAATTTTTGTTGTAATTATTATTTATGCTAAGTCTAGTTTATGTTAAGATGTAATTTTCTCTACTTGTGTGAACTTTGAGTTTATTTATTATATTGAGTTTATTCAATTTTATATTGTATTATGGCATGAGGGGTAGAGGATGTCACAAAAGAGACTAAAGATGATATTGGTTTATTAGTCGGGGCTGTTTAAAGGGTGAGGTGGTTGTATGTCATCATCATGGTTATAATAAGAAGGATGGCAGTTGGAAGAGGTGGATGGTAATTTGGTTGTGTTGGTAAAGTGGGTTATGGTAGAGGTGAGTTTGGAGGAAAGTGTGTGGAGTGTTTGAAGATTATGATAAGGGTAATGTAGTTCAGAAAAAATAACACTACGTACGTGACACAACATTTTACATATAGCTAGACAGAGGCACTTATATCCTTTATGACAATCATTCTAACCCAAAAATACACAAGGCAAGAATTTTGGAGCAAGTTTATGCATAAAGGAATCTTTGAGTAGTGGACAACATAATGAACCAAATGTGCAAAAACAAGAATAATTTGGATGCTTAATAAATAAAAAAGGGACTGTTAAATGCATGAACGGATGATGGCAAGTGACTGATGAGAAAATGTGCAGTTTGGAATGCCTCTGGCCAATAAATGAGGGTAAATTTGCTTGTAAAAATAAGAGTGAGAACAAGTTCACGTAAATGGAGATGTTTGCATTCAACTATTCCATTTTGTTGTGGGGTACCCATGTAAGAAAGTTGTAATTTAGTGCCATTAGATCGATGCAAGGTATCCTAAAAATAGATTGTTAACAAGTTCTCCACCATTATCACATTGTACTATTTTGATAGAGGTATTAAATTGATGTTCAACAAATTTCTCAAAGAATAAAATTTATTGATAGAAATCATATTTAGCTTTAAGTAAAATTAGCCAAGTGAAACATGTATAATCATCCACAATACAAGCATAATAACAAAAACTAGATTTTGAGAGATAGGAGTTAGTCCTCATAAGTATATATAAAGAATTTCAAAAGGAATACTGCTTCTTTTATTCACTAAAAGAAATGGCATCTCAGATGTTTTTGCCATAGTGTAATGTTCACAAATAAATTTTAAGGACTACCTGTGAGAGCATTGAATTGCTTCTTTATTTTGTGAGAAATGGACTAGTTGCATATGAGGGTGCCCAAGACGGGCATGCCAAATATGTGCATCAACTTTTTGAAACTGAACCAAACATAGAGCACTAATCTTCATTTGGAGAAAATACATATCTCGTGTCCTCTTCCCTTTGGTCAAAATCATCCTTATCTTATTGTCCTTGATCACAAAACCATCTCACAAAAATTCACAAAGACAAGGATAATCAATAGTTAGTTGATTGATTGATAATAATTTTTTTTTCTAAATAGAAGGAAAAACAAGAACATCTTTAATGGTAAAACTAAGGCACTTGCTAAAGGAAGAGATGTGTCACCAATGTGAGATATAGGAAGAGTGGCCCCATTACCGACAACAATAAATTTATTGCCTCTATAAGGACAAGTGTTACACAAAATACTTGCATCATTTGTCATGTGTGCACTAGCTCCAGTATTAGCAAGCCAATCATTAGCATCATTTGTATCATAAAGAGTTAAGGTGACTAATGCAAGAGAAATGAACTCAGGTTGATGTGCATGATTGTAACATTTAAGACAACTAATGGCTTCATGATTTGTCCCCTTGCAAATTTGACATGGACTTTTAGTAGGAGTAACACGAGAGGAAGGTTTGATGGCACTAGATGGCGAAGAATGGGGTGTGAAGCCCCAACCCTTTAAATTGAAAGAGTGGCGTAGTAGATGAGATTTGTATTGTTGATGCTTGTAGTTATTTTTCTGTGGGTGACTGGTTTAGAAGGTGGGAGTGACTATTTTAGATAATTCACTAATGTGAGTATCATACTTTATAAGTTGAGGAATGAAAGATTGATAAGTTGGAATAGGTGGGTGCATCGTAGTAGTCATGAAAACATTGTAGTCAGGTCTTAAACCACAAAAAAGATTAAATACCTTGTCATGATCGGTTAAGGATTGCCAATGAGAGATAAATCATCACATATAATTTAAAATACCGAATATAATCAATGATGAGCTTCATTGGTTCTTTGGACAAAGTCGATAATTTTTTGTTTTAATAAGAACTCACGTTCCACGACGGTGTAAGCGTATGTGTCTTGCAACGTTATCCAAACATCACGAGTAGTCTCCATGTCAATTATAAGACTGAGTGCCTCCTTAGATAATCTACTTGTGATCTAAGCTTGAACCAAATGATCAAATTGACGCCAATGGTGGAAGAGAGGGTTGGGTTGATCAAGTTTTATGCCACGAGCTGAATTCAGTGTTCATGGGGAGGAAATCATGGGAAGTGCATCAGTCTCTCTCCATTGGTAAAACCACCAAGATCTAGAGTCTCAATAACGTTGCATATTTGAGAGTGCCAAAGGAAATAGTTTGAGGATGTGAGGTCAAGGGAAACAAAATTGCTAATGTTAAGAGTAATCAGATAAGGAGATAGGGAGATATTAGAGGCGATATTAGCCAAAGGCTCTTGATACCATGCAAATGTTATGAATGGAGAACCTTTCTTACTCAAGTTAAGAAGAGAGAAAATACATTTATGTAAAGAGAAAAATGTTACAAATGATAAACTTGCTTAAGATAATATCATAAAAATAAAACAGAACAAATGAGAATAGACCAAATAAAAAGTTAAAAAACAATAGAATAAATCTAAACTAAATCCTAAGATTATATAGAGTTAGTTTCCTACATCTTCAAGTAAATGGTAGCAATGAGTGTAAAACTATTGTTTTCATATGTTTTTTATATGATTATATGTTTATTTAATGTTGTATGATGTGTTTTGTTTCGTTTAGTAAAGTTATGGGGATTATGAATCCTTAAGGAAGGAAGACAGTTTGAGAAAGTACACTAGCAAAAAGACACACTTTTGCGCTTCATGTTTTTCTCTCGTGATTTTTGATTTGGGTCATGGTACGGTTATCTAGTAGCATATTTGTATTAGAAAAACCTAACAAAAAGTCATCTTCAAGTATAGCCATCTAACTCCAAACTCGCCCTCCAACCCAATCTTGATCTATTCTTACACTAAGTATGATCATCACAGTTCAACACATGAAAAGGTAAGGGTAAACTTGTAAAAGAAATAACATAACATAATAGAAGTAAACAACTTCATCAACTGAATTTAACTTGAAGCAACTTAAAATCATCTCATCTTTCACAATTTCAATAACTTCACAACTTATGCAATTTAACAACTTTAACAACTTATCATATTTAAACAACTTTACAAGATAAATCAACTTATAAACAACTTAAACATCATAAATAACATCCAACTCAATTATAACATAACAACACGCTTCACAACTTTAATCCTCTTAAGCAACATAAACAACCTGACAATCCAACACACATAACAATCAATTTTATACAACTTTGCAATTTGATCAACTTATACAACATTCAACTTTAATAATTTGAGCAACTTAACAACTTTATCAACTTAAGCAACATTAAACCTTTGAAAACCTAGGGGGTGAAATGCATCGAACCAACTCGAAAATTGTTTGAAACTTAGACTTGATAATTAACTTGTTGAACTTAGTTCATGAACTAAATGAGTGGAACTTGAACTATAGATATATCAAGCTTGATAAATAAATGAGTCAAACTTGAGTTATGTATAATTCATTTGGTCAGTTTCATAAATCAACTCAACATATAAATATATAATTTATTTAATTAACTCTCTATTTAGTGTCAATTTATTAAAATTTGAAAAAACCTTCAAAACTTAGTTATACGTTAACAACAACAACAACAACAACAACAACAACAATAATAAAAAAAAGTGAACACTTTAAAATTTCCTGGTTATAGATTGCGTTTTCTTTTTCTTTTATGCAAGGTGGAGTAGTTTTTATTTATACAAACTTTGGTTGTAATTAAGTTTTTTTGGAGTCATGCCTTATAACATTGCAAAACTAATATAGTAAGTTATGTTTTATCTTTTAAAAAAAATTAAACAATCATTTTATCTAAAATCTATTATTAAATCAAAATTTTGAAATGTGTAAGATTTAAAAATTTGACTTTTAGTTCATGTGATTTGAGCTAATGAGCTTAACCAAGTTGTTAACGAGTTTGTATAGAGTTAAGTTCAAGCAAAATATTATTGAGTCAAGCTGAGCTAAATTGAGCTCAACTCAACTCGACTCATTTCCAGTCCTAATTATCACACATTCAACTAAGGAGATTTCCTACAATTTAGTGAGCAGTCTAAGTGACTAGACCCTATCGAACCATAACGTCTAACCTATCATCTTTAGGTCAAGTATAGTACAACTTTTAATTCCTATTGAGACCAAGTATAGAAAAACATTAGGATTAATAACTAGGTAAAAACACTTTTTGATTTCTTAGATGTTACCACTTAAACTATGAAAGTCTAATATTACTATGAAAAAATAGAATAACTTGAGTGCGAGCCTACTACAATATTTTCATGCATCAACCAAGCCCTCAACGGGATTAGCCCGTTGTCTATCCTTCAAATATTGTGCACTCTTCCATCACTCACTTAGACATTGTGGCCCCTAACTTTGTGCCTTACTCATTGGCCACTTATGTTAAGTATGACTTTGCCTGTCCCCATACTGTTTTCAACTTAAAAACTTAGAGGAAACAACTTTAACATCAACTTCCTAATCAAGAGGTAAATAATTCACTGAATGGTTCAACACTAGGCTCGAAGAGTACCACAACTCAGATCCACACAATGAGATATTTTAATTTCTAAAATAACTAATTCTCTCCTCTAGTTTTTTACTCAACTACAACTTTAAAACACACATATAGCACAACTTAAACAACAACTAACAAATTACATTTTTTCAACTTAATCAATATTCAATGTCTCATCATTAATCATCTTTATTCTACTAAACAAGAGACTTACAACACTAAAACATCATCATTCATCTTTGTACTTCTTAATTAAAAAAACTTACAATTCAATCAACTTGCATCATTCATCGTAAACATCTTTTAAATATTCTAACCAATTAATCATCTATAGTCATCAATTATCATACATTACAACATATACAAGCAACTTACATCATACAAATATTAAACATCTTTTAAGTCCTTAAATTCGCCTAGCTAAGAAAATTTAGCCTCAAATTCATCACTACCTCAAATTATGACCTCATCAACTCATTACAAGTTCAAAAATTGAAATCCAAATCATGGAAATGATAGAATATTAACATATATCCAACATACAACATAAATCCATCAAGAAGAAAAAGAAGTCCATATTCTCCGAAAACCTTGTACACTTCTCTCGTTTCATTACCAACTTTGACCTTAACTTAACTAACTCTAGACAACTTAGTTCTCAAGGGTCTTTTACCCCTTAAAGCTTAAAAATCAACAAAAATAACTCAACATAGCAACATATAAAATAATAGATAATCATACAATAAAAGCATAAAACACAATGTTGTATACTGCATTCAACAAGCTAGCAAATTTCCCCTTGAAGCTTATATAGAAAATTGTATTTTCATGGTAAGTGACTAATTGATCTCTATATCTCATGCCTATTCACACCTTAGTGCTTGAGACTAAGGGTTTGTATGTTTTCGTTTTATTAGGTGGCCAATTGACCTAGTTAGTGTGAAGTCGACCGATTGTATTTGATTTATTGGACTGACTAACCTCCCTTTGTTGAATGACAATATAAGTGCTTGAAGTTAGCATAAAGATAGAAGAATAGGCAATGACACTGAGATTTGTGGGATTGCCCCATAAAATTCAAGATATTGACATGATTAAATATAAGTATATAATTTTTTTTTATAATGGGATATTGACATGATTAAACATAAGTATATAAAAAAATTCTTTTTTTATAATTAAGCTTGATAGCTACTCCAGTACTCTTATAATGTTATGCACTTAACTAATCGACAAAATTTTTAATAAGCAATCCTCCTTACTAAAGAAAAAAAAATATTTCTCTTGTACTAAAAACATTTCTCTTGTACTAAAAACATTGCAACAATTAAAAAAAAATTCAATTCAACATTTTACTTATATAAGTTTGGTAATGTGGTAGCAGCATAATTCAGATTAAGTTTTTATCATTATTTTTTTTTCTTTTTGCATAACTAGAAGCATAACTTCTTTTCACTCAACCGACATACAAATAAAGTGATATTTCCTATTACTAATGTATCGTACTTTAAGAAAAAATACAAGAAGAAATGTTAGTCAGTAAAACGTCAACCATCATACAACAAAAATTGGAATTTTTTTCTTATTAAATTCATAAAGTTGTTTCAAAGAAACAAAAGGGTCAGGCGTTATAATGGAATTCCTTGAGGTGTGAGCTAGTTTTCAAAATTATTGGCTATTTTTGCTGTATGCAACTGCTGATATTTTGTTACGAGAATCACCTTGAAGAAGTCTCACACGTTATGATGTCCTTTCTTTAACTCCAAGACTCCAACGATCCTTTCCTATATAATTTGTTGGAATATTCCACACAAAAGAAATTTTGGTTGTTTGATCATGTGGGTGAAAGGGTTTTGCAGTTCCTCAAAGGAATGAATAAGAAAAATGAAAAAATAGAAAGTGGTAGGATTGCTATATATCTGTCATTTAGCAAAACAATGACATTTTTGTTTTTTAATTTATTTTTAGAATCTAGTTCTTGAGTATTTCATTGCCATTATAATGTTGGATTCTCTTTGCGAATGGAAAATCCAATACCATTAAGCCAACCCAAAGTCACAATCCAGAAAATTTGTCAATCAATCACATGGCACGGATTGTGACATGTTGGATAGTAAACCCACTAACCTTCATAAGATTCTTTCTCAACACATGTGACAATTTGATCAACGCAAACCAACCATTTTATAGTGGCTTATCTCAAATTATAATACCCCAATAATTTTGCAAGATGATGGGATGCATGCCTGCTTTTAATTTCAATTTTTTAGTTTCAGAGTTATTGAATCACTTAAACTATTATATATAATTCTTTTGTTTTTCTTGACAAATACTATTATAATTCTTTGTCTTTCAGTTCTTCACATTATTGTTAGCTAATAAAGATTTGTGACTGGTAACTACAACGTACAGAGAAAGTATATGAGAGAAAATTAAAGTTATAAGATTGCTAAAATCTAATGAAAACCTTTGCATCCAATACACATTATTGTATGAAGAAAATAAGAAAAAGGTAAAAAGAATCTCAAAATGGAACATTGAAAGCAAAAGATAAAAGATAGAGATAGCCCGATATTAGAATAATGATTAGGTCCCTCTTTTCAAAAAGGGCAACTGAATTAGAGATTCTGACTATATTGATTTAATTATTTTTTTAATCTAATGTATGCGATATTACGTATTATGATTTTAGCTGGGTGATGCAATACTCATAATAGTAAACATGTGATATACAATATTTTAATGGTTAAAATCTTGTTTTTATTTTAAATCTTAGTGTTTTGAGAAATATTAAATTTCTAAATTTCAGCTGTTTCTCTGAGAAAAAAGCAGTTTGTAGACTAAGTTAGTTGTTTGAAAAATTAGGTTAAATTTATAAATAACTTTTGTTTTAGAAAAATAAGTTGTTTTAATGAGTTTGAAGATTAGAAACTTATGATTATTTTCAAATAGGTTTTTTTTTCTTCTAAAGTTTATTATTACATAAAAGTTGATATTTTTTTGTTGTATCAAAACAAAATTAACTAAATATTTTAAAATTATTTTCCAGTAATCTTATATAAACAAAAATTCATTTGGATTATAATTGATTATAACATCAATTAATTATATAATTAATTATTAAAATAATTTAATTTTCATATTTTTTTCAAAAACATCCTCGATTCGGTTCTTTAAATTTAAGAAGTTTTATTTTGGTCACTTGAAATGCTTTTATTAGTCAAATTGGTCTTCCCATCAATTTTTTGCACTAACTGTGTTAATTTTAAACTCGTAAAATGTTGTACATTGGGGATTACCACACACATGTCTTCACATTGATAGTATATATATTGTTCACTTTGGTTCTAAGCTCTCATGTTTTAGTTTTGGTTACACCCAAAAGGCCTCTTATCAATGGAGACTTTGTATATATAAACACATGTCCATCATCTTGTTCGAATAATGTGAGACTTTGATTGTATATCAACAGTCCTTTTCTCAAACAAAGAACCATGTTTAACCCGCCTCTCTTTGTAGCGAAAAATAGTATATCTAATAGTGGCTTATAGAGCTAAAAAACACTCTAAGTACTTTTAATCGCTACTTTATAATTTAACTCACGATAATGGAACATGCCTCTTAACCCTCCAAGTCACTAGGAAGACGCTCTTCCATACATGGACCCCCACCATTAGAAAAGTTTTCAATACAAAGGGTCTTATGCTTGGATCCACCTACCAAATCCATCATATTTGTTGAGTTGACCATCGATTCTAATACCAATTGTTGTGCACCAGAGGGTTCCACATAGGCATGCCTTTATAGTACGTAGTAAGATGTTGTCTACTTTGGAACTAAACTTTCATAATTTTATTTTTGATCATCACTCAAAAAATCTTTTAACAATGGAGACTTTGTGTGTATATAAACTGATGTCTATCATTTTGTTCAAATGAAGTGAGAATTTGATTAAAACAAAAGACCATGGTTTAATTCCTTCTTGTTGTGAAAAGTAGTCCTCGAGTGGCTTACAAAGTTCATTCTATAACATCCTAAATTTTCTAAAAATATTAAAAAGATATTTTAATCAATTAAATAGGTTTTATAACTACATTAAAACTTTTTAAATAATAATGATTTTTTTTTATTAATTAAAGAAAGATTTGTAAAATTATTTGTTATATTAATTGTTAGAGATATAAATATATCTTATTTGTTTTAATGTATTTTGATTAAATATTATGTCTTTGATTACTTTAGAGGTTTTATAAAGAAGAATGTTTTAAGATAAGAAAAATAAAGATTTTAAAATTATAATATTTGAATAGGTATTATCTTATGTATTTGAAGAAAAAAAGATTTCAAAATTGTTTTATTTAAAAATATATTATCTTATGTATTTATGTAAAATATATTTTAAAATAATTAATTAGGGTAATAATATATTCTAAGAGATATTTTAAGATAGTAATTTATTTATCTATTATTTTCAAAAATATAATCATGATTTAATTATTTAGGTAATTATGTATATCTTTTAAAATATTTTTTAATTGATTACTTGAGGGATAATATATTCTAAGTAATTAGATATGATATTAGTAGTTAATTATCTTTATAAATTCAAGTTCAAAATATGAGGAAATTAGGTTATAGTTTTATCAACAAGCTACGCAAGAGATAGTGTTAACATATTATTTAAATGTGTAGAGTTGCCTCAATTCACAAAAAACCTAATCATGCATCTCATGTTCTAAAGAAGAGAAGCTCATAAACCCAAATTTAAACTTTAACATCAATTAAGGTATAGGGGAGTGAGAACCTCGCTCCGAGGGTGTGAATTATCTATTGGGTAACGGGATTGACCTCAATCCCATTGTTTGTATGTGTGAGGGATTAAACTCATTTGTCTCCTTAGTTTTCTAAACAGGCTATTGTGATATAACGATGTTATTGATATGCAAAATTGTATTTTTGACTTAAAGTAGCAATGATTAATGGATTACATTAGTTGAATGAGATAATGAGTTACCTATAAATTGTGATGAGGTGAATGAATAACATGTGCTTCAAGATGAGAATTGAAAATATGTGAGATTCATTGAATGCTTACATTGTGAAACCTTTCAGACATGTGAAACCAATGATTAATTGATCCTAAGTATGACTTAGCAGTGATATGTGAAATATGTTGTTATGTGAATATGATTTATTGGTTGTGTATTAGAGTCTATGGATGACATTCATCATTTGCATAAATGTGCTTTTCGTGTGATGGGTATGATATGAAACACTATTAGGGAAGGTCCCCCTTGTATAAAAGTTTGGGGATCCCATGACCTAGGGGATAGTTAGGTTTGGGAACCCTAGTCCTGTCACATTGAAAATGTATGGGTGAAATAGCCAACATAGTTATCTTGACACTCCTTGATGTATTTTCTTCTAGTGAGAATGTTGTGATGGCTTGACTTGGTATGAACTCCTAGATTACTCAGCCTTTGAGTGGCAAGAAATTATTTTACTGGCGCCACATGCATATAGTTAAGAGTCTTATATATTGCACGAGCATAGCATTATTGTTGTGACTGACGAAGTTGAATGATATTGCGATGTGTTTTAAAGTATGAGACCATGTATGCCTTAACTATTACAGATTATATGATGCAATTAATTGTGATAATTGTGTTGCTTTAACTATATATTATGTATTTTATGTGTATGGATACCCGATTTTTTCCTACACCAATAGTTGGAGTGAGATATATATGTTCTCACTCCCCTTTTCTTTGCTGTTTTGTTCTAGACTTGTGTATGCATGTAATTTTGAATTTGGAGAAGTTTAATTGATGGTAAAACTCTGATAAGATGTGACATTGAGATTCTTAGCATAAGGATTATTTATGTTTTATTTGAATAAGAAATTTTAGTTTACTTCATTTATAAACATTTATGCAAAGCGTTTGAACTTATAACACCAATTTACTTGGATTTAGTTTTTGAATTTTGAATTTGAATGTGATACTTTTTACCTATGGTTTTGAGTAATATATGAGATATATTTTAGATATGTTATTTTATATTATTGAACGTATGCATGTGGGATAGAGGGTGTCACACAATTATCCTCTAAGTATTTACACTATTGCTCCATTGTTAACTAACGATAGTGGGACACACCTTTCAACCTTCTATATTATTAGGAAGACTTTCTTCCATATATAGACCCACTATTAGAAAAAAATTCGATACAAGGGATCATATTGCCACCTCCATTGTACTTGTTGAGTGGGTCACCTAGTCAAAATCATTGACTTTGATACCACGTTGTGCACCAGTGTTTTCCATACACATCACATTGGTAAGATATTATCCAGTTTGAACCTAAAGTTTTATTTTTGATTATCATCTAAAAGGTCTCTTACCAATAAAGGCTATGCGTACTTTATAAATCCATTTCCATTTACTTAATTGAACCATCTAGAACTTTGATTGTATACCAACATAAAGAAGAAGAAAAAATTAACTCAAAAAATAAGGTTTGCTCAATCCAACAATTTTTAAAATTTTTTGAAAAAATCCCCATTATATTTTGGTATTTTTATCATGCCTTTATCAAAAGTATGACAAACAAACCTCAACATTCGTACAATTAAATAGTTTATATCAATTATATAGGCTAACTTTTAATATTTGAATTGCTAAGTTTTAATGGAAACAAAGTTTTTATTTAGTTTAAGTTTTAATATTTTTTTAATCATAAGTTTAATTTAGACTATTTTTTTAATAATTTAGTTGTTAAATTTTAATATAAGTTAAGTTTTAATTTAGGCTAAGTTTTAATATAATTTTAATTTAGGCTATGGATTGATATAGTATAATTTATTTGCTATTTTTTAAACTAAGCTTTTAATTTAACTAAATTTTCATATAGCTAGATTTAGTTGCTAATAGCTAAGTTTTTGGTTAAGTGTTAATATAGTTTTAATTTAAGCTAAGTTTTGATATAGCTAACCTAATTTAGTTGCTAACTATTATTATAGTTTTATTTTAGTTAAGTTTTAATATAACATATAGTTTGTTTAAGTTTTAGGATAAATTTTAATATAGTTTAAATTTCGTTAGGTTTTCGTATAGCTTAATTTAGTTGCTGAGTTTTAATATAGTTTTAATTTACTTACGTTGTCACATTGCCTAACTTAGTTGCTAAGTTTATGTAGCAACCTCGGTCGCGACGGGACGGCGAAAAATAAATTGAAAAAGAGGAGTCGCCACCAATGTTATTTTTTACGGAAAAACATTGGAAAAACCATAAAATAGAAAATAGTCTGCGAAAACCAAATTTTGAGTTCGGGAGTCGATTACGTATGAGGAAGGTATTAGCACCTCACAACGTTCGTCCTAAGACGATTACCTTTAATTAATTAAACTAATTATTTATAATTTATAAAATATTTATCTCACTAAAATTATCAAATATGTTTTATTTAACTAATTTAAATTATGCATTGAAAAAAAAAAGGTTAAAATTATTATTGTTATATAAAAAGGAGGATAATATATTTTTTTATTTTTTTGGCTCGACAAGATTTAGTTCTTGCTCCTACGTATCTTCATGTGCAATGAAGAATCAGAGTTACGTAGTTCTTTGTAAAAAATATTTGTGTGTTGATATTTTTTAATTAAATTTTATTTTTGTTAAATATAAGATTCTTGAACTGTCTCAGCTCATTCATCTTAAAAATATAAAATTAACTAAGGTGTACACCAAAGTCAATTCAATAAAATTTTAATTATAATTATTGCTAGAGATTGTTATGAGGTTTTAGACGAAATTAAAGATAAATAGAGTAAAGTAGAAAGCTTAAAAGGAAATAACAGAGGATAAGAGAAAATAAGGAGGCTCGGCCTTCCATTTAAATATGATTACAATTCATAAATTAATAGGAGGCTCAGCCTTCCATTCAATGAATATTTTGGAATAAAAAAACTTGAAATTGATTATTAAAATGTCTTATATATTTAAATGGAGAGTATGACAAATAGAACTGTACATAAGAGATGATGAACGTGACTTCCACCACGGATCTCCCTCCCTTTCTCTCTATTTCCTCTTTCAGCTACTAGCCTCTGGATAAACAGAAACTTCGGGCAGAACCTCCTCCTCTCTTAGGGATCGGAACTAGGGCAGAACCTCCTCTCTCTTTCTCTCTCTCTCTCTCTCTCTTTCTCTTTTTTTTTCTCTCTCTCTCCCTCTCTCTCTTTTTCTTTCACTCCCTCCCTCTATTTATAGGAATTACAAAGTTACTATTCAGGTACTATTCACTCACGGAAATACTATTCATGAACAGTAAAAAATACTATTCACTCACGGAAATACTATTCATGAACAGTAAAAAATACTATTCACTCACGAAAATACTATTCACACACGAAAATACTATTCACTCACGAAAATACTATTCACTCACGAAAATACTATTCACTCACGAAAATACTATTCACTCACGAAAATACTATTCACTCACGAAAATACTATTCACACCGAAATTACTGTTCACATTTTTTTTATTTTTATATTTTTTTTTATTTTTATTTTTTTTAAAATATACCTTTTTTGCTATATATATATATATATATATTTAAAACAAAAATTGACATTTTCCGGACGAAATTGGGTTACGAAAAGAGTGAGCATAGAGGCTTGAAAATTTAAAAGAGTGAGCACAGCGGCTTAAAAAGTAAAAGAGTGAGCACAAGGGCTCGAAAGAATGATAGAGTGCTTGAAAATTAAAAGAGTGAGCACAGGGGCTCGAAAGATTGATAGAGGCTTGAAAATTAAAAGAGTGAGCACGGAGGCTCGAAAGATTGATAGAGACTTAAAAATTAAAAACATGGGCGCGGGGACCCGAAAGATTGATAGAGGCTTGAAAATTAAAAGAGTGAGCACGGGGGCTCAAAACATTAAGAATCGGGACAACAACCAAGTAAGTATAGGAAAATTCAAATTTAGAAATTGTAATAAACATTCAATCGGTTCATGATGTATGCATGACATGCAATGAAATGGTTTTAATGGAAAAATAATAACAAGATGAGTTTTGACCTTTCATCCCGTTATTATTATTATTATTTTTGCATCATTTTTCCAACCTTTGACCCCCTCACGAGCATGAGTGTTCAGACTGACCTTTTGTCAAATTATTGCGTCGCTAGATAAGCTATCTTGTCTGATAGTACAATTCAAAATTGTCAACATTTGTAATCTTCTCAATAAAGTTAGCTAGGGATCTTTCATTTCTTTGTGACTCTTAGAATCAATCATCGTAATTGAGATATTTTAGCCTATTTTTGACTTTATTTATTGGTTTTTCTTGCATCGCATGTTGCACTTTTAGCATATAATAATGAAATAAACACACAAAAATGACGAATGGTGGGGAATATGGGCTTTTATTGCTTCAAGGAAGAAAGCACAAGTATATGAGAGTGGAGATAAACAAAACAATGGGAGAGTAACATATCATATTTTTGGGGAAAGCAACACTAATTCCCCACATCAACAATTTTGAGAACCCCATTAATTGGCCTCTAAAGGTGTGAAATGCTTGTTGAGCATCTTAATGTTGCCTTGGCCTTCCAGTTTGCCCCGGCTTCCCACTTTGGTTGTCATATCTACTTCCTCCTTCTCCGCCTTTCTTTAGAAAAGTTGCATTTGTTAAAGTTGCCCCTTCAGTCTAATGGGTATTTCTTTTATTTTTTTTTTAGACCTTAACTTTTGCATAGGCCGCTCTTTTCGAGTTTTCAGCCTATCAGGTCACTCTAAATTTTGCCTAAGCTGCCTTTTCAGGTTTTCAGCCTAGCGAGCCTTTTCTTTTTGTTATTATTTTGTGCTCTCCTTTATGCATAGTATTTCTTGACTGCATCAGAGTTTATCGGATTCAACAGATCTTCTCCATCCATATTTGTGAGAATCAAAGCTCCTCCTGAAAAAGCCTTTTTTACCATATAGGGCCCTTCATAATTCGGGGTCCATTTCCCTCTATGATCTCTTTGGGGTGGCAATATCTTTTTTAATACCAAATCTCCTTCTTGAAACTCTCGCGGATGAACCTTTTTGTCAGAAGCTCTCTTGATCCTTTTTTGATATAATTGACCATGACATAAGGCATTCAATCTTTTCTCTTCAATGAGGTTCAACTGATCATAGCGAGCCTGAACCCATTCCGCTTCCTCAAGTTTGGTTTCAGCCAATACTCTTAGAGAAGGTATCTCAACCTCAATGGGAAGTACTGCTTCCATACCATAAACCAGCGAATATGGAGTTGCCCCAGTAGAGGTGCGAACGAAAGTGCGATATCCATGTAGGGCAAAAAAAAGCATTTCGTGCCAATCCCTGTAGGTGACCACCATCTTTTGAATAATCTTTTTAATATTCTTGTTTGCTGCTTCCACTGCCCCATTCATCTTAGGGCGATATGGTGAAGAATTGTGATGTTGAATCTTGAAACTTTCACACAACTCTTTCATCATTTTGTTGTTCAAATTGGTCTCATTGTCAGTAATGATCCGACTTGGCAACCCGTATCTACAAATTAAATCTCTCTTGATGAATTTGACCACCACATTTCTGGTCACACTGGCATAAGAAGCTGCTTCAACCCATTTAGTGAAATAGTCGATAGCAACAAGTATGAATCGATGCCCATTGGATGCTTTTGGTTCTATTGGACCAATCACGTCTATTCCCCACATTGAAAAGGGCCATGGAGCGGCCAATACATTCAAAGATGTTGGGGGAACATGAATATTATCTGCATAAATTTGGCACTTGTGACACTTCCTCACATGACTACAGCAATCAGCCTCCATGGTTAACCAATAATAGCCAGATCTTAGGATCTTTCTTGCCATTACATGTCCATTTGCATGTGTTCCAAATGAACCTTCATGGATTTCTTCCATGATTTCCATAGCTTCTTTAGCATCAACGCATCTAAGCAATACCATGTCATGATTTCTTTTATAAAGTACTTCTCCATTTAAGAAGAAACTCATTGCCAACCTCCTTAAAGTTTTCTTGTCATTTTCTGAAGTTCTAGGAGGGTATTCTCTGTCTTTTAGATAGCGTTTGATGTCATAAAACCATGGTTTTCCATCTGGTTCTTCTTCTATTGCTTGACAATATGCTGGTTGACCTTGATTATGTATTCTTATCAGTGGAACCTCTTTTCCTTGACTAATCTTGAACATCGAAGACAATGTAGCCAAGGCATCAGCCAGTTGATTTTCCTCGCGAGGGATGTGATGGAAAGTTATTTCCTCAAATTGTTCCATTAAATTTTTGATGTATGAGTGGTATGGGATTAATTTAGAATCCCGAGTTTCCCACTCATCTCTGAGTTGATGGACAACCAATGCTGAGTCTCCATAAACTTCTAACACTCTAGCCTTGAACTCCAAAGCTGCTAGAACCCCCATTGCACATGCTTCATACTCTGCCACATTGTTAGTACAATCAAAACCCAACCTTGCAGTGAAAGGGATTAATCGGTCCTCTGGAGTGATCAACACTGCCTCAATTCCATGCCCCAATGCATTAGAAGCTCCATCAAATAACAACATCCACTTCTTTCTATTTATGGACTCTCCCTCCTCAAACAAAGCCATGATATCTTCATCTGGAAAATCATATTGTATTGATTGATAATCGTCTATGGGTTGATGAGCCAAATACTCAGCCAACGCACTGCCTTTAACAGCCTTTTGGGTTACATACACAATATCATACTCTGATAATAACATTT
Organism: Cajanus cajan; assembly: GCF_000230855.2. Classification (NCBI taxonomy): domain Eukaryota; kingdom Viridiplantae; phylum Streptophyta; class Magnoliopsida; order Fabales; family Fabaceae; genus Cajanus; species Cajanus cajan. The sequence continues at coordinate 14,758,189 of NC_138520.1, read as the reverse complement.
GCCAGCGAGCGATTTGACCCGTTAAAGCAGGCTTTTCAAATATATACTTGATCGGATCCATCTTGGACACTAACCAAGTAGTGTGACTTAACATGTATTGTCTTAAACGTCGAGTAACCCAAGCCAAAGCACAACAGGTTCGCTCTACCAGAGAGTACCTTCTTTCACAATCTGTAAACTTTTTGCTCAAGTAATAGATTGCTTGTTCTTTTCTTCCAGATGCATCATGTTGCCCCAGTGCACAACCCATAGATTCCTCAAGTACCGAGATATACAAAATGAGAGGTCTCCCCGAGGTGGGAGGTACCAAAACTGGAGGGTTTTGTAAATACTGCTTCATCTTCTCAAAAGCTTTTTGACAATCTTCATTCCATATCACTGGTTGACTCTTGCGCAGTAACTTGAAAATCGGATTGCAGGTTGCAGTTAATTGAGATATGAACCTGGCAATATAGTTCAACCTCCCCAAGAAACCACGAACTTCTTTTTCAGTACTTGGAGCTGGCATTTCTAAAATTGCTCTCACTTTGTCAGGATCCACCTCTATACCATTTTCATTAACCACGAATCCCAACAATTTTCCTGACTTCACACCAAAAGTACATTTGGCAGGGTTAAGTCGGAGCTTATACTTCTTTAGCCGCACAAATAGCTTTTGTAGATTTGTGATATGTTCTACCTCCGTCCTGGACTTAGCAATCATATCATCGACATAAACTTCAATCTCTTTATGCATCATATCATGAAACAAAGTCACCATAGCTCGTTGATAGGTTGCTCCAGCATTCTTCAATCCAAAGGGCATCACTTTATAACAAAATGTTCCCCATGATGTAATGAATGTAGTTTTCTCCATATCTTCAGGAGCCAGCCTTATTTGATTATATCCTGAAAATCCATCCATGAACGAAAAGAAAGCATGTCGGGCAGTGTTATCCACTAGAACATCTATATGTGGCAATGGAAAGTCATCTTTGGGACTAGCTCTGTTAAGGTCTCTATAGTCAACACACATTCGAACTTTTCCATCTTTCTTTGGGACAGGAACTATATTGGCAACCCATTGAGGGTACTTTGCCACTGCAAGGAATCCAACATCAAATTGTTTCTTTACTTCTTCTTTTATCTTTAAAGAGACCTCTGGCTTCATGCGTCTCAATTTTTGCTTAACTGGTGTGCATTCTGGGTTCAATGGCAAGTGATGCTCAACTATGCTAGAATCCAACCCAGGCATGTCTTGGTATGACCACGCGAAGACATCAGCATACTCAAATAACAACTTCAGCAACTTATTTCTTTCTTCCCCTTTTATAGCAACTCCTATTTTTATTTCTTTTTTATCATTTTCATTTCCCAGATTGATTACTTCAAGTTCCTCTTCATGGGGTTGGATCACCCGATCCTCTTGTTCTATCAACCTTTCTATTTCTGGTGGAGTGCTCAGGTCATTGTCATCTTCTTCAGCCTCATTAATGGGGTGATCAAAATCGTGACATGGGATATTAGCATTATTATTTTTGGCATGGTTATTATTGAATCTGCAATTTAGGGTTGATGAAAGAAAATGAAGGTTGGAGCAATAAATGAGAGAAAAGAAAGATTAAAGGATAGAGAGAACATATGACAAAAAGATCAAAATGCATTTCATTCATATGATATACTGAAAGACAACATGCAAGCCCATTAACAAAAAGTCATACTAAAATCACGGGAATAATTGTAGAGTTTGTGTGACAATTACTTTGAAATTGAATTAAGAATCACAGGAAATTCAATGATCTTCCAATTATGGAGCTCTTCACATGGATCACACGGATACACAAAGTTGGCGTGATTATCATCATTATCTTCCTTAATCATAGCCACTTGGTCTGCGTGCACCACCCCTCCACTTTGAAAGCTTTGATAAAGATGACAAATGGGAATCCTCTGAACTTTAGGCTCTCGATTCTCTAGACGAGCCAACCTTTTCTCTCTATTTTCTTCTGCCATTCTTCTTTTATCGGCTTGAGTAGGTTTGTACCCTAACCCCCATCGACCCTTGTTTTCTGGCAATTCTATTAATTTCGTGACTCCTTCCAAGCATGTTCCCAACCCAAGTCCTGGCTGATACCCTCCATTCATCATGACCTTTGCAACCATCATGGATGCACTTGATGGTTGTGGACTTCCCATTGGAGATTCAACATAAGCAGTACTAATTATTTCCAATGACTGAAACGAAGTTTCCAAAGCCTCCTCAGCTGCTTCAATATAACGGGTGGGAGCAGGACAACTCACCAACATGTCTTCCTCACCCGAGACAATCACTAGCTTGTCCTCCACAATAAATTTCAGCTTCTGATGTAAAGAAGAGGGAACAACCCCAGCTGAATGGATCCATGGTCTTCCCAATAAACAACTGTATGCAGGTTTAATATCCATGACTTGAAAAGTTATGTTGAAGGTGAATGGGCCAATTTGGACAGGGATTTCGATCTCCCCCATAACTTCCCTTCGTGATCCATCAAAGGCCCTCACAATCATAGAACTGGGTTTCATATGTGTCCCATCACAAGACAATCGATCCAGTGTTGACTTGGGCATCACATTTAATGAGGACCCATTATCGATAAGCACTCTAGCCAAAATGTGATTTGCGCATTTCACAGAGATGTGTAAAGCCTTGTTATGTCCCCTTCCTTCAGCTGGGACTTCATCATCTGTGAAAGTGAGGTGGTTATTGGCTGTAATGTTACCAACAATGCCGCCAAATGTGTCTAATGTGATGTCATTGGACACATGAGCTTCATTCAAGATCTTCATCAATAATTTTCTATGACTTTCAGAATTCATCAGCACTGATAACAAAGATACCCTTGCAGGAGTATGATTTAATTGATCAATGAGCTTGTACTCACTTTGTCGAATAAACTTAAGAAATTCTGAGACTTCTTCATCCGACACTTCCTTTTTCTTTTTCCCCATGACTTTTTCATCATCTCTCCTCTTAACACTTGAAACCTCTTCATTGATAATTGTATTTTCCTTTTGCTTATGGTTTTTTGTCAAGCCTTCTGCTCTTAACTCTTCTGGAGTATAGACTCTACCACTACGGGTCATTCCACCTACTCCTGCGATATTTGTTACGTTGGTTTCTGTAGTGTCAATTCCTTCTTTTTGTTGGGCATTCACATATTCACTTTCTACCTTCATTTCGTAACACCATGGAACCGCCTTAGTGTCCTTGTAATGGAAAGGAGCTGGAATTTGCACAACAAGTGGCTTAAGGGTACTAGGTGTTGACGCGAAAGTGTTTTTTGTGAAAGTGATTACCAGTGGTTTTGGAGTAGTCATGCTGGACTTTTCGTTTGATTGAATCATCAATACATCCTCTTTTGTACGCACCTGGCTCACCTGAACAAAGTTTGAGTTAATCATGCCTTGTAATATTTCCTTGAATTTGCCACATTCCTCAATAGAATGTGTGGTTGTAGGGTGGAAATCGCATACTCCTACTTTGCGAGACTCTCCCTTAATCATCCCATATTTGCACAATTCTGAAAAAATGAATCTCATGGGGGTTCGGATCTTCTCTACTTCTGTCACTTGTGGAGTACATTCTTCTTTGATAGCATTAACCGATGAAGTCCCATGACCTGGAAGTGGATTATTTCTTACATTCGGCGCGCTTTCCTTAAAGCTTAATAATCCTGCATCTATCAAGTCTTGTACCTTGTGTTTCAAACCCCAACATTTCTCAGTTGAATGGCCTATTGCCCCAGCATGATATTCACATTTGGCATTTGAATCAAAACCTCTTGGATATGGAGGTTGGACAGGCTTTATAGGAAGAGGCTCAACTAGAGCATTTTGAACCAGATGTGGTAGCAGTTCAGTGTAGGTCATAGGGATCGGAGCTAGAGTCCTTGGTTGATTATTTCCCCTTCTTTGAGCATTATTCACCATGGGAGGCGAAATTGCCGATTGATTTTCTTGGGGTACTTGAAATTGTGGTGGCACTGTAGGTGGCCGATAAGACATTCTAGATGGATAAGGTTGCGGGTATGGTGGCAAAGAAACTGCTGCAATTTGTGGGTTATACATATATTGGGGTCTATAATTGGGTATGAAAGAAATAGGATTGTAGTTAGGTCTGACTGGTGTTGTCATCACTGCATTTGTTTCACCTCCTTTCCTCTTATTTGTGGTTTCTAAGGGTTTCTTGATGGTTGTGGATCCTGTTGTCATGTGTGCAATCTTCCCATTTCTAACTCCCATCTCAACCCTATCTCCAATGATGACCAAATCTGAAAAGTTTGATGATACATTTCCAATCATCCTGTCATAAAAGGGGGATTGGAGTGTATCAATGAACATCGTGACCATCTCTTTTTCCAATAATGGAGGTTGTACCTGAGCAGCTACCCCTCTCCATCGTTGGGCATATTCCTTGAAGGTCTCATTCTCTTTCTTTATCATATTTTGTAACTGTGTGCGATCTGGGGCCATGTCCATATTATACTTGTACTGTTTCAAGAAAGCCTCTGCCAAGTCTTTCCATGTGCGTACTCTTCCTCGCTCCAGGCTCATGTACCAACTTAATGCTGCTCCAATAAGGCTTTCTTGGAAGAAGTGAATCAACAATTTGTCATCATGAGCACAGGAGGCCATCTTTCGACAATACATAGTGAGATGATTCCTTGGGCATGTATCTCCCTTGTATTTATCAAGTTCTGGAACTTTAAACTTGGGAGGAATTATAACATCAGGAACCAGACACAAGTCCACAGCATTGAAACCATAATTGTCGAATCCCTCTATGGCCTTTAATCTATCTTCCAACGATTGAAGCTTATCATCATGGGAAATATCTTCCGAATGACGATGGTGTACAATAACAGTTGGTGCAGGAACTAATCCCTGGTTATTAGGAGGCCTTTCGCCATGACTTACATTAGGTGGTGCATGAGCAATTGAGTGGGTTGGAATTTGTGGGTCATTAGCTTCAAGGGTTAGGTTTTGGGTTTGTGTTGGATGTGATGGGTTTAAGGTGGAGGTAGATGGATTACCCTCAGGAATATTAGCCACAGGTGGCGTGTATCCCGGAGGTAAACCATATGGAGGTAATGGAACTTGGCCTTGAAGGTTTGAAGTGGAAACATGATGGTCATTTTCTGAGGTCGTTAGGATGACAGGTGGTGTGTACCTTTGAACATTCGGGTTGGGTTGCGTGCGTGGAGTAAACCCAGGAGGGTAATCAGGTGACTCATGAGGCTGTTTAGACGACTCTCCATTTGCCCCTTTTTTGGATTCCATTGACTGCAACAAGTCCAAAATTTTTCCCATTTGTTCTTTCAACTGATTTACATCTCCTCTCAGCTCCTCATGCTGTTGCTCCAAGTCATCTACCATCCCTTCCATGATTTTGGTCTTTGTACGTGTCCCGTAAGGGTGTCGAAGGGATGCTTTCTTTGCCTCAATAATTGATTTCTTTTATAAAACTGTATAAGAAAATTTAATGAGTATGTAATGATATGAAAATGTGACTATGCATCGTGTATGTGAAAATGTTAAATTGTTGGAGAGACATAAATCACATGAATCACGTGGATCATCTTTCTTTAATTGTTTCTTAGATCGTCACGTTCTAGATACTAGGTCATGGAATCAGTGGATCTTTGTGATCATTATCAATTAAACTTTTCCTTTAGAATGTCACATTCTAAGTACTAAGCGTAATATGAAACGAGTAACTTTTGCATGAACATCCTCTCTTAGCTGGCAAATTTTATTAATAACAATAGTATAATACATCATGATAACTTAAATTATTCACCGCTAACAACCATCTCTCTCATTTTTGCTATCATATCTCTACAGTATTCAAGGAAGTCATAAATTTCTTTGGGAGTGGAATGTGGGATTGCCATTCCCTCAGCTCGTTGTAGTAGGTGAGAAGTGTCATGGAGCATGTTTTTAACTTGCTGAACTCGATCCACAAGATTATATGCCCAAATTCTTTGATTTTCTTCATGTATTCCGATGACGTCCCTTAATTGCCTTATTTCTTCCTGTAGGCCCATAACCTGATGATTTATCTCTCCCAATGTGGCTTGATAGTCCATATTCAGATTGAAATTTAGTCTTTTTTCATCTTGAACTCTACTTTCATACTCTGCCACTACCCTTTTGAGTTGTTCTTTCAAATCCTCCAGTTGTTTTTGTGCTGCTTTTTCAGCTTTTTTGGATGTTTCCCAAGCCTCTCTCCATCGTTCACCATCAACCCTAGCTTGATCACGTTCATTTCTTCGCATCTTTAATTCTGTGGAAGCGGCCTCTAAACAACTGCGGGTATTTAACTTACTTCCTTCTTCAATTCTCGCTCGCTTATTGGCTAGTTCAACACATTGTCTTACTTGGGAAATTTCTCTTTGCATTGCTTGATACTCTTGGCGGGCCTGTATTAACTCCCTCTTCATATCTTCTTTTTCTTTCTCAGATTTAGCCAACTCTTTTTTAAGTTTTTCGACCTCTTCTTGACTCATGGGTTCTTGAATTGGCATTTCTTTAATAACTGGAATAGGACCTTGGAATGGTAATTTAACATGTTGGACTCTCTCATTGAGCCACTGCTGATAACTCAACTCCACATTACAATTTCTTTTTCCCAATTCCCTCCCTTTTTTAATCACTTTATCCCAAGACTGTCTAATCTTGTTAAGCAAATCCAACTCCTTAGTCATATCATAGACCATGAAAGGAGTGATCGAATCTTCAACCGGTGGGCTCCTAATCGGATAACCGAGTTGTCTCAACGCAAGAGAGGGATTGTAGTTTACACATCCTTTTGTACCCATGAGTGGTACGTTTGGGAAATCTCCACATTGACAAATCACTTCATCGATGTTTTGTTCTCGCAAGTACCAAGAAATGGTCTTTTCGCTAAGATTAGCTATGCTGTAAGCCCATTCACTCTTATTTTTAATCTCAATCTGACTTCCTCTCTTGAACATGTAGGATGTGAACCACAAGTATAGTATTGGTATACAACACAAAATTGTCCCACCCTTTTTTTCATGACGCAAGGTAAGAGAATGATATGTATCTGCAAGAATGGCTGGTACAGGACTTCTTTTCTCATGTTTGAAAGCTAAGAAGACATCAATTGCAGCAAAGTCAATAAAGTTTTCAATGTTTGGGAATAAGACAATCCCATAAATAATGAGGGCGAGCACATCCATGAAAGCACCCCATCTCTCATTCTCTGCTAAGCTTAGCGCATATCGCTCAAGGTTAGTTCGCGAGAAACCTTCAATTCCCCCTTTCGTCTCTTTCTTGCTTGCTAGTTCTCTGACATTAGTCCCTAAGGAGATGGCAACTTTGGCTAATGAAGGATAATGTCCCATGTACATATACGGCTTTTTATTTCCTAAGCCAATACCTAGTATTTGTTCGAATTCCTCAAGTAATGGTGCCAGTTGAAAATCTTGAAAAAGGAAGGATCTCAAGGGAGGATCATAAAATTGGGCTAGGGCAGTGACAGCTCCCTCTTGTACGTCTACTTCCAATAGGTTAAGGATTTTTCCATATCGAACAACAAAAGTTCGTCGCTGACCGCCTTTTAACATGTTACTGAGAGTTCTCAAACTGCTCAAGTTAGTTTGTCTGACCTTTAACTTTAAAGTTTTCCTTAAACCTAATTCCATGACTTCTCGAAAGGTGTTCACAGCGACTTAAGTCTTTATGACTCTCCAACAACCTAGAAATGAATGCAGCATGCTATCAATGAAGTTATCTATTTTATTTTATGGGATTCTTTTTGAAATGCATGATAGGATGTAAGAGTTTATTTTTTTAAAATTTTCATGAAATGAAATGCATGATACTTGTTATGAAATGAAAAAAAAAATCTTTTTTTTTTTTATGTTTTATGTAATTTAAAAATAGAGGTAGAATATTGCTCCTGTGATACTTAACAAGGGCATTCCTAAGTTGAAAGCTCTATAGACCCCTAATATGTGTTCCTCTCAAAAGGGTGGGACTATGGTTCTAAAACAGGTTCCTAGAGCCAATAACCCTTCTTAGGATATTAGTCACAATAATAGGTAAACTATTAGAGGTGATAATACCCTTGAAAGGATCAAACTCTAAGTGAGGCCTTCATAATAACCAAACAAGATGTTCATCAAGAAGGTTACTACTACTCAACCTCTTACTATCCTAAGTTGCACTCAAGTCCGGGCATAGGACCCCACTCATAAACGTGTGTGAAATTGTGCATGTGAAGTGTGTGAAGGGAGCAATCCTATACTATCCAATCTACAAAACACATCACATATGATATAGAAAATAAAATTCTTCTATCCTAAAGTTCAAATTCCACAACACATATTTATATAATTCATGCATATAAGACAAACAACAAATAAGGAACATAAACAAAAAATAAAATAAAATAAAAAGTGAGATAAACATTTAAAAAAAATTATTAATTAGTTTAACTAATTATTATAGGCTTGACTCTCAAAAAAATCCCCAGTGGAGTCGCCATCTGTAGCAACCTCGGTCGCGACGGGACGGCGAAAAATAAATTGAAAAAGAGGAGTCGCCACCAATGTTATTTTTTACGGAAAAACATTGGAAAAACCATAAAATAGAAAATAGTCTGCGAAAACCAAATTTTGAGTTCGGGAGTCGATTACGTATGAGGAAGGTATTAGCACCTCACAACGTTCGTCCTAAGACGATTACCTTTAATTAATTAAACTAATTATTTATAATTTATAAAATATTTATCTCACTAAAATTATCAAATATGTTTTATTTAACTAATTTAAATTATGCATTGAAAAAAAAGGTTAAAATTATTATTGTTATATAAAAAGGAGGATAATATATTTTTTTATTTTTTTGGCTCGACAAGATTTAGTTCTTGCTCCTACGTATCTTCATGTGCAATGAAGAATCAGAGTTACGTAGTTCTTTGTAAAAAATATTTGTGTGTTGATATTTTTTAATTAAATTTTATTTTTGTTAAATATAAGATTCTTGAACTGTCTCAGCTCATTCATCTTAAAAATATAAAATTAACTAAGGTGTACACCAAAGTCAATTCAATAAAATTTTAATTATAATTATTGCTAGAGATTGTTATGAGGTTTTAGACGAAATTAAAGATAAATAGAGTAAAGTAGAAAGCTTAAAAGGAAATAACAGAGGATAAGAGAAAATAAGGAGGCTCGGCCTTCCATTTAAATATGATTACAATTCATAAATTAATAGGAGGCTCAGCCTTCCATTCAATGAATATTTTGGAATAAAAAAACTTGAAATTGATTATTAAAATGTCTTATATATTTAAATGGAGAGTATGACAAATAGAACTGTACACAAGAGATGATGAACGTGACTTCCACCACGGATCTCCCTCCCTTTCTCTCTATTTCCTCTTTCAGCTACTAGCCTCTGGATAAACAGAAACTTCGGGCAGAACCTCCTCCTCTCTTAGGGATCGGAACTAGGGCAGAACCTCCTCTCTCTTTCTCTCTCTCTCTCTCTCTTTCTCTTTTTTTTTTCTCTCTCTCTCCCTCTCTCTTTTTTTCTTTCACTCCCTCCCTCTATTTATAGGAATTACAAAGTTACTATTCAGGTACTATTCACTCACGGAAATACTATTCACTCACGGAAATACTATTCACTCACGGAAATACTATTCACTCACGAAAATACTATTCACTCACGAAAATACTATTCACTCACGAAAATACTATTCACTCACGAAAATACTATTCACTCACGAAAATACTATTCACTCACGAAAATACTATTCACACCGAAATTACTGTTCACATTTTTTTTATTTTTATATTTTTATTTTATTTTTATTTTTTTTAAAATATACCTTTTTTGCTATATATATATATATATATATATATTTTTAAAACAAAAATTGACATTTTCCGGACGAAATTGGGTTACTACAATTTAAATTTAGGCTATACAGGGAATCTAATCTTATTCAACACAAAGTCACTAGCGTAGGCAATGTCACTAAACAAATCAATGTAAACTAAGACCTAGGCTAAGATTTGAGACATTAATAACAATTATTTTTATAAGAGATATTTTCGTATATACTATCTTCCTCTTTATATATAAAATTCTTTTCAATTTTTCATCTATCCCTTTTATAAAATCATTTTCTAATTGTCATCACTTGCAATAATTATATCTTCTTTAAAATATCTTTATTTAATTAGCAATTTTTGTTTTTTACAAAAGAGAATAAATGCTTGAAATTAATTAGATAAAAGCTTTCTTTCTATCTTATTAAGATCAAAGAAGATATGTTAACACATAAATATTTCACTCTTCCAAACATTAATTAAGTGAGAAATGTTTAAGTAGAAAAAGAGAAGGTTAATTTTGAAAAAGTATTAGCTAAATTAACTAATTTTCTTAAAGTGTGTAATTAAGTTAAAAGAGTCTTATAATTAGGAGATCAGGTAGCAACGCAGTTCAAATAGATATTGTTAGAATTATCCCTAGTAGTCAATTCTTCTATTTGTATCATGACTTTGAAATATACAAATGTCTTATTATAAATGCCTATCAATTATTATGCTATTGATAGTATAGCAATGTAATGTGAGAATAGTTGTTTCGTTCAAAGACATGTGTGACTTGATTGAACATAAAAATATTATTCTTAAAGACAAGTGATACAAGTGCTTTTCATTGTGACCATAGTAAATAGTCATTGACTTGAAGTCATATTATGGTTCTTACCTATAAGAGTTGTAGGTTTTGATGTTATTGAACATTATCCATAATAAAAAAAAATTATAAAGGTAATTAATTGGGTTTGTAATGAATTATGTGGAGGGATGTGAGTGATGTATAAAGGATTTGTCTCTTCTAGATAACAAAATTTGTGTCTTGGGTCTTTCGATTGACTCAGATGTGAAATATGTGTAGTCACACCATAATGAGCCAATATGATATATTATGTCTATTTGTGTTTGAGTATCTACTTAGATGTTGAGAAACATATAATTAAACATAATGAGAATGACATTATTATGTCTCGTGTTCAATAAAAAAGATAAGAATAAAGAGACAAATTACTTTACAATAATTTTGGGTTATGAATGGTAGGAATTGGATCATCAAATTTTCTCATTAATTGAGTGATAATGATGCATTACTAAATGTCAATCTTTGTCTATAATATTTAATATTTTTTTATGTATAATATTTAAATATTATTGTCAATTAAGTGAGAATCTTTAGAGCATGCACATAAAGTAAATATTTGAAACAAGTCATTAAATTAAATATGATTGTGATTAAATAATTAAATATAATTTAATTAATTGACAACAATTAAATATAATTTAATTGATTGACAACAAATTTAATTAAATGAATAGGTTATTAAACCTTGTATTATACAAAGCCAACAAGAAAACAAATTAGGTTAATAATAGTTTATATATAGACAGGTTAACATAATATTGCCACTCATCTTAAAAAAATAGTGAGAAACTTTTAGGATCTTGTGTTGTTTCACAAAACCCACATTTGTCCTTCTATTGTTAGTACCAAATCTCATTATTCCATATTGCTCGCCTAGAGTGAGTAGAAATACTATATTTTTTGTACTTGATAATCAAACATAAATAATCTCTATGTAAAATTGTTATTTAATCGAAATTATTAAAACACACTTCAAAGTTAAACTCTTAAACCTTAATTAGTATAGTTCTTGTATTCTATGTTATATGTGGAAAAGGATGTTATTGTGCTAATGCATTGTTTTATAGAAACATTTTATTTGAAAATTTATCACATGAAATTCTAACAAATCGACATGACAAAACTAACCAAATAGCACCTAACAACTAGTAATAAACAAACCAAAAAAAATTGTAAACAATGCAACATTGTCGCAACCAAATCAAATCAATCACCGACACATGTATAAACGAACAAAAATCAATTTTACGGATGGAAAAAGATACCCAGGAGCGATAGTACAAATTGAGCACAAAATCGTTGCCTTCCACTTTAACATCAACAAACACTATTTCAGGAGCTCACTGTTGCCGAAAACATAAAAGGAATAAGGTTTTAAGATAATTAGACATGCAGAGGTGATTAACAACAGGGGAAAACTAAAGGAAATGAGAGCATGAATTCATAAATTTTGTGTTATTAATAAAAGGTCATTCTATATCATTATAATTTAACCTGTGTAAAATATTTATTTCTACATTGGTTAATATTGAACTATGTAGAAAGTAATTAATCTTCTATATCAATTAAACTAAATGTCTTATAAGACAAGAAGATAAAAAAGGAAGAGAAGTGAGAATTGTGCGGTGGTCTACAACAGTTTTCTGTTATTTCTATTTTTTTTTACTAAGTTGTCTTTTTTTTCTTCTTGTCTTAGGTGTATATATATGTTTCATTGTGTATAATTTTGCATGTGTAAATATATATGTTTCGTTGTGTATCATTGAATCAATCAATGAATGAATCATTTTTTCAAGTCTTTCTTCCTAAACCATAGTTCTTTCACATGGTATCATAAGCTCTCATTAGGAGTGTTTTTCCCATTACGTTCTTTTTTTATTTTTTATTTTATTTTATATCGCTCTTTCTATTGTTGCTTTCCTTGTTTGATTCTGCATCATGGTGGTGAAACCCATAGAACCCAAACCTATTAATCCTTCCAACTCTCTTTTCATCCATCCCAATGAAAGTCTTGGCATGACTCTAGTATCTATTCTTCTTAGTGGGGAGAATTATCATCCCTGGTCAACAACAATGACTTTGACTCTCAAACGCAAGAACAAATTCCAATTTGTTGATGGAACTTTGCCCAAGTCATGTCGGAACCTAAAAAATTCCGATCTTCCTCACATATGGTTTAGACCTCCGATTTGAAAATACTATTGATTAAGGAATGCCCAAAAACTAGATTAATCCCTAATTAATAATTTTAGAAAAGAGTTTGAAGGAATCGCCATTGATGTTTTACTCAACACACCAGAAAAAGAAAAAAGTTTTAAAATTGCAATAATGGCCTTCATAGCCAGAATTGGACTCGGGAGTCAGTTACGTGTAAGAAAGGTATTAGACATCCTACAACATCCTAAATTGGTACCTTATGATGAAATTAACATAATAAAGAATAATAGTTTGGGTATTTATTCCCTTTTTTATTGATTATTCACATGATATATTTATTACAATTATTTATAGAAATAGGGGTTTTAAACCCAAGCTTTTGAAAGTAAACCGTCTACATGATTATTACTCATTTATGACACATTCATATATAGAGTCAATGATGGAGATGATAGATAATTTAAATAAAGGATGGAGATGAGATTACTAAAAATACCTCTAAAGCAAACTCTTATTGAATGATTCTTCCAATATAGAGTTAAGGTGCGTTTTAGCAACCTTTTTCACTAACAAATAACCTCACTCACTCAAGAAATACAGAGAGAAAGAGAGAGAATATATGAACTATACGAAACTCCAATAATCCAAAAACTCCTCCCCCAACACTGTTCACGACACGTGTTATTTATAAACATCAGGTCTGACTGGAACAACCATTTTGGTGATCTAAATGGGGCGTTCCAGACTATTAATTGATGGATAAAATTTGAATTTGGAATGGTGCGTTCCAAAATTGGAACAACCTTTTCCGGATTCAAATTATTCTTGTAACAACCTGGGTCAGAATTGCCCACTTTGGACCCTTGAATGGCCCGTTCTAACCTAGGGTTTTTAGACCTTTTTATTAAATTGGAATGGCCCGTTCTGGTTTGGGAACGACTCGTTTCAGATGCCTTTTTCAGCCTTTTTCAACCCTTTTGTGCTTTTAGGCCTCTTGACATTTGTTCAAGTCCAATTTGATGTCACGTTGGGCCTTCAAAGTCTTTTCGCCTTGTTTTGGATGCCCTAGACGAAATTTGGTGTCTACAAGCCAAAGAAGGATGATCCTAGTTTTGAAGCTTGGAACAAATGCAACACATTGGTAATTTCTTGGATAAACCAAATACTTAGTGGAACTATCTCAGAAATCATTTTGTGGTTTGATATGGCCAAGCAGATATGGGACAATTTAACGAAAAGGTTTATTAAGGAGATGTTTTTCGTATAGATCAGATTCAAAGAGAGTTGTATAATCTTCATCAAGGTGATCAAGACATTTATGAGTATTATATACTCGGATGGAGAAGCTGAAACAAGAATCAAAAAGTTTTAGGCCAACTCTAATTTGTTCTTGTGATTCAGCTTGCAGTTGTGATCTTTTGCCTAACATTCTAGAGGTTTGAATGAAAATTACACAAATGTAAGGTCCCAAATCATGTTGATGGACCCTTTGCCCGATATTCATAAAGTTTTTGCTTTCTTAACTCAATAAGAAAGACAAATGGAATCTCAAGCAAGAGAATCCAAGATCTTGGTCAATTCCAGCTCACAAGAGAAAAAGAAGTTCAAAGAAAGGGTCAAGATGGTACCTACAGGTTATGTTAAAAGTTTCAAATTAATAATTCTTCAAAGCATTGTCAATTTTGTGAGAAATATGGTCATATAAAAGATAAATGTTTTAAGAAACATGGTTTTCTGTCACATTTTAAAATAAATCGTACTACAAATAATTGTGCTAATGATGGAGATGACAGTTGTGAGAGCATTGATGAGCAATAATCCATGGAACTAGGACAGGAAGGTTCCACTGAAGATGTTGTGTTTGGGGTTTAGGGTTTAGGAAGGTTCCACTGAAGATGTTATTTCTACATTAACCTTCAACTTCACATAGCATGAATCAGGTGACATTAAGGCCCTCAACCTCCAAGCAATCTTAATCAAAGGGTAATACAGGTAAAATCCTAACTATTAATCATAATGGTGAGAAATTGGATTGGATAATAGATACTGGAGCAACATATCATATGTGCCCCTCACAAGGGCAATTTCAGTCCTTAAGAACGATTAAACCAATTTCTCTTACTCTCCTAAATGGAGACTTGATCATTGCCAATATGGCGGGCACTATGTTTTTCACACAGGATTTTTATTTAACAAATGTCTTATATATACCGAATATCAAATTTAACTTAATATTTTTTCCTAAGTTAACTTTAGACTTGCAATGTACTTTATTAGTCACAGATTCTAAATGTATATTGTAGGATAATCATTTCTCGAAGAAGATTAGTATTGCTAAGTTGAAGAATGGGCTATACACTTTATATGAGAATGCAAATAGAACTATTGAATATCATTGTATAAATTTGTTTCCACCTAATAATGGAGATCTATGGCACATGAGAATGGGACACCCTCCATCAAAAAAGGATGTATGTTATATCAAAATACTATGATTTTGTCAAAACTAATAAAATCGCTACTCCTTGTGATATTTTCCATTACTTTAGACAAAAGAAACTTACATATGATATCAGTGACTCTTGCGCATTACATGTTTTTGATCTTATACATGCTGACATTTAGGGCCCTGTATCCATTCCCTCTATTCTTGGTCATAGGTATTTTTTGACAATTGTGGATGATCATAGTAGGCATACTTGGTTGTTTTTCATGAAAAACAAGTCTGAAAGCTCTAATATTATTAAATCCTTTGTTGCTCTTGTTGAAACTCATTTTGACAAGAAAGTTAGAGGTATAAGGACTGATAATGGTCCTAAAATCAAACTAAATAATTTATATGATTCCAAAGGAATAGAACATCAAACATGTGTGGAATGCCCTAAGCAAAATGGGAGGGTAGAAAGAAAACACCAACACATTCTAGTCTTTTGTTGTTACACATGCAATTTTTCTCATAAACAGGTTTCCTAGTTACAAGCTTTGAAACAATTCTTCATATTATTTACTTCATAATGAGAAAACTTGTATAAATTATTTAAAGGTATTTGGAAGTTTGTGATATGCAAGTACTTTGATTGTTAACAGGAAAAAGTTGGACACTCGAGGCAGAAAATGTATTTTCTTGGGCTTAAAGGCAGGTGTAAAAGGTTACATCATGTTTGATCTTAATAAAAAAGAATTATTTCTTAGTAAAAAATTTAAGTTTTATGAATCAATTTTTCCATTTGCTATTGATCGAACTTCTGTAGATATAGGAAACAAAACCATAGTTGTTGATAATCCTTTGTATGATTTGTCAACAGATGACAAATCAAAATATAGAAATACAAATGATGTGGAAGTTCAAGCTATTGAGCCTAAAAGGTCAGAGAAGGTGAGATCAACTCCATCATATTTAGAAGCGTACTATTTTGAGCTGATCAATAAACCAAATCCTACTAAGCATTCACTAAATGGAATTCAATATCTCACAAGTGATTATGTGTCCTACAATAAGTTATCCAATAATTTTAGGCATTTTTGTTTGGGCGTTTCTATAGATATTGAACCACAAAGTTTTGAGGAAGCATTCAAGAAAGATTGTTGGAGAAAGGCAATTCAGGTTGAGTTAGATGCTCTCGAGAGGAACAACACATGGAAACTAACTTATTTATCAGTAGGAAAGAAACTGGTTGACAACAAATAGATTTTCAAAATAAAGAGAAAAATAAATGGTGACATAGAAAGACACAAAGCTAGACTATTTGCAAAAGGTTTCACTCAGAGTGAGGGTCTAAACTATACTGAGACATTTAGTCCAGTAATAAAGATGCCAACTATTAGAATTTTGTTATCATTAGTTGCTAAAAATAACTGGTTTTTGCATCACTTAGATGTTAACACATCATTCCTCCATGGAGATCTAAAAGAGGATGTGTATATGAGGCTTCCTCATGGTTTAAAAGTGAAAGACTCATCTTTAGTGTGCAAGTTGCTAAAGTCCTTATATGGGCTTAAACAAGCTAGTAGGGAGTGGAATCATAAACTCACTTCTTTTCTTGTTTCTTTGAAATATAAGAGATCCAAAGTTGACTATTAACTATTTTCTAAGAAATGCAAAGGAAAAGTAACTTTTATTTTGATTTATGTAGATGATCTATTGGTGGTTGGAGATGATGTAGAAGAAATAAGCAGAGTTAAATAAGGACTGAATAAGAGTTTCAACATTAAAGATCTTGGACCAACAAGATTCTTTTTAGGATTTGAGTTGGCCAGATCAAGCAAGGGAATTCATTTATGTCAAAGAAAGTATGCACTGGAACTTCTACAGGATTCAAAAGATTTAGCCATCAAGCCTAGCAACACATTAATGGATTACAACTTAAGATATGTAAAAGATATGGGGACATAGGAGAATGATAGGAAAACTCATATACTTGACTCATACTAGACCAAAAATAAGTTTTGCAATGAACAATCTCAGTTAATTTCTTAATTTCCCAATAGATGCTCATCTATAAGGATCCATCAGGATCCTTAAATACATCAAGAGTTCATCGAGAAGAAAAATAATGTTCACTATAGAATCATGCAATAAACTTAAAGGATTTTTAACTCAGATTTGGAAACTCTCCCTAATACCAGAAGGTCAGTCACTGGTTATTACTTCTTCTTAGGGTCATCATTGGTATCCTAGAAAGGTAAAAAAATAGGCGACTGTGTCAAAATCATCCTCAAAGGCTAAGTACCATGCCTTGGCACATGAAACTTGTGAGGCACAATGGTTGACGTACATTTTGAGAGACTTTGGAGTTGATCATCCTCAACCAATACCTTTGTACTATGACAATCAATCAACAGTTTATATAGGAAACAATCCGGTATTCCATGAAAGAACCAAGCACATTGAGCTTGATTGTCACATAGTAAGGGAGAAAGTTCAATCAAAACTCATTAAGTTGATTCCTATTTCTAATTCAGAACAAGTGACAGATATCTTCACTAAGAGTATAGCTATAGGTCCTTTTCATAATCTTCTTGACAAGCTTAGAATGTATAATAACTACATTTTAGCTTGTGGAAGGGTGTTAGAAGACAAGGAAGATAAAAAGGAAGAGAAGTGACAGTTATGCAGTGGTCTACAACTGTTTTCTATTATTTCTATTTTTGTTGAGTTGTATTTTTTTCTTCTTGTCTTAGTTGCATATATATGCTTCATTGTGTATAATTGTGCATATATATGTTTCATCGTGTATGATTGAATCAATCAATGAATGAATCATTTTTCTAATTTTTTCTTCATAAACCATAAAATGTAATATAATTTGACATTCATTTCAAAAATACTACTTTTTTTTACATGGATTGTTTTACAAACAACTATCATAACAATTTATTATTAAATGTTATTTTTCAACTAGTGAAGTTTACAAAATATGAAAATACAAGATAATGATTATGTTATTTTTTTCCTCCTAATTGTACATTTAAATGTCAACTTTTGTGATAGTTAGATGTCACCTTCAATATTGAACTCTTTTAATTATTACAAGAGGCATATTAATTTGTATATTTCTCATGAAGCAATTTTAAAAGAAAAAAATAGGAAAAAATTGTAATATTTCATAAGTTAAAACAAGTTTATGCATAAGTTAAAAATAAAGTTTTGGAAAAACTAATATAGAAGAATTAACTTATGTTTAAGCTAATTTTAGATTATGGAGAAGATAATTCCATTTTTTTTCTTTCTATTTTTCTCTCCTAGAAGTGTTCTTAGAGAAATTTATCTAAACAAACTTAAGTTAGCTAATGTTGAGCTAGTGCAAAAAGAGAATTTCCTAACATACTTTCTAGGTCAAGTGTTATCCACATGACATAAAAAGTGGTGTGGTAACATGTTTGTAAATATGCCAAAACATTATGTGACAAGTGTTGACTTATCCGTCATAGAATGTTTTTTTCAATGATGAGGAAGTCAACACTTATCATAGAATGTGTTGATTAGTCTTTTACTTCAATCTTTCTATGACAGGTGTTAACTTATGTACTTGTCATAGAAAGAAACATTCTATGATGAGTAAATCATCACTCACCATAGAATGTCTTCTTATTACTTACACTAAGAGCGTAAACCCAATTCCTGCTCTAGTGTTTTATCTTCTTCTCCATAAGCGATGTTAGAAGTGATTTTTTGATGACTCTTTCTTACACGTTACCTACTCATTCTGATGACCAACACGAGCAAAACGTTTCGAAAACCAACATGACCACTTCTCTTTCATTCTGGCGATCTATTTCTTCAATTCTCCTTCACGCTCAGCTTTACTTCTGTAACATCCTATTTTTCATAAAATATAATATAAGTATTTTATTAATAATTTTGTTATTTTATTTTATTAATAGGGACTGCTAAATATTTATTTTAATTATCTAATATATTTTAGAATATATTATATGATATTTTATTAAAGATTTCAAAAGGTGTGTGTGTGAGAGAGAGAGAAATATTTATTTCTCAAGTTCTCTTCTCAATATTCAACAACAAGAAGTACAAGTATTTAAAATCTTTGATAAAGACTTAAAAAGACAAAAAAAAAATTGTAACATTTTTCCATACATGTAACTTTAGTTGTTTAATAACTTTTATTAAATATTACATCTTTTTAATAACTTTTAATTAGATAATATATTTTATCTTAAATAAATAAATGATATTTTCTCAAAATTTATTAATTGATTAAATATTCCTTTTTTTAGAAAGATATTTTGAGTTGAGGTCAAGTTTGACTAAAAAGGGAAAAAGATATATAAAGGTTTTTTGAAACTAAAATAAAATGTCACAAGTTTTGTTTCCGAAAATCTTAGGGGGAAGTTAGAGAGGGGAGCTTTAGAATAAGGACTTTTCTACACTGAATTGTGCATTCATACCTTTCCATAAAGCTGAGCCTGGGTCTCAAAAGTAGATTCAAGATTTCTAGAACTTAGATCTCAGGAGAGAAGTCAAACATAGGGAGCTTTTGTTGTTATTTCCATCATCTTTAAATTCTAGCTTTTAGAAAGCAGATTGAGGTAAGAGAAGCTTTTTGTTTGATTCATTGATGTTGTAACATGTTGTTTATGCTCTTGGTTTTCCCATTGGTAGCTTATAAACGTATAATTTGTGAATTTAAGTTGTGTCGAAAGTTGGAGTTTTTGAGTTGTTAGACCAAAAACTTGAAGTTGTTAAATTCTCTATTTTTTGTTGTTGCATGCGTTATCTAAGACCATTTTTGAGTTGTTTATATTGTTTATGGTTAATCATTGGTTTGACATGATTTTGTGAGTTTGGATTGAGTGATAGAGCGGTGGAGCTTAAGAGGGCGTATATGTTGAGTTGCAAAGCATCCTCACTTGGTAGAGGGATTCTCACTGAGTAGGCCTTCATAAGTTAAAGGCCCAAATCCAAAATTTCAAATTTTCGTTTAACAACATGTTATTTGCTCAAAGAAAGTTAATGAATATGATGAACCTAAACAAAGTGACATACTATTGTTGAGCTTGTTTATGCCTTTGGTTTGGCCTAGGGAGTTGTTGTTTAGCGATGTGGATTCGTTAAGCAAGATTTTGCCTCTAGTGTGATGACCATTTTCAATTGTTGAACAAGGCAATCGTTGAATGAAGATAGGTCTCTACCATTTTTTATTATGGAGCTTGCTAAGTTGTGACTCACGTGATTTGTTGTTGATCGAGCTTTAATATCTCCTAAGAAGCCATTTTGGAAGGTCACTCAATGAGATTCCTCCTATGGTACATGGGCCGCTCAACAAGCATGGCTCACTCAACGAAACCTTATGCGATGAAACTCTAGGTTAGAGAACTTTTATCATATTGTATATAAAGATGTTTCTAAGTTGAAGTTGTAATGTTGATATTTTATAAAGTTGTATGATGAAAGTTATAAAGTAGTAAGTTGTGAGAAGATTGTTGTATGATGATTAAGTTGAAAAGTAGAAAGTTGTTAAAGTTTCCTAAGTTGTGTATACATGTGTGTGCATCTTTTAAAGTCGAAAGTTGAAAACTAAAGGAGAGTAAGTTGTTTTAAGTAGTAAAGATCTCTTTGTGTGAATCTAAAGTTGTGTTGCTTTAAGAGTCCAATGATGAAAATCCTTTAGTGAGAAAGTTGACTCTTAAAAGAAAGTTGTATTTCAAAAGTAGTATCCTCTAGGTTTTTGAGTTAAAAAAATGGAGTCCAAACCGAGTCATACTTGTCATAAGTAGTCTAGTGTAAGGCTTGTAGTTGGCGCCAAAGTCCTTAATAGAGTCTTGGAAAGGTTCGTGGAACTTAGAGGGTAAGTGACAGGCTAATTTCATTTAGGACTTGGTTGATGCATACCAATGTTGTGGTAGACTCACACCTAAATTGTTCTATTCTTAGCAGTAGTAATAGACCACCCTAATTTAAGTTGTAACACCTTCTACCCCACATGTCATAACACATAATATATTGAATAACTGAATAACCTAATATAATAGATAGGCAAAAAAATCATATAGGTAGAGAGAATCACATTTTAAAATAAACTAGACTTAGTGGAAATATTAAATTACAAAGGAATTATAATTAAATTACTCAAATTAAATAATATGAATCAAATCCTAACTACTCCTAATTGATTACTCAATGTTACGTATCTTATCAGAGCATAACCTTTCTATGAGGACTAAGTATTGTCACCAACATCCTCAATATCATGCTGAAGATCACCTGTAACAATATACAAGAAGAGGAACACAAAACAAAGGGAGTAATAAACATTTCACACTAGCTCACAACGTAAGATGTAGCCAGGCAGCCAAATACAAATAAGACATGTATCAACGTAACATAAATATATCGATTA
The DNA here is from genome assembly GCF_000230855.2 of Cajanus cajan. Taxonomy (NCBI): domain Eukaryota; kingdom Viridiplantae; phylum Streptophyta; class Magnoliopsida; order Fabales; family Fabaceae; genus Cajanus; species Cajanus cajan. The sequence goes on along the minus strand of NC_138520.1, from coordinate 14,736,431 downwards.
TATAACATATTACATTTATTCACAATATAAAAATTAAATATCACATAGCATTAAGATGCATTATGCAATGGACACAGACTACATGTTATCATGCATGTGACACCATTAAAAATATCACATATCACACTTATGCATTACAACTAGTAATACACATAGAGTACTATAGAACTACATGTCGGGTCACACCCACTGCGTACTCTCACAAAAAAGACAAACTATAAGGGTTTGGTCGGGATAGCTAAGTCATGCAAGATACATCCCATGCTCATGAGAGTAGGATTAGGGTTTCCAAACCAAGTTATCCCCAAGGTTGGTCCCCAAACTTTTACACAAGGGACCTTCCCTGGCAGTATATTCCATATCGTACCCTTTAAAAACATTTTCTGCATATGATGCATATTAAACAAACTCTAAGCATTGCATTCACATGGTCTTATACCATAACAAATCACACATCTTATCATATCATATCATGGCTAAGCCTTGCTTAGACTTCTCATCATATGACCCTCACAAAATTCACACACATTAAATGCATCAATGTCAAAGCACATCAATCAATTCATACATAGCTCACAATATGTCATATCAATGACATACTCACACACTACAACCAGTTATTAAGTAATACAACGATTACACAATATCATCCAATACACCTCAAGTAAGAATCATTATGAGGTCATTTAATCATATGTTAGCACCTCAACCATAGTTATTGAGATCAATGTCATTAAGAATTTAAATCAATAGCTTAACTAGTCTAGCAACTTTATCACTATCACGTAGGATGTCCTTAGACATCGCTATCATTAAAAACACCTCAAGTCATTAACAATCAACTTACATCATAACCTATAAACAATTTTTTATACCATATTTCATCCTTCCTAGACATTGTTATAAGTACCTCAAACTATTCATAAGATCAAACACTTAAAGGATAAAGTTATTCATCATTTCCATTCACAAACTACATTTCCACAACTTAATCTTCTAAGACATTGTGTGATTCAAACGTTTTATCTAGAGCTATATATAATATCAAGTTGATCTTAATTTTATTATAAAGATAAGACAATTATCTTCAATTTTTATATTAACCCTAAGAGCTAATTATGCCTTATACTATTTTTAAAAAATACAAAACTGCAACATTTCAGCCTAAACGTGACAACTTGACCTTCTCTCACTAATTTAATCATAAATTAAGTTATAGACCTCTTTTTTAAGTGATTCTAACGACATTTGAAAGATAACAATGACGACTAAAACTTTTATGAAGATTAAAAAACCTAATTCTATCATTTAAGTCTACTTGAAAGGCTTACAACATACACATGTTACATTTCATGCACAAAATATGAGGTTCATCTTTTAACTCACATAACTCGGTCATTCCTTAACATTTTTATGTGATTCTTAAGTCTAAAATATAGTCCTAAATGTGTAATTTATAACCTAATAATTGAAACTCAATTTTATTAATTGCACATAGAGAAATCACATAATAGCAATGTATGTTCTTACTAGAATTTTTAGAATTTGGAACAACTCACATCTAAACTCTCTTCTCTCAATCCAATCAATAAAAACATAGATTAAAGGCCAAATATTACTTTATTATACCATCAATTAATCAAATTCAATCTAAATTTCATATAATTGCATACTCATAACATCTCATCATACAATTTCCCAAATATATTCCCTTAAGGTTCCCATGTGTGCAACTCAAATCATATCAAGAGGGCTCATCACACCAAATTAACTATAAAAAATTATGATTAATGTCACTAGGGGAGTTGAAGAGACATGGAATAGACAACAAATCACCAACAGAAAACAATAAGGTTTCCCCCTTCACACAACGCATACAACATATAGAGGTTAAAAGTCAACTTCACTACCCAATAATTATCTTATCCCATGCCTTAGAGTGAGATTACTCACTCCCCCTTACCTTGATGAATGCTTGATGAAGGACATAGATCTATAGAGTGTTCTCCTACGAGCTCTTGTTCTCCTTCCCATTCTTCAGAGCGATAGAAAATGAAAAGTGTAAAAATAAAAGAATTATTGTAACTTTTTTTTAAAGACTTAACCCTTTAGTAAAACTACTTTAATCATAGTTATCTTTTGATTTCCCTCAAATATTAAAACCTTTAAATAAATAATATATCAAATAAACATATTTCTTCCAACCCAAATAATTATAACAAAATACAATAATTAATAATTAACAAATATATAATATCTAAAATAAATCTATTTCTTCCAATACAATTATAATTAAAATAAATTATATAAACAATTGCAATAAAAACACATATTTTTCTCCAAATACTTATTATAACAAAGTATCATAAAATACATATTTCTCTAATAAATATTATATAAAATAATTTTCATAAATATTCAATATTTAATTAAAATACTCATAATTATTAAAAGTCTAAAAAATATTTTATAAAATCCTTTTAATGAATTAAAACAACTATAAGAAAATAATCTCATTAAATATAAAAATAAATAATAATTAAATAATTATATTAGTAAAAAAAATTTGGGATGTTATACTAGTGACAAGATTTGAGAAATCAAAAGTCATTAATTTGGCTTGAATGCCAAACATTGTTTTGAATAGGTCCCAAAAGGGGCCAGTCATTATAGGTTCGATAGGGTATGTTAAGCCACTTAAACTGCTTACAAGTAGTAAGAAATCTTCAAGGTTGAAAATGCATGATGATGCAAAAATTGTTAAAGTTGTGTATGTTGTTTAAGTTGTGAAGGTGTTTTTAGTTGTTAATTTAGTTGTACATGTTGAAAGTCATTTTAATTACTTGAGGTTGAAGTTGTTTTAAGTTGAAATTTGTATGTCAAATTATTAAGTTGACTATAGTTGAATGTTGATTCATGTTGAAGATATTAAAGTTGAAGTTTCTAGCTTTCAAGCTTTTTTTATGTTATGTTGATGTGTCATATACATGTTTATCTTTATGTTTCCATGTGTTGGATAATGATCATATTTGTATACGAACATATTAAGACTAGGTGGAGGGCCTCGTTAGAGGTAGTGGCTGCCATGTCTTCATATGGCTATGTTTTGGTGTCACTCTAGTGTAACTTGTATAGACTTTTAGACTAACACTAGGATTTATGTTTTAGTCTTTGGTTATTGCAGAGATGTATATACACATGAAGGTTATAATCCCATAAGGAGATTTATGTTTTCTGTCAAATATCTAAGAATTGTTTTATGTTTTCCTACCCCTATATATATACATATACATACATATACATACATATATATATATATATATATGATATTGCATGGATATCCCATGTTTTAAGGAGATATATGATCTAAGAATTGTTTTATATATATTTTCTCTCATCGGGAGACCATAGCTCACTAAGTGAGCAAAACCCCCTATGAGGTCTCTCATCAAGCGCACTATGTCTTGTTGGTCAAGACTACCCACAAAACCATTTTCTCGCTAGATGACGCTTCTATCTTTAAGCGAGATTATGATTCTAAGCAACTGTTATTCAAACATGAATGTGTGTTGGGTGCCATATACATCTCATTGGGCAAGAACAGGGTTTCCACCAATTACAAACTTATGAAGTTTAAGTTCTTTGAAAAACTTTATATACCTTCTCCGATTCTTGGTTAACTTTGATCTCAGTACAAAACAATTATGAACAACTAACACAAAGGAAATAATAAATCCTTAGAACTTTAAAACAACATAGCAACTAATCAACTACATAAACATCTTATAACATTTAACATATATATAAAGCATACAACATTGTGTTACAATATTTAATATATAAGTGATTAAGAGTTGATTATCTAAAAAAAAAAAAACTTGTTTTACTTTCTCGATCTAGTTCCAATCTCTATATGTTCAATTCATTTTAATATTTATAGAAATATTTTTTAATATTTAAAATAATTAAAGTAAAAATAAAGGGAAAAATATATTTTTTGTCCCTTATATTATTTATTAGTGTCAATTTAGTTCTACTTTAATTAATTGAATCAATTTAGTCCCACATCTTTAAAATATATCTCAATGTTTGACCTTCCGTTTTCTCTCTTTAAATACTTAACAGATCTGATACGTGGCATGATGACATGACACGTGTCATGTTACTATGCCACGTGCCATGTCATCATGACACGTGTCATTTCATGTGTCATGATAGCATGACACGTGGCATGATAGCATGACACGTGTCACTTCCGTTAAGTATTTCAACGGAGAAAATAAAAGATCAAACATTGATATACATTTTAAAAATGTGAGACTAAATTGATTCAATTATTTAAAATGTGACTAAATTGACACTAATAAATAATATAAGGGACAAAAAGTATATTTTTGCCAAAAATAAAATATATAACCCCTTCAGCGTGAGAATAAAATTCTCTAATTATGAGAATATAACTTTTTAAAAGTAAAAAAATTCTTTAAAAAAACATACAAATAAACATTATCACTTTCACATCTATGAGAATAGGGGGAAAAAAAGAAAATGACCGGAAACAAAGTACATGCAGGACATGCAAGCGGGGTCTGAACATAGGTTAAGATGGAGTGCACTCTGAAGTGAACAAACAGAAAGTGGACGTGCACGCTATAATATCACACTATGCCACGTTTCCTCATTCATTGATTCAAAGATATATTCATGAAATTATATTTGCTTCCAATTCTGAACACGACAAAACAAACACTATTTTCCCAGACAATCAACCTCAACTTATTATTTCTACAGTAAAAGCTAATGATTGTCCTATTTAACTCATTTACACCATTTATTAATTTAGCACACATTGTACTTCTATGCATATAAATAGGAGTATTTTTAAGAAATATTCTTTAATAAAAGTGTTTTTATAGATTTTTTTAAACTATAACATTTTTAAAAGGTTTTTCTTAATTTTTTTGTTTTTTATTCAATTCGTTTTTTATCTCTAATTTTAAATTAAATTTTAATATTTAAATTTTATTAATACTTTAAAAACTTATCTGACAGTATATTTTTGTTTATAATTAATCTTAAATATATTTATATGTTTAAAAATATGTATTCATTATAAACTTTTATTGTAATACATTTTTATATTCAAAGTAATTATTTAGTATAATTTTAATTATAAAAAAAAACATTACAAGCTAAAATAGTAATTATGGATAATTTTAAACAATGTACCTTATGAAATTTTTAATAAATTGTAAATTTTGTTCCTTACCAGCTAACATCTGGTATCTTTAAAGTAATAAAATTATATAAACAATACTTTAAATATTGAATATTCAGAACTCAGTCCTTAGCATGATATATTTTAATAAAGTTTAGGATTAATTTGATTTATTTTATAACATTATTTTTAATACTTGAAAAATTACTTATATAGTTTTTTCTTTTACTTTAATTAAGGACTACTTAGAAAATAGAATAATACTTTAATGTTTAAATATAAAGCCGATGAATTATTCCCAAGAAAAAAAACATGGAATGCTACTTGTTCATCTCTCGTTAGAGTTTCCAATTTCTGTCGATCGACAAAGAATGGCAAAGCACTTTAAAAGTCTCCATATGAATTCTTTTTCCATGTTTGGTAGCCAATTAAACGTTAATATTAATTAATACGTTTTGGTTTCTGTAGAATTTATAGAAATAATTAAAATTCCAGAATTCTAAAGTGTCCAAAAAAGACATCGATCAACATATTCAGCTAATTAAACAGTGGATATAACATTCCTATATAGAAAGATTTTTCCTTCCAATGCTTCAGGTCATGAAACACTTGTCGATAGAATTGCCACAAACTCATGAATTAGTTTATGGCATTAATTTCATACCAAAACAAGTTGATCATGTCTTAAAATAGACGGAAGATGGCAATCAAGCATGAGCATAGTGACTAAAGTGATGAAGACAAGTTTAGATTCAAGCTTATCCCATATGTTAGAAAGTATTTTAATTAAATATAAAAGAATAAGCTGAATAAATAAAAAGGAAAAGATCAAAGCAAAAGAAGAAAACTCAGTGGAAAAAGGAAGATCATTTCATCCCATTCAAGTTTTGAACTCTTGTGATATTGGGTATGAAATTTCAACAGCTAGATTTGAAATTGGGGCCTCTCTTGTCTGCATGGTGGGAGACAAATGTGACCCTCAATGCAATCACCAACACACACATATATAGCCACACCTACCATTATTATCATCACACAAATAGATGAACACATCATATCTACATCAAGTACAGCAAGCAAAAATTTAAGATTAATTAAAACAAGAATATATACTACGATCTACAGATTAATACCACAGTATACTCTGCTTCTTACTATTAGAAAAAAAAAATTATATTTATTTATCCTAAATATAAGTTGATTTTATCTCATTTCATTTTATTTAATATTTTATCTTTAAAATATCTTTGCATTTAATTGGGATTGTATTTTTAATGTTTCTTTTTTATTTTTTTTTAAATTCTTAATATATATACGAAATTGGATTTATAAGAATATTTTTTTATATATTATAAATAATGATAAATTGAATTTTTTTACACTTGTGTATAAATTATAAAGAGTAATTTAAATAAAAAAATTTATAAAATCTCTCTTAACTTCAACAAATACAATCTTATTGTGTTTTTTTTTTTAAGTTATTTTGATTTCTACAACATGATTTGAAACACTTCGTAATATTTGACGAAAAAAATAGTAAGTTAATTATTTAAATCACTTATTTATTAAGAATACATCACTTAGTGTAAAAGAAAAAAATATAAAAGTGAAAAGAAAAGAAATTTACATTTTACGTTATATTTATTAATTTAAAAAATTTGTTGTATCAAAATATCCTAACTTATAAAGATACCGTAATAATTCTCCAAAAGATAAATAAATTTGTTTGATTCTATCTTTTGAAATATGCTCGATTTTAAAAATCTTTGAATTTCTATATATCCTTGATCGATTTTCAAAAGCAACCCAAAATGTTACTTCCGTATGAATAACAAGAGATGTATAAGGTAAGTATACCTGTGTAAGGATATATTTCATTTTACTTCTATAATGTCTTTTCTACTCTTCACTCTTTAGACCAATCTTTATGGGATATTGAGAGAGATGTCCTTGTAAATGACATTCTGACATTCAAGTAAGTAATTATCTCAGTGTAATAAATAGGAATATATATAAATTATCATTTTACCTTGATATACACACTACAAGAAAATTGTTATTTATTTTTTTGTTCGTCCCTAGAATATCCACCGATAGTGGTGACTAATCTTCTCGCTACGTCGAAGGCACCTCAAAAGGTGGGATAGCTAGCTCTAAGATTTAACACGGCTGCATACACAAGGTAGGATTCGAACTTCTGACCTTGCTTAAGCGTGGATCAACCCCTACCGCTAAGCCACACACTTGGGGTACTTAAATGACACACAAAATATGTTAAATCACATTCAAAATCAATATTAAAATTATGTGTAAGTGTAACTATATATGTCAAATAGATATATAGCTACATGTATTATACCTATAATGATATTTATATGTCACTGCATGTAGTATTTCTTATAATGACGATTTTATTTATACTAACCGTGATGAATTTAAATCTCAATAGGCCTTGGTCAATGATTACCATTAGGTAATACATTCTTAATCTATGTTCTATCATTATTAGACTTAATTAGTAATTACCATGATTATTTTGATGTATGATGAGCAATTGCTTAGTATCTACAATTGTTGAATGACTTGGATATTCGACTACATGGTGTAACGACATCTGAGAGTGCTGGACTAGCATGAACACACACTATTAAGTGCATCGGTGCAGTGTTGAACAAGTACGAACCACATATTAAGGTGTATAGGTGGCCAAGGTGGCCTAAGGGTTGTAGGCTTTCGAGGCAGTGCAAGAGTAGCTAATAGCATTGATTTTGGGTTACATAAGAGTCCTTCCTCTATAGAAAGAAAATGGAAATGTGTAGGGAACATTAGCCTAACCAATATGTGATTTTTATTTTTCCATCACATTGAGTGATCATTGACTATGTTGATTGTTTTCTTCCTCTAGAGTCTCATGAACTTTGAGAGCTTCGAAATTATTATTTTCAGTCATGAGAAGAATATTTTATTTATTTATTTATTTTATCTTTTCAAAGAGGTTACTTAATCAACTCGTCTTCTGCTCCATGATGAATAGTGAAAAAGGAAATATAATCATATCGGCTTGTTTTTACTTTTGAAAATTGGTGATTAAAGTAACTTTGGACCAATTATTGGACTAACCAACTCTAGTGAATAAATTCTTGTTATAATTCAGAATCAAATGCTTGATATGCCACAAAACTTGCACGTTAAGATTAAACTGACATAATTTGCTGAAACAAAAAAATCTACTACTATATATAATTTGTAAATATCACCCCTAAACAAGTTATTGATTCAAATAATATTAATTTTTTTAAGATTTTGAATTTAAATTTTATAAATAAAAAATATGATTAAAATATTATATCAAAAATTACTATTAATGATAATTATTTAATAATAATAAATAAATTATCTCTATTTCATTATCTAATAAAAATATTAACAGCTAATAAATAATAATCACTACAAGGAAAATTGTCATATAGTGACACTTTTTATATGTCACTAATCACTAAAAATGTACACCAAAATTTATTATTAGTGACAATTTATTTAATGATAATAAACTAATTGTCTCTATTTTATTATCAAATAAAAATTAATAATTAATAAATAATAGTCACTAAAAATGTATTTATAAGAGTAATTATTGAAAATTATTGGTAAAAAAGTAAAGACAACTTTTGATTCATTTTGGGAAAGTCATACATAAGTATATAAGTGAAAGACAACTCTCACCTTACAAGTTAATTTTGTGGAGTTGAGTTAGATCCATAATTCACTATTCTAAAAAATGGTATTAGACCATTTATCTACCAAGCTCAATAGTTTTGGACTTGAGAATGTGTATTGAAAAAATTTAACTCCCACATCAATTAGAAGAGAAGACAATTTAAGAATATATAAGTAAAGAGAAAATCCCACCTTACAAGTCACATATCGATTAGAGATAAGAAAATTAAGAATTATATATACACTAGGAAATATTTTCTTAAATTTTTAATGATAATAATAAAAATTTAGTAAATAGGTAGTTATAATTTATAAACATTTAGAAGTAATATGAAATGTCAATAAAAAAATGTTACAAAAACACATGCATATATTTGTAAGATATTTTGTAACAATTTTATTATTATTAAAAATAATATTAAATATTACTAAAAATTTATTTTATTATAGTGAGAGCAGTGAGACTAAGAAACTAAGTGTAATAGGAGAAAAATTCATGACAACTATGATCGCAGTTTGGTATGTTAATATGCAATTTCTCCATATAATATCTTACTAGCAGTATTAGAAAAAGGAGATTAATCAAACATATGGGACCTCACTGTATATGTGGTGAATTTTGTTGTAGAGAAATATATTAGGTTAGTGTCTGACACTATTGTACTTTAAACACAAAGTGAATGATATCAATAGGTATGAATGTATGATTGTTTAAAATACACAACAGCATACTTTTGCTATTGCATTCGGCCTCCTGTAAAGGAGAAGATTCTACTTTCCTTCAGATGCTAAAGTCATCCATCTCTAGCTCCTGAAATTTTATAATAATTTTGCATGAAAATGATGAATTTCTTAAATTGCAAGTATGAAAAAGTTCAGTTAACTGGTATTTATTTTATGAATAGTTGTAACACAACTTGTACGTACAGGTAAATCTCGTTGAATAACTGCATGCATATTAGGGGTTGTAGTTTTTTTTTTTTTTTTTTTTATGTGGAACAAAAGTTTTAAGGCTATATAAACTTCCGTCAATATTTAACTAACATTTTAATTTATCCAGCCCAGCTTATTATTATACGAAAAATAATTAATATATTTAATATTAATATCAATGCATACTAAACAATAACATTTTAATTTCAACCTTGAAAATGTATTATTTAACTTAACTTTTATTACATTAAGTTGTTAACAACGAGAATGTTTCCTCCACAAAAAAAAATGTCCATACAAATCAAAGTATTTTGGAAAGGAATATTTGATTAGGATTTCAGAAAATTTTAAAAGAATTTTTTATTATAAAAAAATAAAAATCTAATGATATTTAATAAAGACTTTTTTTTAATATAATAAATTTATGTGATATCCAACAATTAAGATTTTTTTTAAAAGTATGTCAAAATCTTGTGATATTCAATTAAGATTTCTTTTTCCTAAAAAAGATTGTTGGTATTAAAAAAATATAGAGATTTCAATGGATTATTTTGATAAATTGATTTTGTGACTTTTTAACAGAATTTATATATAATTTTCTCATCAAACAACCTTACCAAAATTATTGAGATTTCGTATGACTTTTTTGATAGTAGAGGCATGGCCAAGGGTCCTACCACTATAGTTATGGCTAGAAGGATACAGGAAGATTGAGTCTATCATGAGGTTAGTGAGCATAAGCTTATTTTGAGCTATATGTTACTATATGTTTAAGTCCAATACCTCTCGTATGTTTGTATATATCTTCTTTGCGCCTTGTAGTTTGGGTCAAGTAGTTTAGTTGTTTTGGACTTTGTATTTTGGGTCATGTAATCTAGTTGTTTTAGGCTTCGTATTTTGGGCCAAGTAATATAGGAACCTATTGTATTTTTGTTTGTGTATTTTCATTAGGCCAAGGAGTTACAAATTTCATTTGGAACTTGAAATTACATTTGGATTTGAATTGGCAAGTCATGTGATCGACCATGTGGGAGGCGCACATGGTCCTTGGAATATCAAACTCAAATGTAATTTACATGAAATGCAAATGAAGTTCTAAATTCTTTAGATCTAGAACCACATGGATGCACATGGTTAAACCTAGGATCGACCAAATTTGAATTTCAAATTCAAATTAGACACCTAGTTTAAACTATATTTAGGCTACCAGGGTTCATTCATATACATTTCATTTTTTGAAATTTCTCTCAAATCTTGAGTCACTTAGGAGAACTCATCAACTTAAGCATTTTCATCAAAGAAACTCTCCTTGTGGCAAGTGCAACCTTTCTTGCTAATCCACTCACTTGAATGGTGATGTGCCTCTTCACTCTCATTCTTCAACATTTTAAACTTGTCTTTGTGGTTTTGGATCCATGGAACGCACCTAAGGAGCTTGGAGTCTCTAGGGAAAGAATTTGGCAATCATCTTGTGGATCTCTTAGGGAGGCTATCATAGTGTAGTCTTTATAGGTTTTGTAGTTAGTGCTAAAGGGGTTCATATGGATCTAGAAAAATCAAGGACATTTGAGAATGGCTCATCCCTAAGAGTGTAAGAGACATTAGAAGCTTCCATGGGTTGGCTAACTTCTATATAGAAGATTTGTCCCTGATTTCTTTACACTTGTTTCACCACTCAATAGTTAATAAAGAAAGATGTTCCAAAAAAACAAGAAAAAGCTTTCCAACTCCTAAAGGATAAGCTCACACATGCACTTATTCTAGCTCTACATGACTTTTCAAAATCATTTGAGAGCTAGAATATGATGCTTCTAGAATAGATGTGGGACCTTAAAAGAAAATGGCAAAATAGCCACTAATTTTAGCAATCGAAAATTTTCAGTTGCTATCGGCAACTAAAGTAGCGACCAAAATTTTTTGGTTGCTAAGTAAACTTTGCAACCACTTTAGCTACTGAATAATCTCGTGGCAAAGGTTTAAGTCGCTAAATCCATCTCTAAAATTCATTTTCAAAACTTTTCCATCTATAACCATGTAGCTACTATTTTAACGACGGATACTCTAATGATTTAGTGATCAAACATGTTTCGACCAGTGAGATGACTGATAAATTATTCATTAGCTAACAGACTTTGATTCAATCACTAAAAGTCATACAAGAAGAAGGAAAACACTTTGACAATAGTGACTGAATTGTAATTGTTCGCTAAACAAAATCAGTTAAATATATTGACTTATTAAAACAGGTTGTTAATTTCTCAAATTAAAAACTAACTATTTAAAATATTTTTTGATAAATATAATAAAATTAATAATTTTTAATAATGTAATTTTTTTTGTTATAAAATTAAAATCTATAACATTAAATATTTATCTTGTTCTGGTATCTCTAGACTCTAATTTTCATTTGAATCAAAATCTTGAAGTTTTGGTGTTAAATTACATAGATTGGATCTATGCAATACCCAAGACCATATGGAGATTAAAATCTTTTGTTATACTTATTAATTGAAACTTGTACTAATATAAATTCCATCGTATAAAATATGGTAATGGTTAAGGCTAAAGGCAATTTTATCACAATTCACTTGGAATGTGAGAATTTCTAAAATCTCGGGAACATTGTGATTTTTGGTCCTCTTAATCATAATATTATGTATAAATTTAATCATCTTTTTTCTACTTTAAAGTTTATTATATGTTAAGATTAAATAAAATTGATATTCAATTTTATTTTGCAAGAAAGATATGATCAACATGAGAGAAGGTCCCAACATGCCATAAAGGAAGGAATATTGATCACATTTTTTAATATATTTTCATCTTATGACATTATGTCATTAATAATTTATACTAGTTGCAGTTCTACATTTTGTTATCACATTACATTTATCAATATATATTTTAATTATTTCTTTTAATACATTCATTGTTATTTAATTTGGGTGTTCATAAGATTATGTTGTTAGTACTTTATACTAATTGTAGTTATAAATTTTATTATCACATTATATTTGTTTTTGAGAGGCACATTACATTTTTTTAAAATTATATATATATATATATATATATATATATATATATATATATATATATATATGTGTGTGTGTGTGTTTTAGAATTAAATAAATATATAAATAAATATTCTAATTTTAGTGACTTAAAATTTCAGTTGCTAAAACATAAATTAAATAAATATATAAATAAATAAAAAAATATAGTAAAAAATTAATTTTTACTTTAGCAGAGGAAGTTTAGTCAATTATCCAGTCGCTAGATAAACTTTTTTAGCCATTGAATATAATTAATAGAATTATTTATCAAAAAATTAATTTATAATATAGCAATCGAGTTGGTGATAGATAAAATTAATTGGTCACAAAATCAATCATCAACAAGAAAGGCGACCAAAATGATTGTTTCATTCTTTTCTAGCAACAGATTATAGTAGTCGCTAAATAGTGGCAGACACTAATTTAATTATTAAATGGGTTTTGCATCAGGCTTTTCGTGACTACAGTGATTCGATCCCTAATTCGATCGCTAATAAGATATGATGAAAATAGCGACAAAAAGATGTTGGTCGCTAATTTTTTTTTTTTTGTAACGGGAGTTGTATTGTTGCAAGAAAGTCACCAAATTATTTATTTTAGTGAAAAATTTAATGGTGTCTTCCTCAACTACCTCACCTATATAATAAAGAGTTTTATGATTTAGTGAGCGACCTTCAAATATGGGAACATTACCTTGTTTCCAAGGAGTTTGTTATTCATAGTGATCATGAGTCACTTAAATATTTGAGGGGTCAGAATAAACTCAATAAAAGACATGCAAATATTATGTGATCAAATATTAAAAGGGAAAATCTAATGATGTGGTTGATGCCTTATCTAAAAGGCATACATTGTTTGTCTCGCTTGCATCTCAAATATTAGAATTTGATCACATAAAGGAATTATATGAAAAGATATTGAGTTTGGACCCGTCTTCACTCTCATTCTTTAGCATTTCAAACTTTTCTTTGTGGTTTTAGATCCATGGAACATGCCTAAGGAGCTTGGAGTCTCGGGAGAAGAACTCGTCAATCATCTTCAACATAGATTCCATCATTTTTTTTCTCGTTTATTTCCCCATTTTTCCCTCACCTTTTTTGCTACTTTCTCTTTTTTCTCTTTAAGTCACTTGTTTACCTTTTAGTTTCTCTCTCTTTCTCCTCTCTCATTCTTCCCTATCTCATCTTTTTCTCTTTCTTTCTCTCCCCCTTTATCTCTCTTTTCATGTCTTTTCTATTTTATATTCTCTTTTTTCTTTTTATTTATCTCTGTGACACCCTTACTACACTAACAATAACAAAGGGTTCACATGAGAATCTTCAAAATTATTCTTCAATAACCACAATAATAAAAATGAAATGCAAGAGTTTACAAATTATTTTCAAAAATAACATTTACAATTCCAAATCCATATAAAAAACTATGTTCTAAAACTCCTCTGCCCCGATGTCACAATATCATAGCATCCCCACAATTCAACCGTTGACATTCTAGATGCCACTCGTAGCCAAATCTTCATCACCTAAAACATCCACAATTTGTACGGTAAGAAAAGAAAACATCTATATATATAGCACATAAGAAAACACAACATATTAACTTAATATTCATAAATATTTCAATATAACGTAATTCAATCAACCATGCATCGTCATCACGTCATAATTCTCAATCACACCAATTTGCACTTCACACTATGCCAAGGTCACGCTACCCATATAATTCAAGGCCGTGCTCACCCCTGATATAACACTGTGTCAAGGTCACGATTCCCCTGTAGCATATCTAGCCCAAGGTCGTGCTCACCCCCGACATGTTATTCAAGGTCACGATACCCACATAACAATCTAAGGTCGTGCTCACCCCTGATATAACACTGTGCCAAGGTCACGTTACCCCTAACCTAAGGTCGTGCTCACCCCTGACATGTTAACCAAGGTCACGATACCCATGTAACAATCTCGGGCCGTGCTCACCCCTGATCATAGGTGTGAAGAACCACAATCACATCTCATTCACATTTCACACAACATCTCATAGTTCAATTCCATACACGCATCAGATAAGTCCAAAATAATGGGTTTCATACATCTCAAGCAATTCACATCTAAGTCATCAATTTTATCAAGTAATATAGCAATAACATTCATAAGTTAATATGATAATCAATGGAATTATCAATTTAATACAATCTTAACATAAATAGTAAAACCCCCAATTAATCCAAAACCTAGCTCACAAGCACTTTTCTACAATTTCGTTCTCTCTCCCAGATCATCATTCTTACAAATTATTGGCATATTTATAATCCTCATCACATACAGAATCTAATGGGATCATCAATTTCTCAAACAGAAATAATCCAATTTTTCCAAACCTAACCTACAGGCACTTTTCTATAATTTCGTTCTCTCTCCCAAAGCATCATTTTACAAATAAATCATATATTCATAGTCCTAAATACATTAGAATCACATAAGATCAATAATTCTCCAAACAGAAATAATTATAAAATTACTCATAATCTTAAGGGATTCTTCCTTTACCCAATTCCCTCATGTAACTCTACATATAAATAATTCCCTTTTTCCCCGTACCTGGATATGTAGAAGCTAAATTTATACGAGATCTGGTTGGTCTCCCTCGCTGGGTTCCCCTCGGTCTGAAGCAGAAAGTAGAGGAAAAAGAATAGAGAGCAGAAGAAAAGAAATGAGAAAATGAGAGGTTTGCTTTTTGGGAGTGGAAGAGAGCTCAATTTATAGGCATCCAG
This sequence comes from Cajanus cajan, assembly GCF_000230855.2. Classification (NCBI taxonomy): domain Eukaryota; kingdom Viridiplantae; phylum Streptophyta; class Magnoliopsida; order Fabales; family Fabaceae; genus Cajanus; species Cajanus cajan. Next base: position 14,720,740 of record NC_138520.1, on the reverse strand, counting down.
CTTCGTCGAAACGGCCCGTTCTGGACCCTTGAATCATGGGTAAAAATCACACCCAGAACGGCCCGTTCTCAAACCAGAACGGTCCGTTCTGATTGCATTTATTACTCACAACTGGCATAGCCCGTTCCAAGCCCGTTCCCACGTAGAGTTAAAGGCAGTTTTTAATAGTCCAGAATGGCCCGTTCGAACTTGAGAACGGCCCGTTTTGGGCAACGAACTCGCATATATTTTGGTAGTTTGGAACGGCTCGTTCCAATTCCGGAACAGCCCGTTCCAAGCTACTAAATCACTCCTATACATTTATAACATTTACCAAAATACCCTCAATTTAATAAAATAAAAAAATGAAATAAAACTGGGGTGTTACAATTCTCCCCTCCTTTTAAGAATTTCGTCCTCGAAATTACCTGAAACAAATAAAAATGGATATGACGCCTTCATCTTCTCCTCTAGTTCCCAAGTAGCACTTTCAAATGTAGCTCCTCCCCAAATAACTTTCACCAAAGGAATTTCCTTACCCCTAAGTTGCTTCACCATTCGATCCTCAACTCTCACCGGGGTAGCTTCCACAGTTAGGTTCTCCTTAACCTCAAGATGATCCGACTCAATCATATGCGAAGGATCAAGAATGTATTTCCGAAGTTGGGAAATATGGAAAACATCATGGAGATTTGACAGATTAGGAGGCAAAGCAATTTGGTAGGCAACACTACCGACTCTTTTTAGAATTTGGAAAGGACCAATAAATCGAGGAGTAAGTTTTCTGGATTTCAATGCCCTGCCAACCCCAGTCCACGGAGTGACTTTCAAGAACACATGGTCACCTTCTTGAAATTCCAAGTCCTTATTTCTCCTGTCAGCATAACTTTTCTGTCTACTCTGAGCTGTCCTCATCCTCTCTTGTATCAATCTAATCTTATTAGTGGTTTGTTGCACAATCTCAGGTCTTAAGATAACATTATCACCAGGCTCGCACCAACACAAAGGGATCCTACATCTCCTACCATACAAGGCTTCATAAGGTGCCATACCTATACTAGAGTGGTAACTATTATTATAGGTAAACTCTATCAAAGGTAAAAGGCTATCCCAACTACCCCTTGGTCCAACACACAGGCTCTAAGCAAATCCTCTAAAGATTGAATAGTCCTCTCAGTCTGACCATCAGTTTGAGGGTGGTAAGTTGAACTAAGTCTAAGTTGGGTCCCCAAAGCTTGTTGTAGGCTCTCCCAAAACCTAGAGGTGAATCTAGGGTCTCTGTCTGAAACTATGCTAGATGGTATCCCATGCAATCTCACAATCTCATCAATATACAGTCCAGCCAATCTCTCTAGAGAATACCTAATGTTAATAGGTAAGAAATGTGCACTCTTAGTCAACCTATCAACTATAACCCAAATGGAATCATGCCCTCTCCTAGTCCTAGGCAAAGCAACTACAAAATCCATAGAAATGTTATCCCACTTCCACTCGAGTATACTCAAAGGCTGAAGTAGTCCTGAAGGTTTCTGATGTTTTATCTTAGCCTTCTAACACACTAAACAGACACTCACAAATTCAGCTATATCTTTCTTCATCCTAGGCCATCAAAATATCTTCCTAAGGTCTTGATACATCATAGTTGCTCCTGGGTGAAAACTAAGCTTGCTCCTATGACCTTCCTCTAGGATCAAACGTCTGAGTGTAGGGTCACTAGGCACGACACTCGGTATTTAAGTCTTAACACTCCATCTAAACCCAAGGTAAATTCTCCTCCAACACCTTGTCCTATAGCATCACGTCTAGCCACTAGAAATGAATCCACTAACTGTGCTTCTCCAATTTCTCTCAACAACTCACTAGTCACCCGAGTCATACCTAGTCTCACACTACTAGGGGTCACCTCACAAGTCAAACTCAAGTCTCTAAATTGAGCCAAAAGGTCCATCTCCCTAATCATAAGAGATGACAAATGCAAAGATTTCCTACTTAAAGCATCAGCCACCACATTGGCTTTGCCCGGATGATAACTAAGATCAAAATCATAATCCTTAACGAACTATAACCATCTCCTTTGCCTCATATTTAATTCCTTTTGGTCAAATAAATACCTAAGACTCTTATGATCACGGCTAAACGACTATTTTAGAGCACTTTTACAAACTATTTACCAAAATGGGGTTGTTTTGAAACATATTACACCTATGGGGCTGTTTTCTACGGTGTCGCTATGGGCCATAGCGACACCATTGACACGTGGCCTTTTTTTTTTGGTCTTGGTTGGGCTGGAATGAGTCACATGAGTGTCACTATGGGCTGGGCCACCACAGTTGATGGATTAAGAAAAATAATGTAGCCCATAGCGACACTCTGTAAAGAAAAAAAAATAATAGAAATGTAGAATAAAAATAATAAACTGAAGTATTTATTATATATTTATAAAAAGAAAATTAAGATTTATAAAAATGTAATTTTAAATTAAATTATATGTATTTTTTAAGAGAGGCTCTATGGGCCATAGCGACACCATGTCGCTATGGGCCATAGTGCCACACATTTTATATTTTTTTGTTTTGCAATAATGACATTTTATTTTTAATTTTTAATTTTTATATTTTTAATTAAAAGTACACAAACTAAATAATTTAAATAAAATTATATTATAATATTTTAAATTTTAAAAAAATTGTCAAAAAAATAAGTAAAGAAAATAATAACAAAAAAACTAGAAAATATTTACATTTTATTTTAATTTTCTGAAATTTGTTTATTTAAAATTTTTCAAAAAACTAATATAAAACATTCGAAGAAAAATTAAAAATTGAAAAACGAAAAACTGGAAACGAATTTCACCTGGGAAATGATATATCCCATAGCGACATTAGTTTTTCTCTTTTTTTTAATTTATTTAATTTAATCCTTTTGTTTTTTAAATATATAAACGTTATAAACAAAATAAACCAAATAATAACAATTATACAAAAATTAAAAACTGAAAAACTAAAAACTGGAAACGAAGAAAAAATTAAACATGGCTGCAATTGTTTCACCTGGGAAATGATATACCCCATAGCGACATTGGTTCGTGTCATGCGTGCAATTGTTTCACCTGGGAAATGATATACCCCATAGCGACATTGGTTTTTCTCTTTTTTTTTATAATTTATTTCTTTATTTAATATATATATATATATATATATATATATATATATATATTTTATGTATTTATCATAGTGGCGCTATGGCCTATAGCGACACAAAGTCGCTATAGGCCATAACGCCACTTATTTTGACGTTTTAATTTTTTTAAATTATGAACTATATTATTTTTTTAATTCTTTTATTTTACATTATCATATAAATTTTAATTACTATTTTATAAACTTATTTTTTCATTAATTTATTTAATTAATATATTTTTTTCTTTTTTTGCTTTTTAAATTTAAAATATGGGGCGCTATGGGCTATAGCGACTTCATTGAAGCTGTTAGTGTCGCTATGGGCTGCAACAACTTCGTCAATATGGCTTTCATGGCTTCTCTGGAGTTACAAAAATGCCACGTGTCACTGGTGTCGCTATGGCCCATAGCGACACCGTAGAAAACAGCCCCAAAGGCGTAATATGTTTCAAAACAACCCCATTTTGGTAAATAATTTGTAAAACTGCACCAAATTGGTCGTTTAGCCTGTGATCACTAAACACCTCAAATTTTGAACCATACAAATAATGTCTCCAAATCTTAATTGTGAATACCACAGCTGCTAATTCAAGATCATGGGTGGGGTAATTCTTCTCATGTATTTTCAATTGCCTAGATGCATAAGATACAACCTTTCCCTCTTGCATTAACACTCCACCCAAACTCATCTTAGAAGCGTCACAATAAACCACAAAAGTCTTACTAAGGTCAGACAACACTAAAACAGTCAACTTCTCCTTAAGGGTTCGGAAACTATTCTCACATTTACTATCCCATACAAACACAACTCCTTTCCTAGTTAAACTTGTCAAGGGTAATGCTAATTTAGAGAATCCCTCTATGAATCTTCTAAAGTATCCAGCCAATCCAAGGAAACTCCTAATCTCACTAACTGACTTAAGTGTTTCCCACTTAAGCATCGCCTTAACTTTAGATGGATCTACTGTTATACCCCCACTCGAAATCACATGTCCTAAGAAACTCACCTCCTCTAGCCAAAAGTCACACTTAGACAACTTGGCATAAAGTTGTCTCTCCCTGAGGGTTTGAAGTACTACCTTTAGGTGTTCCTCATGTTCCTATTTAGTCTTGGAATAAACCAGTATGTCATCTATGAAGACAACTACAAATTTATCCAAGTACGGATGAAAAATTCGGTTCATGTAATCCATAAAAATTGCAGGAGCATTCGTCACACCAAAAGGCATTACTAGATACTCATAATGTCCATAACGAGTCCTAAATGTTGTCTTAGGTACATCCTCACCCTTAACTCTAATCTGATGGTACCCTGATCTAAGATCAATTTGACTAAATACACAAGCACCCACCAACTGGTCCATAAGATCATCTATCCTAGGCAATGGATATTTATTCTTAATGGTCACCTTGTTCAACTGGCGATAATCTACACACAATATCATGCTACCATCCTTCTTTTTGACTAAGAGTACGGGTGCTCCCCAAGGTGATACACTAGGCTTCACAAACCCCTTCTCCAACAAGTCTTCTATTTGTTTCTTAAGCTCCACTAACTCTACTGGTGACATCCTATAAGGTGCAATAGAAATAGGTCTTGTTCCTGGTACTAAGTCTATGGAAAATTCTACCTCTCTTCTAGGTGGTAAGCTAGACATATCATCAGAGAAGAGATCCGAAAAGTCACACACAACAGGCAGTTCATTCACCAAAACATTACTCTCAGAATTCAAAGAAGATAACAACATGTACACTTAGGCATCCTCTTGTAAAAATACCTTAACTTGGTTGGCAGTCAAATAATCCTTACTCACTTTTTCAACAGGCTCACAAAAAATAATAGATTTATCAGCACAATTCAAAAGGACATGATTGGAAGATAACCAGTCCATACCTAGAATGACATCTAGCTGACTTAGAGGCAAACAAATTAAGTCAACCATGAAATCTCTACTATCAATAATCAAAGGACACTTTAAACAGACATCAGAAGTAGACACTGAATCACTAGTTGGTGTCTCTACTATTAATTCAAAAGACAAGGAAGAAATAGGTAATTTTAATTTGGACACACACGCATGTGATATAAAAGAGTGAGTCGCACCAGAGTCATACAAAACAATTAAAGGATTTCCATTGATGAAACACATACCCTGGATTAAGTCTTTGGATTGCGAAGCTTCAGTACCACCCAAGGCAAACACCCTTCCTGTCGCTCGAGGTTTGCTAGCACTCCCTCCAACCTCTGTTGTCTTGTTCTTGGGGCAATCATGAGCTCTGTGTCCCTTCTCTTGACATTTGAAGCACATTATTACTCTGGGCAATGGACATTCATATGCCCTATGACCTGGCTTCCCACAGTTGTAGTAGTTGTTGTGTGGAACAGAACCCACACTTCCCCATCTAGAAGTTTGGCTAGCCGTGGGAACTTGGCTCCTTTGTTGCACAGAACCTTGATTATTCACCATAGAACTCGAGTCCCCAGCAGACTTGGTGTAAGGTTTACTCTTACTAGATGAACCAAACTTATTATTCCTCATGGGTCCTCCACTCTTATAATGAGTTACCCTAGCACGGTTGTCCTCATCATATACTCGGCACTTGTTTACCAATTCATGATAGTGAGTGATCCCTTGATAATTGAAAACTTGTTTAATCTCAGGGCGAAGACCACTCACAAACTTCACACATTTTTCCTCCTCATTGCCCACACCATCATACATGGGACAAAATCTGACCAAGTCTTCAAACTTAGTCACATACTCAGCCACAAAATCCTCTCCTTGCTTCAATTCAAGTAATTCCACTTGTTTCTTATGTCTCACATCTCGGGGAAAGTATTTCTCCAAGAATAGCCGCTTGAAATTCTCCCAGTTCACTTGGGTACCTGCAGCTATCATTCTTTGTAAAGCACCTTGCCACTAGATGTCAGCCTCTCCAGAAAGCATGAAGGCAGCCAAAGTCACCTTCTATATCAAAGGACATCCCATAACTTTGGAATATCTTTTCAACTTCAAAAATCCAGTCAGCAGTTCCATCAAGATTATAACCCCCACGGAAGCTTGGTGGATTATTTCGCTGGAATCTCTCCAACCAATCTACCTCTGGTTGTTGGTTCATATTACCAAGAGCCTGAGCCATCGCTTGTAAAGCATCAGCGATTGCACGATCGTTCCTACCTCCTGCCATTACTTTTCTGATCACCAGAAAAGTTACCAATTATATTATAAGTAAACAACAAACTTAATCAATCATAGCACTAACATATCAAAAAATTCCACAATCAATTCATTCCATCAATTATCTATCAAACAAGCATAATAGACTCATAACTCACGGCCGATTGGATCGACCTGCTCTGATACCACTAAATGTGACACCCTTACTACCCCAACACATATATTGTAATAATGAAAACACTTACAATTAAATTTTTCAATTTCTGTAAAAGGGTTCACATGAGAATCTTTAAAATTATTCTTCAATAACCACAATAATAAAAATGAAATGCAAGAGTTTACAAATTATTTTCAAAAATAACATTTACAATTCCAAATCCATATAAAAAAACTATGTTCTAAAAATCCTCTGCCCCGATGTCACAATATCAGAGCATCCCCACAATTCAACCGTTGGCATTCTAGATGCCACTCGTAGCCAAATCTTTCTCACCTAAAACATCCACAATTTGTATGGTAAGAAAAGAAAACATCTATATATATAGCACATAAGAAAACACAACATATTAACTTAATATTCATAAATATTTCAACATAACGTAATTCAATCAACCATGCATCGTCATCACGTCATAATTCTCAATCACACCAATTTGCACTTCACACTATGCTAAGGTCACGCTACCCATTTAACAATTCAAGGCCGTGCTCACCCCTGATATAACACTGTGCCAAGGTCACGATTCCCCTGTAGCATATCTAGCCCAAGGTCGTGCTCACCCCTGACATGTTAGTCAAGGTCACGATACCCACATAACAATCTAAGGTCGTGCTCACCCCTGATATAACATTGTGCCAAGGTCACGTTACCCCTAACCTAGGGCTGTGCTCACCCCTTACATGTTAACCAAGGTCACGATACCCATGTAACAATCTCCGGCCGTGCTCACCCTTGATCATAGGTGTGAAGAACCACAATCACATCTTATTCACATTTCTCACAACATCTCATAGTTCAATTCCATACACGCATCAGATAAGTCCAAAATAATGGGTTTCATACATCTCAAGCAATTCACATCTAAGTCATCAATTTTATCAAGTAATATAGCAATAACATTCATAAGTTAATATGATAATCAATGGAATTATCAATTTAATACAATCTTAACATAAATAGTAAAACCCCCAATTGTTCTAAAACCTAGCTCATAGGCACTTTTCTACAATTTCGTTCTCTCTCCCAGATCATCATTCTTACAAATTACTGGCATATTTATAATCCTCATCACATACAGAATCTAATGAGATCATCAATTTCTCAAATAGAAATAATCCAATTTTTCCAAACCTAACCTATAGGCACTTTTCTATAATTTCGTTCTCTCTCCCAGAGCATCATTTTTACAAATAAATCATATATTCATAGTCCTAAATACATTCAGAATCACATAAGATCAATAATTCTCCAAACAGAAATAATTATAAAATTACTCATAATCCTAGGGGATTCTTCCTCTACCCAATTCCCTCATGTAACTCTACATATAAATAATTCCCTTTTCCCCCATACCTGGATATGTAGAAGCTGAATTTATACGAGATCTGGTTGGTCTCCCTCGCTAGGTTCCCCTCGGTCTAAAGTAGAAAGTAGAGGGAAAAGAAGAGAGAGCAGAAGAAAAGAAATCAGAAAATGAGAGGTGTGCTTTTTGGGAGTGGCAGAGAGCTCAATTTATAGGCATCCAGCTTCGCCGGAACGGCCCGTTCCAAATTCGGAACGGCCCGTTCTGGACCCTTGAATCATGGGTAAAAATCACACCTAGAACGACCTGTTCTCAAACCAGAACGGCCTGATCTGGTTGCAATTAACTCACAACTACCATAGCCCGTTCCAAGCTTGTTCCCACTTAGAGTTAAAGGCAGTTTTTAATAGTCCAGAACGGCTCGTTCTAACTTGAGAATGACCCGTTATGGGCAACGAACTCGCATATATTTTGGTAGTTTGGAACGGCCCGTTCCAATTCCCGAACAGCCCGTTCCAAGCTACTAAATCACCCCTATACATTTATAAAATTTACCAAAATACCCTCAATTTAATAAAATAAAAAAATGAAATAAAACTGGGGTGTTACAATCTCTCATTTATTTATCTTCTTCTTTCTATTTTTTCTCCTATCTTTTTTAACTATCAATATTTTTTATTACATTTTTATCTATTAATATTGATTTATAATTTAGTAATTTTTCAAATATTTAAATATTTAAAATTATTTTTCAATTATTAAATATTTCATATTGTTAAATTATTAAAATTTAACGAATGGTTATTTTCACTAAAAATTAATATTCAACTATCAAGTTTTTAAACATATATTAAAAATATGTTTTGATAATTCTACCAATTGATCAATATCATAAATTTGAACATATTGTTCAAATTCAATATTATGAATGAGAAAATATAAATTTATAAAAGTTTGTATGTAGAGAAATGTTACTTAAGAGAACATGAAATTAGAATTAATTGTTTATTAAAAAATTGAAAAAAAAATATTGATTTGATTTTCTTTATTCAAATCTTGTCTTTCATGTTTAATTTTTATTAATTGTATTGGTGTTTAAAAAACCTTTATTGTCTTTTGAAATTTAATAAAATCTTTTCAAATCTTATAAATTATTAAGATACAAATCTATTAAAATTCATGTTACAAAATCTTGATTAAAAAAGTCTTTTAAAAAAATCTTCAAAATCATTACATTCCTAACAAGTCTTTTGAAAAAAATTTAAAAGTCATTAAATTCTTACAAATTAAAGTCTTTTAAAATTCAGAGGACTTTTTTGTGCTAAAAAAATCTATGAAATCTCAATCTAATACAATCTCTTAGTAAATTGCATTATCAATTTTGTAATAAAAGATGCATCATCTATACTATTAATAGGTGATTGCTACGATTAGGGACGGATCTACTTATATCATAGTGGGGGCACTTGCCCCCACTACCATTTTACACATACACAAATTTTTTATTTAAAAAATAATACATTTTAAAAAATAAAAATTATGTTCTAATAATATATATATATATATATATATATATATATTCAAATTATCGTATGTATAAAATATAAATTTTGATGAGCTATTCATTTACCTGATATTTGTCAAACTTACGAATGAGATTAGTTCTCATATGTAATAAAAAATACTTCTTAATGAATGAGATTAATATATATATATATATATATATATGTATATATATATATACATTAATGCTCACACATATAATGTAATATATTGATTTTTGATAAAATAAAATTTATAGCATGCATGCTTACCTTTTGTACTTTTTATTTATTGTATATATTGATAAAAAAAATTAAAATAGTAAAAATTGTAAAATTGTATACATTGATTTAAAAATATCAAAATAGGAAAGCTTGGAAGATTTATGTTCTATTTATAATTTTTATTATAAAATGTGTTTTAAAATAAATTATCATCTAAAAATTTATATTATATATTAAAAACATGTTTATATCATAAATAAATTAAACTTGATTTTTATAAAATTTAACATATTTATTTTTATTTTTTTATTAGTGTTAAATTATTATTAACTAGGTCTTTAAGATTGTAGTTCTAACTAAACATTTAAAAAATTTCTATGATAAATAAATATGTCATATTTAAAAACATATATTTTTAAAAAAAGGTTAGGTTTAAATCTATTAAATTATAATATAACATAGTTTGACATAGTTTATTTTCATCTTTAATCGTAATTGTAGATATAAAAACTGGAAAAAATAATTATAATATATATTTATATTTTTAAAAATTATATATAAAAATTTTAATACTACAAATATATGAATAAGTATTGCCCCCACTATTTAAAATTTCTGGATCCGTCACTGGCTAAGATCGGAACATTTTTATATAGTTCTTTGATTGATAAGAAAAACAGCGACACTGTAGTTAAATATTTTTCAATTATTTATTTTATTTATTGTAAAATTACAATTAACTTCTATGTTAAAAAATATGCTCTTGTTGTAACCCTCCCTCCTAATACAAAAGCCTCATTCATCAACACCTTTTTCCCCTATGTCTGTACAGTAGCAACGTGTCCATACAATGGTGAATCAATTACCAACTTTCACCCTCTCCCCCTTCCTCCACCTCCTCCTCCTCTTCTTCCCTCTTCCACCTCCCAACCAACTTTCGCATCATGGGCATCAATAGTAAATTCAACCATATCTTCCAGATCCTAGGTCTCTTCGGGCCTAAACACTTCTCCATCCCCACTATCGATTAGGAGACCCACAAGGGCCACATTGCCTCCTTAACTCAGCCTAAACTCACTCCTATGATCAAGGACGACGTTGTTTCCATTATATTGTTGTGGAGTCCCCTTAGTCTTTAGGGGAGGACGATAGGGTCATACTCGCAACCCAAACAAGGACTAAAAAGAAAAATCAAGTTCAAAAATGGTCTCAAAAGGATTGAACAAGCAAGACAGTGGCCACACAATGGAGTTACAGTTAGGGGTGGGTAAACGAGAAGGTCCATTCCAAAGTCTGCATTTTTAACAAGCAGAATAAGTTCATTCCACAAAATAAACTAAGCCAAATTTTAAAGTTGATATCCAGTCCACAAAACCCACAAGTAAGTTGACCGGTATGTGGGCCCAGTTAATATGGATTTTTAATGAATATTGATGCATTTAATAAGATTTTGATTTTTTTTCCGTCTTTCTTTAGCCTTTGAAAATATGAGAGAAAATTATAACATAAAATGATATATAAATACATTTGTAACAATAACATCAAACATTGTAAATAATAAATCAAAGTCTTTAATAAAGTTTGCACATTCTAATAAAAAACATCAAAGTATCAATGTCTATAAAATTTAGAAAGTCCAAACATACCAACCATTAACCGAACATCAAAATCTTACTATCTTAAAACTTTAAAAGTCCTTATAAACCACCAAATATCAAAGTCTTAATTAATATCTTAAAAACAAATATAAAACATTTGTAACACCCCAATTTTCATACTTTTTATGGAGGGTAATTTAGTAATTTTTATAAGATTTATTGAGGTGATTTAGTAGCCCAGAACGGACCGTTACAAACTACTAAAAAGACCTAATTTTGGTAGCCTAGAACGGACCGTTTCCAAATTGGAATGGGCCGTTCCAAACCACCAAAATGGCCTATAACCTTAGTTGAGAACGGGTCGTTCCAAATATGGTCATTGTGTGTTAAAACGCAACTTGAGAACGAGTCGTTCTGGTTTCAGAACGGGTCGTTCCAGATGCCAAGTTCCTACGGGAAACCCTATGAGAAACAGGCAAAATATGAATATTTTCTGTTTTGCTTTCTGATTGCTCTATTGTACTCTTTGTTGAATGAGATGTATGAATATGTGATTAATTTTGAAAACAAATAAGTTTTGATATGAACTAGAGTGCTCTGTGGGTTCTTTTGGGAAATTAAACCCTATGAAGTAAAATTAGGAATATGATTTATAGATGATTTGAGGCATTATATGTAAAGTTGATGATGGCTTCATGTTTTGGATAAGTTCTTGGTATGATTTATGTACTATTTTGATGTATATGATTACAAGAAGTTTCTTGTATGAGACTCTGTGAATATGATGTGAGAATGTGAAAGGTGAACATATGATCTGTGATATGACATTGTGAAATAATGTGACATGAGATATGATGAGATGTGAAATGTGAAATGTTGAGTTAATGAAATCGTGAATGTGTGACATGCATCATTTGCATTTATGAGCTAACCAGGTGTACCTTGGGTCACCACGTGATGTAACAAGCTAATCAAGTGTATCTTTGGTCACCAAGTGATGTAACCAGCTAATCAGGTGTACCTTTTGGTCACCAAGTGATGTAACCAGCTAATCAGGTGTACCTTTTGGTCACCAAGTGATATAACAAGCTAATCAGGTGTACCTTTTGGTCACCAAGTGATGTAACAAGCTAATCAGGTGTACCTTGTGTCACCAAGTGATGTAACAGGTGTACTTTGTGTCACCAAGTAATGTAACAAGCTAACAAGGTGTACCTTGGGTCACCAATGATGAAATGATGACAAATGTGATTATGAGACACGTGACTGGTGCCACATGCATTTATGAGTCGATCATGAGATCATTGCATGATGAATGACTGTGCATGTGTTACTATTGTATGTATAATTTGAATTTGTACCTAAATAATGTGTAGCCATGACTGTGCTTATATGATTTGTGTGTGTTGCCTAACTATTATTTCTACACTTAGAACCGAGTGAAATGTTTCTCACTCCCTTGTTGTCCTTTGTATGTGTTTAAAATTGTTTTGCAAGTGATCATCAGCATGAGAATGTTGGTGATGAGGCTTAGGCTTCAGTTGAGTATGCTCTGATAGGATATGTGACATCGGGGCATAGCTAGGTGTAATTAGGACTTCATTATTGTATTTTGTTTAGGAAGAACTCATGTTTCATTTTTTCCACATTTGATCACGTTTTAAGTTGATGAATGTGAATTCTCTACTCTCATGTTATTGGAATTGTTGTTTTAATTCTAAAGATTTTTTTTAACCCAATAAGATATTTCTTTTAATTATTATATACTCATGTTGGGGTAGAGGGTGTCACAATATTTTTAAGCAAGTTTTTACTCTTCAAAAAATGTGTCCAATTAAGATTTATCAGTCTCATATATATAAATTCCTACATTATTTCCATAAAAAAAAAATTAGTGAGTACAAGTAAATAAAAAATAGTCAAAGTTAATATAAAAAAAGTAAATAGCATAAAAAATAAAGAAAAATATAACTTATATTCAATATAAGTTATTGTGATTTTGATGACTTTCCTTTGTCAAAACACTAATTGATGGGATTTTTTTAGATGAACCAACCTTGAAAATTGTTTCTTTTAAATTCAACTTAACATAATCATTATATAGAATATATAACTTGTGCTTCACAATTTTCAACTTTACTTGAGAAGCCATCGGATCAAAATCAAGTTTTGAATAGATAAACATAAAAAATTCAAACTTAAAACAAGTATCTAAATGCATATACGATGAAGCGAGTAGTCTGCAAGCTTCAAGCATTAAGCTTGTCAAGTCCATAGACTTCACAAGCTAAACAAAAAAGTTAAAAATTTATATAATTATGCGGATTAAAAAAAATATATAGTCCACAAACTTATAGACCAATCTGTGTAAATCTAACGTAACCCTTCCCTTATTGTTACCTATTTTGCATCGTATATGCATTCTCACATCTCTCATTTTTGTCTAAATTTTTTAAAAATTTTGATTTTTAAAAAAGTAAATATTAGAGTGTCTTTTATTTTTCACTCTCACTCCAGCTTGTTCCAGTTCTAGTTCCCACGTTCCTTTTCCAGCCTAAGTTTTGATGTCCCTTGGTTTTAACAAAATGTAAAGGTCACATTTTCAGTGACTTAAGCACTCAATGATTATTGATTGATAAATGATTGGTGATTGATCAATAGTCGAGGTTGTATTAAATTACAAGCAAATAAATCCATAGCTCATGAGAAAAAGTAAAAGTTTAACTAATTAAATGGTAGATTGAAGTCAATTGGTATGCATCTATTTTTACATATGCACCAAAATTTATTTCTATCTTTTACCTATGATGTTTGAAAATAAAATTCAATGTTGTATTTTAGTAACAGTTACCCTGCAGCCCATTTTTTCTTTGGTAACTAAGGTGATATCACTGATATGTACATATTGTCTTTTTAAATAAAGGCTTTATTTAAAAAATGATGTCATCCTTCATACTCAAGCCTTTTATAAGAAGTGTCATCTTTCATACTCAGCCATTTAGTCTGATTCCATAGCTTTTAAGTTTTTTTTTTTTTTTTTATCAATTTTGACTTTCAAACGTCTAGATACCCGCTTCTAGTTACAATTAGGCATGGCAACGGGGTGGGGCGAGGTTTTATGTTCTCTGCCGCTCTCGCAGATTTAAATTATACCTGTTCTCGCACCCGATACTTGCTGGAGATAAAATATGGATATTCATTCACATCTTCGACGGGGTTCGAATTTGTCCATCCCGCCCTCGCTCCTGAACTTTTTTTTCTTTTTTTTTTCTAATAAATATGAAAAAAAAATTAAAAATAAAAGAAAAATAAGATAATACAAATTTTTATATATAAAAGTTTCTAATTTTAGTTTATATATATATATATATATATATATAATTTTTTAATTATATTATTAATTAGGGCAGGGGTGGGTACGGGGACATGGGTGGGGCGGGTATTAACATCTCCGTCCCTGCCCCTATTCCCGATTTTATTAATCGGGAAAAACCCGAACCCGATAAACACATATTTTTTCCGTCCAAATCGAAGCAGGTTCAGAAAGGTATCTACGGGTCGAGTTAGATTACCATGCCTAGTTACAATGAGTAGAGGATGGCGCGTGAACAACATGTGCCTGACAAAATAGAGAAATGGAACAATAGGTCAAAAACTTTGATGACGTCAATGTTTACAAGGATAGGTAATGCTTGACGAGGCGAACTAAACTTTATGTTCATTAGAGAAAATGATTGTCACTAACAACAACGGATGGTGCCTGGTTATGACAAAGAAATCGAAGAACAAGGAGAAGGCACGAGGGAAAAAAGAATAGCAGTAAAAAAACACCAAGGTTAAAAAAAGACATTTAATATTGTCATATAAATTTAATTAACAAATTTAGGTTATAAATCTCATCTGATCACTTAAATATTCATAAATCTAACAGTATTTATTAGTTCTCCATTAGTGAACCACTTATTTTATTATTCATTGTTGACAAAGCTTCATAAATAAATGCGATACACCTTTTTGGTATACGAATTTTGTTGACTGTTTTACCCCTTAGGTTTCAAATCTTTCTCTCCCATATTTATTTTGTTTTTACTCTCTCTTTTCTTGTACCCTTTCGTAAATTTATTTTTCAAACTTCTCGCATCCTCTAACTAATTACTCATAACCTCCCACACTTTGAATGCTAGTCACATATATTTAACTTTAATTATTATTATTATTTAAAAAAATACACACAAACATTAAGTGTCTTTTTTTTTCTAAGTATAATGATTATTGTCTGTACAATTTACATAATCTGGATTATTATTTTCCATATTTTCATCTATTATTTCTCCCACGTAAGAATTAATTGGCTAATTAAATTCAAATTTCAAATATTTTGTTATTCTTACTCTTAATCTCAAGAAGTCAATTGAAATATATTATATAGTCTTTTGTTGTTTGTTATTTCATATTAACCACCTTAATTCTTTTTCCATCACTGTACAATCTCCTCGTGTTTAATCTTACCCGTAATTTGTTATGCGATATTATTTTCTGTTGTAAAGCAGTTAGGTTGTTACAGCTGCTTTCTTTTTCGTTAGCTTTTATTCTTCATTCTCTTGTATATAAATTGCTATTCACTCAATAAAGAGATCAAGCTGTTGTTTGATCATTTTCTGTATCTGTGTGTATTTTGTGCTTTTCTTTGTTTCTGCATTATGGATGCCATGTTCTTTGATATGGTATCAGAGCTCTTCATGTGAAGAGCTCTGCTGCGTACTCTCGCTAATCTTCTTCATCAATCATGAGTGAAATACATAATCAAACACCTATTACCATGGATAGCTTTCTATATCTTCATCCAAATGAAAACCCAGCGATAGCTCTTGTCTCGCCGGTTCTTGATTCCAGAAACTATCATTCATGGAATAGATCCATGATCACCGCATTGAGTGCCAAGAATAAACTGGAATTTGTTGATGGAGCTGCACCTGAACCTCCCAAAACTGATCGAAACTACGGAGCATGGCGACGCTGCAACAACATGGTTGTATCCTGGATCGTACACTCCGTTTCTCTTCCGATTCGACAGAGCATTTTGTGGATGGACAAGGCCGAGGATATATGGCGGGATCTGAAATCGCGTTACTCACAGGGTGACCTTCTACGAATATCTGATCTTCAACACGAAGCCTCATCAATGAAGCAAGGTAACCTTTCTGTAACAGAATTCTTTACCAAACTGCGCGTAATATGGGATGAGATTGAAAACTTCAGGCCTGATCCTGTTTGCACCTGCGTTGCCAAATGTTCTTGCTCTGTTCTTGGCATCATATCCCAGCGAAAGCTTGAAGATCGCGCGATGCAATTTCTTCGAGGACTAAACGAGCAATACAGCAATGTTCGTTCACATGTACTCCTCATGGATCCAATGCCTACAATCTCAAAAATCTTCTCATACGTTGCACAACAGGAACTCCAGCTAATGGGAACCAATATTGATAATACTGGATTAGATTCTAAGGAGAGCTTGATCAATGCAGCGAGCTCCACCTCACCCATGTGTGGGTTCTGTGGAAGGATTGGACACACAGAAAATGTTTGTTACAGGAAGCATGGCTTTCCTTTGAGCTATGACGCAAAGAATAAAGGAAGTAACATAAAGAGTGGGAAAATGTGCACCTATTGTGGAAAATCTGGACATACCGTTGATGTATGCTACAAAAAGCATGGGTTTCCTCCGGGACATAAATTCCATAATATGAAGAACAATGTGAACAGCGTGGTGACAGTTGATAGTAAGTTCACCAATGATCAAAAGCAGCATCATGAGTCACAGGAAATTCGCTTTTCACCACAACAATACAAGGCTTTGCTTGCCTTGATCCAACAATCACCTCGAGAAAGTTCAGCTTCTCCTCCACGTCATGTAAGCCAAAATGCCTCAATTTCCTCATGCTCTACCCATCCCACACCCTCAGGTATGTCTTCCTCCCCCACAACCTCCATCTCCTGGATTCTAGACTCCGGAGCAACCGATCATGTTTCTTCATCTTTAAGCCATTTTCACTCTCACACACGAATCACTCCTTTATTGGTTAAGTTACCAAATGGTCATCATGTTCATGCCACTCATTCCGGAACGGTGCACTTTTCTCCTTCCTTAACCTTGACTGGTGTCCTTTACATACCGTCCTTTCAATTCAATCTCATTTCCATTTCTAAGCTTACTTCCACTAATTCCTGTACACTCATTTTTTCTACTAATTCATGCATTTTTCTCGGTTTTAAGCCACACACTAAGGGATATCTTGTATATGATCTCCATTCTAATGCCATTACCACCTCTCGCAATATTACCTTTTATGAAGACCATTTCCCATCTTTATCTCATGCACAGCCACCTTCAACCTGTACCTCTCCTTCCCTAACTCCTTTCACATACACCGACCCCACCTTTTTATCCCCTCCTCCTTCTATTATCTCTACACCTCCCTCATCATCTCCTCCTAATCCTACCCCTGATCCCCCAACATTCCGTCGCTCTACTCGACCCAGACACCCACCCTCTTACCTTCAAGACTATCATCGCGCTCTTGCTACAACTGGTATCTCTTCCTCGCTGGGTGACAGGTATCCTCTCAGTTCTGTTTTATCATATTCTCGCCTTTCTTCTTCTTTTCGTAATTTTATTTTCTCCATCACCTCTACTACTGAGCCTTCTTCTTATGTTGAGGCGTCTCGACATGATTGTTGGATCAAGGCCATGCAGGCCGAGTTACGTGCTCTAGAAGCGAATAACACATGGACTCTCACTACTCTTCCCTCCCACAAGACGGCCATCGGATGTCGCTGGGTCTATAAAGTTAAATTTCACGCTGATGGCTCCGTCGAACGATACAAAGCCCGCTTAGTTGCGAAAGGATACACACAGTTGGAAGGTTTAGATTTTTTGGACACCTTCTCACCAGTGGCTAAGCTTACCACTGTGCGTTTGTTGCTCGCCTTGGCCTCTCTTCAAAATTGGCACCTCAAACAACTGGATGTCAACAATGCATTTCTTCATGGTGATCCTCACGAAGAGGTTTACATGCAGCTCCCTCCTGGTCTTTCCACCGACAATCCCAATCTTGTGTGTCGTCTTCGACGTTCGCTCTACGGCCTCAAACAAGCGAGCCGACAATGGTTTCATCGTCTCTCTACTTTCCTGGCTTCTCATGGGTATCTTCAATCAAGTTCTGATCATTCTCTTTTTATGCGTTTCATAGACAACACAACTACCTTTCTTCTTGTTTATGTCGACGATATCGTCCTAACAGGCAATAACCTTGTTGAGATTCATCACATTACTGCTCTACTGGATCAAACTTTCAAAATCAAAGATCTTGGTGATTTAAAATTCTTTCTTGGTCTTGAGGTGGCTCGTTCTCGAACAGGTATTCATCTTTGCCAACGCAAGTATACCTTGGATATACTTTCTGATGCTGGTATGCTTGAATCACGACCTGTTTCAACACCCATGGATTACTCCACTCATCTACAAGCTACTTCTGGTACTCCTCTATTTGATGTTTCTGCTTCCTCTTATCATCGACTTGTTGGTCGTCTTATTTACCTTACCAACACTCGGCCAGACATCACTCATGTTGTTCAACAACTTAGTCAATTCATGGCACATCCCACGACTGATCATTCTCAAGCTGCTTTTCGTGTCCTTCGCTACCTCAAAGCTCTCCTGGTTCTGGCATTTTCCTTCCTGCTCATGGTGATTTGCGCCTTAAGGCTTTCAGTGATTCAGATTGGGCTGGGTGTCCTGATTCTCGTCGCTCTATCACTGGTTTTTCTATATTTCTTGGAAACTCGCTTATTTCGTGGCGTTCAAAGAAGCAAACCACGGTTTCCCGCAGTTCTTCCGAAGCCGAGTACCGTGCTCTGGCGTCGACTACCTGTGAACTTCAGTGGCTCACTTATATTCTTAAAGACACTCACGTTCCTTTCGTTCAACCTGTCATCCTCTACTGTGATAACAATTCTGCCATTCAGATTGCATCTAATCAGGTTTTCCACGAGCGTATCAAACACATCGACATCGATTGTCATATTGTGCGCGAACGTCTTAATAATGGTACTCTGAAGCTTTTGCCGATATCCTCGTCCATGCAGATTGCTGACATCTTCACCAAAGCTCTTCCCCCGTCATCTTTTGATCGTCTCTGTTCCAAGCTGGGCATGATGAACATCCATTCCCAGCTTGAGGGGGGCTCTTACCCGTAATTTGTTATGCGATATTATTTTTTGTTGTAAAGCAGTTAGGTTGTTACAGCTGCTTTCTTTTTCGTTAGCTTTTATTCTTCATTCTCTTGTATATAAATTGCTATTCACTCAATAAAGAGATCAAGCTGTTGTTTGATCATTTTCTGTATCTGTGTGTATTTTGTGCTTTTCTTTGTTTCTGCATTATGGATGCCATGTTCTTTGATATTTAATAGCATATAGCTAATAAGCTAAATTGAGATGCATTTGCATATTTTTTTTATTTTTTTTATTTCTTTTCTCTTTTTTTCTTTTTTTTTTTTCATTTTTTCAATTACAAGTGTTTTTTTTTCACATCTATTTTTTTTTTCCTTTTTTTATTTTATTTTTTCTTCCTATCTTAGTGTACAGTTTAAAATGAATGAAGATATACAATGACAATAATGATATATAAAAATTAAGACGTTGCTTAAGTGTCTCAATTTATATGCAACTTGATTTTCTTTAATTTTTTATTATTTTTGTTTTTGATTGCTTTAAATTTGATAATAATAATAATAATAATAATAATAATAATAATAATAATAATAATAATAATAATAATACCATAAAAGTATAACGATCCGCCGTGGCTGTCACACTACGAAACAACACTACATACTACTCCATCTCTCAACATCACTTTAGCTTGGCTGGCTGAAAACAATTCATCCTCCCCCTAAGGGAAAAACCAACTCCATATTGGCACAATCTGTAACGACCCGGCTGTTCACTACACACTACACCGTACACCTGAAACCGGACAGAAAAGAACAAGTGTATACATATAGTGTCTAGAATATACATATATACATGTCCAAGTTTGACTAGATTCAAAATGTACAACAATACATCCAGAGCTACTACACCAAGTAGCTAAAACACCAAAACATTCATAAGAAATAAGCTTTATCTGCCAGCTACCGACCTGCCACAAGCCACCAACCTATCCCTGCTCTGCTCCCATACATAGTATGATCATCGCAGTCCAAACCACATGGAAACAACAAGGGTAAGCTAGTGAAAAGAAACAACATACATATATATAAATTTAAGAATAGTAAACAGCTACAACTATTAGAACATCAATTAGCTTAACAACATCAGCTATATATATATATATATATATATATATATATATATATACATAACAACACACATCTCACATCATTCAACAATAACAACAGTACACATCAATAGATAGTAGTAAACACACAATGCGTCGTCACGCATATCAGCTCGGAGATCTCCTACAACAGCTTAGCCTTACGGCCTACAACAGCTCCTATCAGCACGGAGCACAGCACCGACTTAACGGCTATAACAGCACCACAATAGTGGCTAACAGCACCGACATAGCGGCTATAACAGCACCACAATAGTGGCTAACAACACCGACATAGCGGCTATAACAACACCACAATAGTGGCTAACACAGCATACAGCTCAGCAACTAACAGCACAGCAAAACAGCTCACAGCACAACACAACAAAATTAGCATACATCACAACTAAGTAGTATTCAACACAACTTACTACTCACAACTCGGCTCATCATTCTAGAGCACAGCCATATTATAAATCAGCATTTAAAATCATCAATAACAGCCCAGCTCAGCACAGCGATATACATCTATTACAGCTTAACATCATATTTCAGCATCTACATCTAGTCAGCACAACATATTTATCAATTACATCTCAGCTCAGCAATTACAGCATAATTCAACAACTATCAGCATATAATTCAGCTCGACTCAAACAATAAAGTTTAGCATTAGCATCACATAGCACAACTCAGCTTCTTACAGCACATCTAAGCATCTTACAGCAACATACACCTAACACAGCTCAACATCATCAAACAGCAATTTCAGCTAGTCATCACATCATATTCATCAATTTCGGCTTAGTTCAGCATGAAACAATATTATCAACAAATTCAGCATATAACTTCACATCCTTATACGCGCCCAGCGCGTTCATGGTCGCGCCTGGCGTGGCACAACCAGAGGGCTCCAGGGGCCAGCGCGCCTGGTGCAAGCGTGCCTACGCCCGGCGAGATTCAGCCAGAGAGTCCAAAGCTCTCTCGCCTGGCGCAATACCCAATCGCGCCCAGCGCAGGCCAGGCAGAGACTCCAAGGAGTCTCACACGCCCGGCGTGCCCCAACCCGCGCCCAGCGCAGGCAAGGCAGAGACCTCCCTTGGTCTCGCGCCCAGCGTAAACCAAATTGTGCCCAACGCCCTTGAGGCAGAGACTCCCAAGGAGTCTCACGCCCAGCGCGACAAGGGTCGCGCTCAGCGCAGCACATCCATATCATCATTCAGCTCAATTACATTCATCATTAACAGCTTAAAACAACATGATCAACAACTTCACAATGCACAACATGTTCAACACATAATACGACCCAACCATATTGTTTACAACTCATCTATCTTGTCAACTTACTCACCCAACAACACCAATACACCTAAGCACCTAAAACAACTTTAAACTTAACCAAATCACTAAATGTGAAATGGCAACCATCACAGCAAACAGCGCATCAGGAGTTATACTACTCCTACCATGCTCATCCTTATCTCATATGAAAGATAATCAAATTTCCTACAACTCTCATGAAGACACCAAGTCTTAATTCATTCATCTACCTTGTTAAATATTCTAAAAACCGCAACAGCTATAGGTAAAGTTGGCAGCCTGACCCCTCTTCACTAAAACGGCCATATCTGGAGTTCTAAAACTCCTTTTTGAGTGATTCTAGTGCCATTGGAAAGCTAATATCCAAGGCTACAACTTTTATGAAGACTATAAGTTAAATTCTAAAATACAAAATACGCGCTCGGCGCGTTAATTGCACGCCCGGCTCAATTCTCAACCAGAGACCTGCAAATTCTATTGCGCCCAGCGCTGTCCTCATCGCGCCCAGCGCGATTCACCCAGAAATTGCCCATTTCAAGTCGCGCCCAGCGCGAAGAACTTCGCCCGGCGTGAATTCAAACGGCAACCCTTACCTGCTTCGAAAATTTCATCAAATCCTACGAAAAACACCACCAAACCAACATGCAAACCATCCAAAAGCCAGCATTTTCATCAAGTATTAAGAAAAACACTCCATTTCCAACATGCAACCAAAATCAAGGGAAAACCCCAAAATTTCACCCAACCCCGAAAAACCCCGAAAACTAGATTTTCTTAAATCTCAGCCAAAGATTAACCACCAACAAACAACAATTGAGTTTCTAAGGCACCTTCTCAACCAAAAACAGCAAAGTAACTAGCTTCCCTTACCTCGGTGAAGAATTCCGAGCTCCGGGAAGAAAAAGATGATGAAAGGAGAGAAAAGGAGAAAAAGGAGGAGCTTGACCGACAATTGCTCAGCTAGCCACTCAAATCTACTCCACACCACCACCTTGAGACAGCAATTTGGGGGAGAACAAAAGGAAAAATTGAGAGAGTGAGGTATGCAAGGTGAGAGTTTAGAGAGAAATGAGTTAGGGAAAGAAAGGTCCGTACGGGGGTATCACACAATCTATAAGAATGTGAGTGGCAGATAACCAATCTATCCCTAAGATTATGTCAATATTCACTAAAGGCAAACAGATCAAGTTCACCTTATACTTCCTATCACACATCTCCAAGGGACAACCATCACACATCTTAGAGGCAACAATAGAAACAGAAGTGGGTGTAGACACAAGCAATCTCAACCCCAAATTACATTCAAGCAAGTCCAAGTTTTCAGCACATGCATATGAAATAAATGAATGGGAGGCCTTGAGTCAAATAATATCATCAAATCCTTACCAGTAGTTTTACCCTTCCCCTTCACTAGATCAGATGAAGTGGAAGCTTCGGCTCCGATCAAGGCAAACACCCTCCCAGCTGCAATAGATATATCACCCCTTGAGGCACTCCTGGTCTGTCTAGCACCTGCAGGACAACTAGCCGACATGTGACCCATCTGGCCACACCTAAAGCACTTGCTCTCGGTATGAGGGAAATCACGAATGAAGTGAGGTCCACCACATCCGTAACATCTGAGAGTAGCAGCTCCACTCTGACCCCAACTCCTAGATGTGTCAATAGGTTTCCTTGTAACAGGACCCCCTCTTGCTGTGATTGGGGCCTATCATAAGGCTTCCTCTGACCTCCACCCCTCTTGGACCCAGCTGGTCCCTCAACAGTTTTCGCCACCCGGTTGCCACCTTTTAATCGCTCAACAACTTTCATCTTCTTAACTAAGGCAGGAAACTCAGTGATGGCCATAGGCACCATCACCCTCTTCAACTCATGTTTCAAACCTTCAGCAAACTTTTTGCACTTCCAGACTTCAGAGATAGCCTGTGAATAAAAACGAGCCAAATTCTCGAACCTCATCGCATAATCTGAGACTGTCAAGCTCCCTTGATGCAACTTCATAAACTCCGCTTCCTTGGCATGTCTCACACTCTCAAGGAAATACTTCTCGATAAACACCCTCTTGAAGCATTCCCAATCAACCACCACCCCTCTAGCAACCAACATCTGATGAGTACCCCTTCACCAATACTCAAGTTCCCCAACCAGCATATAAATAGCATAAGCCAACTTCCTTTCCTGAGAATATCTCAGCACTGTAAACATCTTCTCCATCTCAAAGATCCAGTGGTCAGCCACCTCTGGATCTGCATCACCTCTGAACTGAGGAGGACTACACTTCCTTAACTTAGCTAAAACCCGACTCTCCTGTGACCCAACTGGTCTTGCTGCACCAGCTGCAGCTCTCTCAGCATCCATCCTAGCAAAGTAGGCATTCTCTTCTTGCATAGCCATAACCATCATCTCCATATGGCATGGGCTATCTGCTCATGCTTTAAGCATCTTCTACAAAATGAACAACTCATTCAACACAAATCAACATAACATCCAACACAATACAAAGTTCAACACAACAAAAGCCTAAATGGACCACCCTCATAGAGTGTCCACTAGTCTCGAACTGCTCTGATAGCATAAAAGTGTAACGACCCGCCGTGGCCGTCACACTACGAAACAACACTACACACTACTGGAATATATATACTAAAATAGTATAATAAAATATTTACAACACAAGATGCTAAACAAGCAACCAACAGAAATCAATTATATACAACAAAGTATGCTACTATAAGGTAGCCTAAAAAAAATATCCATCTCCAGGCACCTCCTATAACCTCTAGCAGTTATCTCCCAGCCTATCCATGTCCTGCTCCCATACAACGTATGATCATCGCAGTCCAAACCACA
This sequence comes from Cajanus cajan, assembly GCF_000230855.2. Classification (NCBI taxonomy): domain Eukaryota; kingdom Viridiplantae; phylum Streptophyta; class Magnoliopsida; order Fabales; family Fabaceae; genus Cajanus; species Cajanus cajan. Next base: position 14,695,967 of record NC_138520.1, on the reverse strand, counting down.
TGAAAACATGCAAGGGTAAGCTAGAGACAATAAACAACTCATAAATATCAAATATGCAACATAACAACTTTATAATAATCTTCACATCCGACATAGAAGACAAACAAAACATATATTACACATCTTTCAACAACACATGTTTAAAAATAGCTTACAAAATAACAACACTATCATCATCCTCAACAGGGTCAACATACAACACAATCACAACTTAACAACATAACAACATAGATACAACTCTTATCAACAAAAAATCAACTCATCAACAACTTATGCGTCGTCACGCATTTCAACTCAACTGAGGTTGAGCAGTCTAGGTGGCATAAACCCTACCGAATCCAGCGTTTGACCTATCTCAACTAGGTCAGGTATAGAACAACGTTAGGAACTCCGAAGAGAACCAGATATAGACAACAATAGGAGATTGCTCAAGTGTGCCACTTAGACTCGGAGGTCTAGTACTACTGTCAGGACAGAAGGGTTTGGGTATGAGCCTACCACGGCCTTGGCTAGCATCACCAATCCACATATGGAGTTAGCCCACCCACTGTCCTCCAAGTACCATGCACCTTCCAGTACCTAGTCAAAGACTACATCTCTAACTAGATACCTTACTCAAGTTGGTCATTCAACCATGACATAGATCGACTACTTCCATGTCGCCCACATAGTACTAAGGGATTCAACTTTAAAACAACTTTCAACTTATCTCCTTAGTACTATGTATCTCGACATAGGACATATATCTTCACCGTATGTCCCCAACTTTTCAACTTTACAACAATAAACATTTGGCCGCTTGTAATCGGTATAGCTCGGCCTGGCCCCTATACCATGGTCGCTTTGTACATGTGTGCCTCGACCTTGCCCACACACGGGATCAACTAAGTCCTAGAGGAGAACAACACAAGGTCCACTCCAAGGGATAACTTCCCAATGAGGTTTTTTCAACAAATTGGGCTCTCAGAGCACCACAACTATCTCAATCCACACAATGGGATGAGCAACTTCGAAAACATCTCCCCTAGTCCTAGTGATCAACAACTCATCATCACAACTTAATCAGTTTAACAACTTAAACAACATACAACTTTTCAACTCATCATCTCAATCAACATTCAACTTGAACAACATAGTTTATCAGCACAACAACTCATCAACATTGTTTAACAACACATCTAAACAACTCAACAACTCATTTCAACTTTAACCAACACAATATTAACTTAACTCATAATTTACAACTCAATCATCATAAGGTAATCTCTTTTCAACACATGGCACAACATACAACTTTATAGCAGCATACAACTATCCTCTAACAACTTAACAACACAATCTACTAATAACATCTATATAAATCTCAACACATTTACACACTTCACGTCATGCTTCTCACAACTCACAATATTATCATCATGTACTTCACAGCTCTCAACTATATCATCTCATCATATTTCACAACATAAACATGTCCACACATAACTTATAGCAATTTTATCAACTTAATTTCAACATGCTTCAACAATATCATAGATCAACACACAACTTGTAAACAACTTCACAACTTAACTATAACATGCATCTCATTTACATCCCATCTCCATCATGAAAGCATCACCAACAACATCATTAATAAATATTTAATCATATATTAGCAACACACACCATTTTCACCTTGTAACACAACTCATATACAACCAACAAATTTACAATCTAGCTTCCCTTGCCTGAAGATTGGCTCTAAAAGCCAAGAATCTGAAAGGAAGAAGAAGAAGAAGAAGAAAAAGAAGAAATATCCTCCAAAACTTGACTCTTGAACTTCAACTCTCCAAAAATAGCTTTCTAGTCCAGAGTCATTCTCTCTAGAACTTCTCTCTAAAACCTCCATTTTCCTCAACTGCCCACAACCTTTATTTATAGAAGTGTGAACTGGCCAGAATGGCCTGTTCCAAATCTGGAACGGCCCGTTCTAGGCTCCTTCATCATGTGTAAAATTCACATGCAGAACGGCTTATTCTGAAACCAGAACGAGCCGTTCTGGCACGTCTAGAACGGCCCGTTCTAAAATCAGAACGGCCCGTTCTAGAGTGGAATTTAACTCACAATGACCATTTTGGAATGGCCCGTTCCAGTTTGGGAACGGGCCGTTCTGGGCTACTAAATCACCCTTGTTTTAGTAGTTTGGAACGGCCCGTTCCAATCTAGGAACTCCCCGTTCTAGTCTACTAACTACGTTACAATACCTCCCAACAAATAGGAATTTTCGTCCCCTAAAATAGACTTACTTGGAAATAAAGAAGGATACTGCTCTCTACACAGTTGCTCAATCTCCCAAGTAGTCTCACTAGTAGTTGCATCCCACAAGATCTTCACCAATCCAATGGACATTTATTATACTATTTTAGTATATCTTCATATCTCTTGCAATATGTGCTTATTGTGAGATTTCTATAATAATAATGAGTTTAAAAGATATTCAAGTTAAAATATAAGATGTTAAAGTCACATAGGTACATCATTATTTATGGGAAGTTTCAATTTTTTTGTTTGTACATTTTTCTTCTCTCTCCTTTTATTTTGGTATAAATATAACTTATGAGTATTTGTTAAAAGAGTAGTTTATTTTTGTGTGAGTTTTTTAACACCAATTTTTGTGATGTTAACATTTGTATTTTGGTCAAAAATATTTTTAATACTTAAATTATTTGTTGCGGTATTGATATATACTAGGAGTGTTCATAAACCAATTTGGTTTGAATTTGGGGTAAATTAAGGTTTGAACCCATCAATTTTGATCGGTTTGGTTTAGATTGGATTTACCACAAAAAAAAATTGTGATCCAAATTGAACCAAATCAATCAACAACAAGTTGGTTTGCTTTGGATTAATCAATTTTTTTTTATAAAAATTCTTGATACTTATTTTAATAAAAGATAAAAAAAATACACTACTTGTATTAAATTTTAAATAAAAAAATTATTATTAAAATAATGAAGAAAAAAAAATTCAAGCGTAAATAAAAAAAATAATGTAAAAATATGATATTAAAGTAAGCAAACATAATTTAATATTTTGAAATTAAAGTATTTTAATATTTAAAAGTAATTTAGTCCCTCAAACATAATCAAAATATTATAATTTACTATAATTATTCAAATAGCATGCATTCTAATAAAATCATTGTGTTACTAATAAAATGACATATAAAATAATATTTGAATACTCATTATAAAATAATAATAATAATAATAATAATAACAACAATAATAATAATAATAATTGGTTCGGTTATTAGATCATCGGATTTGTAAAATACAAATCAATAGTCTAAACCAATTAAGGTTATATTTAATCAGTTTGGATTGAATTTGATCTAATCCAAGAAAATAAAATCAAACTAATTTAATTGATTTGATTTTGATCAACAATTTGATTAGATTATTCAAACCAACAAACACTCCAAATATAAACCGTGTTGTTACCATAGTGTTATATATTCTAGATATTTAAACAAATGTTTATACATGTTCTTTTCAAAATAAAAGAAAAAACAAACTTTTAGTATAATAAAAAGTTGTATATTAATTACAAGTATTTTATATTAAAACACAATCCTTGAGTGGGATCCTTTTAACCTCCTATTGTTAAAAGGAAAATCTAAATTAAATTATTGTTATTGCATTACTTTAATATATATATATATATAGCAATTTTTTATAAAGGGTCAAATAATGAACTTATCTCGTAGAAGGTTTCATATAAAACTGATTCTATATAAAGTCTCGTAATAAATCCAATCTAAACCAAACCAATCAAAATTGATTGGTTCGAACCTTAATTTACCCCAAATTCGAACCAAACTAGTTTATGAACACTCCTAATATATATTAATGTTGCAAGAAATAATTTAAGTATTAAAAATATTTTTGACCAAAATGTAAATGTTAACATCACAAAAATTGGTCTTAAAAATATCACACAAATATAAGCTATTATTTTAACAAATACTCATATCTATTTCTTTTGGTAAAATAAAGGTTTAGCCTTTTCTGGCGATAATAATGGGTTGAATTGTAAAAGTTGCACTCTTAAAAGAAGATTAAAATGTTTAAACTTGACATAAGTATTGATTTAGGGTTCATTTGGACAAACAACTTATTTAAAATCTTATTTAATAAGTTCTTATGGAATAAGAACTTATGTCATAAGTGCTTAAAATTCAATAAATTATTGTATTTGAATATACATATTAACAAGAACATATCTAATTTTAAATTATTTGAATGTATAATTATTTAAGCACTTATAAGATATTATCTCATTTTAAAGTTAAAAAATTAAATTAAATTTTGAGTGAAAATAAAATAAAAAAGATTAAAAATATTTTTAATCCCTACAAAATTAGCTGGTTTTGATTTTTGTAATGATTCGACAAGCCTTATACTAATACAACAATACAATAACAATGCACAACTAGCAACAACAAAAAAAAACCTCTATCCTAGGTTCTCTTGCAACAAAAACCTAGACATCATACATGAACAATATCTATACATCAAAATATTAATGATCAATCGAAATCAAAATTATAAAATAAATGTTGGTCATCAAAGCAACATATAAAAATCCTTTTAATGGGTTACAATCTCAATTGTACAATATTTATGTATAATAACGAAACTACTACACAAACTAAGCTAGTCTTAAATAATACATAACAAAGCCAAGAGACTAGTTGTCTTTGACTTTCACCATCCACCTGATTATCAACAAAGTACCAACTCCAACTACCCAAACCTCTTGCTATACCTTATCTGCTCCCATGTCAAGACATGATCGTCGTAATCAACACAATACACAACAAGATAAGCTTGTGAAAGAAAATAATATAACGTTGCTTAAAGTAACAACATCATAAAAAAAATAACCTGAAACTACATCAAAATGCAATAATTGTACAACTGAAAATCAACTTAACAATTTTGCAGCAAAATGTACAACTCAACAACTTAAAAACTTGGCAAAACAACATACAACTTAACAACTTTACATCTTAATAAGTAACTTATTAGATTAACTTCACAATACATAATTCACAACTTTACCACGCATCAACTTTACACTACAACAACTTTTCAACATAACTTTACAACAAAAACTTTATGCATTGTCACGCATTTTCAACAAAAGAGATCTCTTCCAGCATTAGCGAATAGTATAAGTGACTTAATCTAATTGAATCACAAAATCTGATCCCTAAATATGAGATCCAATCAACACAACATTTGGCATACCAATGCCAAGTCAATACAACATCTGGTATATCAATGCCAATTTAACAACTTTATTAATTTCTCAAATGTCGTCATTTAAACTAGGAAAGTCTAATATCACTGTCAAGAATAGAAAACTTGGATGTGAGTCTACTACGACATTAGTATGCATCAACTAAGCCTAAATGGAAATAAGTCATTGACTATCCTCCAAATATTATGCACATTCCCTATAATCAATTAACAATTTTACCCATCGACTTCATAACTTACTCAATTTGGTCACTTCTAAACCAGTATCACTCAACCTTACCCCATACGATATCAACTAAGGACTTAGAGGAGACACAACATTCCATTTCAAGAGCTAGCTATCTCAAAAAGGGTTTTCAACATTAGTCTCTCAAGGAATCACAACACATATCCACACAATGGGATATTTAAACTTTCAAAAACAACATTTTTTACTTTAATCCTAAGTTTATCAACACAACTCAACAACATGCATCTTCCATCTTCTCAACACAACATAGTTCAACATAACATCTCTACTTTAAACACAAAACATTCACAACACTTGGAAATATTATCCAATTCATCTCATATCAACTCAACATGCCTCAAATCAAAATTTTACAACATGATTCTATAATCATAGAGCAACATATTACAGCTCAGGCAACTTCAATGAGCATTACTGAATACATCTCATGAAACATCATCTCTTAACATTCATCTCATATAACATGTATAAATAACTCAAGTCAACTCACTAAATCTCAACAACAAAGATTAGCTTAATATCATATTCTTGTACCAACTTTGTAACAGCCCAATTTTCACTGGGCCAAGGGCCCAATTAGGGTGGATCAGTAGCCCGGAACGGGCCGTTCCAAAATTGGAACGAGCCGTTCCAAATGACTAAATATACCTATGCTTGATTGCCCAGAACGGGCCGTTTCAAAAGTGGAACGGGCCATTCCAAATGATGAAAATGAACCCATTTTTAAGTAGCAGAACGGGCCGTTCCAAAGTAGAAAATTTTCCTATTTGGGTTATTCCAGAACGGGCCGTTCCCAAAGTGAAACGGGCCATTCCGGAATAAGAAAAATGCTTAAAATATTTTAGTTGGAACGGGCCGTTCCAGTGGAAAATTTTGTGTATACTTGAAGGTTCCGGAACGGGCTGTTTCGCTTTCAGTACAGGCCGTTCCGGTAGGTGAGCCAGAATTCCTATAAATAGACCCTCATTTCTCTCATTTTCACACACCTTCTCTTCCTTCTCTCTTATGCTCTTCTTTCCTCTTCTTCTCTCTAAAGACCAAGAGGAACTCAGAGGATGAGGTTCTGCCCCAATTTTAGTCACGGTCCTTGTTTAAGGAAACAAAGGAGGAGGCTATGCCCTAGTTCCTATTTATCCAGGTACGGGGGAAAAAGGGATTATTTATATGTAGGGTTACATGAGGGAATTGGGTAGAGGAAGAGCCCTTAGGGTTATGAATAATTTTATAATTATTTTTGTTTGGAGAATTAATTGTCTTATGTGATTTTATATATATTTAGGACTACGAATATATGTTTAATTTGTAAAAATGATGCTCTGGGAGAGAGAACGAAATTATAGAAAAGTTCCTGTAAGTTAGGTTGTGAAAATTGGATGATTTCTGTTTGAGGAATTGAGGATCTCATTAGATTCTGTATGTGTTGAGGATTATAAATATGTTAATAATTTGTAAAAATGATGATCTGGGAAAGAGAACGAAATTGTAGAAAAGTGCATGTGAGCTAGGTTTTGGGACAATTGGAGATTTTACTATTTATGTTAAAATTATATTAAATTGATAATTCTATTGTTTATTATATTAATTTATGAATGTTATTATTATATTATTTAATAAGAATTGATGATCTAGATGTGAATTGCTTGAGGGATGTGTAAACCCTTATTTTGTTAAACTTATCTGTTGAGTATGTGATATGGAATTGTGTATGTGATATGAAATCGTGATATGAGATGAGATGTTGTATGAACATGATTAAGAATGTGATTGCGATGTGTTTACTCACACTAATGACTAGGGATGGCACGACCCCTGGGTAAGTGGTGCTACAAGGAGGGCGTGACCCTAGCATGGTGTGGGATGAGTAAGACAGTTAACACACCACTTATGTCGATTATGGCAGCCCTGGCATAGGTTTAATTGTAAGAGACTGTATGGATTGTAATGTGATTGTGGTTCCTCACACTCATGCTTCAGGGATGAGCATACTCCTGAATGATCAGGGATGATACGAACCCTAGTATGGTGTGGGTTGAGTGAGGCAATTAACCCGTATCACTTGTGTCAGATGTGGCGAGGTCTTGGCATAGTGTTAATTGTAAGATTGGCTTGAATTATGGATGTGGAAATGATATTGTTAATCGTAAAATTGTGTGGATTGTGATGGATTGATAAATTGTGATACATGCTTGTATATATATGAATTATGATTTCATTATGATGTGGTTGTATGTACTTTGCATGTAGATATTTTCTTTTCTCACCGTATAAATTGTGGATGTTTTAGGTGAGGAAGATCCGGTTACGAGTGACATCTAGAATGCCAACAGTTGAATTGTGGGTATGCTCTGATATTGTGACATCGGGGCAGAGGATTTTTAGGACATAGATTTTATATGGATTTGGAATTGTAAATATGATTTTGAAAACAATTTGTAAACTTTCAAGTTTTATTTTCAATTATTATGTTGGTTATTGATAAATGAATATGAAGGTTTTATGTGAACCCTTTTACCAACGTTAAAAATTTTATTCTTTAGTTTATTTATATGATTATATTTATATATGTGTTGGGGTAGTAAGGGTGTCACATTTAGTGGTATCAGAGCAGGTCGATTCAATCGGCCGTTAGTTATGAGTCTGCTATGCTTGTTTAATAGAAGAATTATGTAGTGAAATGAATTGTGAAACTTATTGATATGCTGGTATGATGATTGATTATGTTTGTTGTTATTATGTACTATAAATGTTTTGCTTTAGGATGAGGATAATGATATGATGATGATGTTTCTCTTATGTTGTTAGTGTCGTACCTATATATTATTTTCTTAGAATTCGATTGAAAGACATGATATAGCTTAGTTGATGATTACTCATTGGTTTTGATACTTCTTACTTATGTAAGAAGTAGTGGTTGAATAGTATTGCTCGTGTTGCGAGCACATGTGCCAGTAATAGTGGACGAAGCCTTGTGCTAGCCAACTAGAACTATTAGAACCTTGGGTTTGAGTGATACATTGATTTTTCGAGTGTACTAAGAGTTTACGATTGATGGAATTTCTGACATCTATAGTTGTAGCGGTTGAATCTAAGGTGGTTGTCTCCTTGGTGAGAGATTGAAATGACAGTAATTTCCTTGAGTGTTAGTACTGGCATGTTAACCATTTATGGTTTAGGTAGCACGTGAGTTTTATTTTCTAAAGTTTGTTGTGCTAAATATGTGAGTTGTTTTGGTGGGAGGCTTGAATGGGAAGTTGAGGTGTGAGTTTGGAAGAGTTGAGGTATTTTTGTGGCATTAGATATATTGATACACTATTGCTGTTTGGTGTAGAAAATATTTTCACTACAGTTTTGTTGTGACAGTATGAGTATCGTATTGACAGAATTAAATTTTTGCGGTCTTCATGAAGAATGTGGCTTTGGATATTATCTTTCCAATGGAACTGGAAAAAGATAAAACGGAGGTCTAGAACTTTAGTTATGACTGCTTTGGTGATCAGAAGTTTAGTTGTAAGCGCTGAATATACTTGAAGTGCTTTTTGAATTTTTAGCTAAGAAGGAGATCTTTTTGGAATCTTATGTCTTCATAAGAGTTGTAGCTTATCCACTTAGCTTTCGTTTGAGATAGGTTTGAAATCATTTGGATGAGTATAACTCTGTGTGTCAGGTAGATATATGCTGTCATGATGTTTTTGAGATTTTAGGCATAACAAGGATAAAAATAGATTTAGTGATGTTTTGAGGTTTGGTCATTGAAAGGTTGATTAAAATGATATGATGCTATGTAGTAAAATTGGTTCATGTACATGTTATATGGTGTAAACAATGATCAATTCATACATGCTTAGGGATGGTATATGTGAAGGAGGTATTCTAATATGATTTGATATGCAAGTATGTGGCCTTATGGATCAATTAGTGGATGTTTGTGTGTTAATGAGATTGACCTTAGGATATGATGATATCATCATATTAGAGTTAAGTGTGAAGATATATCCAATATAGATTTAGACTAGATTATCTAAGTATGAATTTTGATTGTTTGAGGTGAGTGTCTTAGGCCTTGTAATTTCTTGTGGAGGTATAATGTAGATTTACCTAAGGTAGAAGTTGTGCTTAAGTGAGAGTTACCTAAGTCAATTAGTAAAATTAGGAGTTTTATTGGGATAGTTTATAGGAAATTTATTGAGTAAATTTTTAAGATAGCTGTTCACGGTTTAAACTGCTCTCACTTTTCTCGTCGTTACTACAGGAATCGCTTTTGCCTTCTTTCCTCTGGTTATTAAGATGTTTCAGTTCACTAGGTTGTCTCTTGCCTACCATTGGAATCAACAGTAGTTCGAAAGATTAATCTATATCAGGAATTCTTGGACCTATGTTTATTTTTAACTACCCAAAACATTTCGTCACTTACTTCTCTGGGTCGCTTACTATTACCTTTGATTGGATTGACTAGGAAAAGAGTTGCCTTTGTATGGGATAACAAATGAGGAGGTAGTTTTCAAACTCTTAAGGAAAGATTGACTAGTGTCGGAAATAATTTAATCTATCGAAAATTTTTGACAAAAAATTCTGTCAGAAATATTCGTCATAAATTTCTAACGGATTTATATTTTCGTCATAAATTTTTGACTGAATTTTCCGTCAGAAATTTCTGACAAAAATATAAATTCGTCGGAAATTTTTGACAAAAAATTCTGTTAGAAATATTCGTCGCAAATTTTTCGTCTGAAATTTGCGTTTTTCTTGTAGTGATTTGGCCCATCTAATTTCACTCCAAATTAGTCTCTACCCCAAATTCATTTGGCCATGAAAATTTGGCCTTGCCAATTTTCACTTGAAACTGTCACGTGACGATTTATTAGTTTGAATAAATCTGGTTTATAGAACCAATCTTTTCTGTTTCCGCTATTTTCGAGCAGTTGGCATACAACGTGGACTTGCTCACCACGAAATGTGCTGGTGCATTGCATTCTGTTATTGTACTTGGGCTTATATATGCCACGTTCAATTCATTAATAAAATATGGTGTGTTGCTTCCCTCCAGCGTGTGAGCACTTTTATTTATTGCATTTTACAATTGGTATCAGAGCTCCAAAAGGGGCCTGATACAGGGTGAGAGGAGTGGCAATACTGTGAGTATAAGAGTGCAGGAAGTGAACCAAATTGTGTGAGAGCGATCACTGCAAGTGGAGTGAAAACACTGTGAGTGTGAGAGTGCAGACAGTGAACCAAAGCTTGTTCACCATGTCGTCTGAAAAATTTGTTCAGCCGGCCATTCCAAAGTTTGATGGCCATTATGATTTTTGGTCCATGACAATGGAGAATTTCCTAAGGAGTAAGGAAATGTGGCACCTTATAGAAGAAGGTATTCCAACCTATGCAGCTGGAACTACATTGACAGAGGCTCAGTGGAAGACTATTGAAGAGGCCAAGCTCAAGGACTTGAAAGTCAAGAATTTCTTGTTCCAATCCATTGATAGAGAAATTCTTGAAACTATTCTTAATAAAGCAACTTCGAAGGAAATATGGAGTTCCATGCAGAGAAAGTATCAAGGGTCCACAAGGGTAAAAAGAGCACAACTTCAAGCACTAAGAAGAGAGTTTGAATTGCATACTATGAAAGAAGGGGAATCGGTTGACAGCTACATAGGCAGACTTCTCCATGTAGTTACCAAAATGAAATCAAATGGTGAAGTAATGGGAGAGAGCACCGTTGTCAGCAAAATACTTAGATATTTGACATCGAAATTCAACTATGTTGTATGTTCGATAGAAGAGTCAAATGATTTGGATGTTTTAACAATAGATGAACTACACGGCAGTCTTTTGGTGCATGAACAACGCATGCAAGACTTCCAAATAGAAGAACAAGTTCTGAAGGTAACAAATGATAATGGACCTTCTAGGGGCAGGGGCGGAAAAGATGCATTTAGAGGAGGCCGCAGCAAAGCAGGACGTGGAAGAGGTAAACAGCCACTGAATAAATCACTCATTGAGTGCTTTAAATGTCACAAACTGGGTCACTTCCAATATGAGTGTCCAGATTGGGACAGGCAGGCTCATTATGCAGAACTTGATGAAGAAGACGAAGAACTTCTATTAGTGGCATATGAAGAACTTCATCACACCACACATGAGGACGTATGGTTTCTAGATTCTGGCTGCAGCAACCATATGACGGGAAGCAAGGAATGGTTTTCTGATTTTGAGGAAGGATTATGCAAAACTGTGAAGCTTGGAAATAATACAACAATGACAGTGGTTGGAAAAGGAAGCATCCGGGTAAAAATAAATGGTTTTACTCAGGTAATATCAGATGTTTATTTTGTCCCTGAATTGAAAAATAATTTACTCAGTTTAGGCCAACTTCAAGAGAAGGGCCTATCCATCTTAATCCAGCAAGGTAGCTGCAAGATATTCCATCCAGAGAAGGGCTTGATTATGCACTCTAAAATGCAGGGTAACAGAATGTTTTACGTGACAGCATTTGTAGCATCTAAAGAATCAATGTGTATGCAAACGAATACCAGCTTCGCTCAAGAAACACATTTGTGGCACTGTCATTTTGGTCATCTTAGCTACAGAGGACTGAACACACTTGCAAGCAAAGAGATAGTCATAGGACTTCCACCACTGAAATTCCAAAACAGAATTTGTGAAACATGTCTCATTGGCAAACAGCAAAGGGAGCCAATACCAAAGAAATGTTTATGGAGGGCCTCAAAACAACTTCAGCTCATTCATGCTGACATTTGTGGTCCCATCACACCATCCTCGAACAGCAACAAGAGGTACATATTAACCTTCATTGATGATTTTTCTCGTAAAACTTGGATCTATTTTTTGCAAGAAAAATCTGAGGCTTTAAATATGTTCAAAAGATTCAAAGCTGGTGTTGAAAAAGAAGTCGGTATGTGCATCACATGTCTGAGGATCGATCGAGGAGGTGAATTTACATCATTGGAGTTTGAAGATTTTTGCAGAACTCAAGGAATTTCCAGACAATTAACTACTGCCTACACGCCTCAGCAAAATGGAGTTGCTGAACGGAAGAACAAAACAATCATGAATGCAGTACGCGCAATACTGAACGAGAAACAAGTTCCTAAAGTGTTTTGGCCTGAAGCAGCTAGATGGTGCGTGCATGTACAGAACAGAAGTCCAACTTCAGCTGTGGAACAGAAAACTCCCGAAGAAGCCTGGTGTGGTGAAAAGCCAAGAGTAGATTATTTTCGAGTCTTTGGTTGTGTAGCTCATGCTCACATACCCGATCAAAAGAGAAGCAAACTTGACGACAAAAGCAAGCGTTGTGTATTCCTGGGCGTCAGTGATGAATCCAAAGCCTACAAATTGTTTGATCCTTTAGCAAAGAAAGTCATCATAAGTCGAGATGTCATCTTTTGAGGAAAACAAGAGTTGGGACTGTGAAGGATCAAAAGAAGAATCTAACACTGATGTTCTGGACTGGGACGAACAAACATTTGAAGCTGGGAGAGAAGATTCAAGATCAGCACAACAGGAAGGCAATGATAGTATCACTATCGGGGTGTCCTCAAGCTATCCAAATGACAACTCAAATGAAACCAGTCCACCACTAGCAGAGAACGCTGATGAACATGCACCACAAGTCCAGGGGAGGGCAATGCGACACAGAAGAAAACCAGTTTGGATGGCAGATTATACCCAATTTTCTGCAGAAGCTGATCTCATGGCATTAATGTTGGCTGAACATGGAGGTGATCCTCATTCCTACAAGGAAGCTTCTCAAAGTGAAAAATGGAGAGAAGCAATGAACGTAGAGATCCAAGCAATTGAGAGAAACAAAACATGGGAACTCACCGATGCTCCAAAAGGAATCATGCCTATTGGAGTCAAATAGGTTTTTAAAACAAAACTCAATGAGCATGGGGATATTGAGAACACAAGGCTCGGTTGGTGGCAAAAGGGTACTCACAACAGTATGGCGTGGATTACACTGAAGTCTTTTCCCCGGTAGCAAGGCTCGATACCGTGCGAGTACTATTAGCATTAGCAGCTCAACATAGATGGGAGGTATTTCAACTAGACGTCAAGAGTGCATTTCTTCATGGTGAGCTCAAAGAAGAAGTGTATATACAACAACCTGAAGGTTTTGTTAAGGAAGGGAAAGAGGACAAAGTATATAGATTGAGAAAGGCGTTATACGGTCTTAAACAAGCTCCAAGAGCTTGGTACAGCAGAATTGAGGCTTACTTTGCCAAAGAGAAATTCGAAAAATGTCCTAGTGAACACACCTTGTTTACCATGAAAAATGGAGGTAACATCTTAATAGTTAGTCTTTATGTAGATGATTTGATTTACACTGGAAATAATAGAAGAATGTGTGAACAATTTAAAGACTCAATGATGCTGGAGTTTGATATGACTGACTTGGGAAGAATGAGATACTTTCTCGGCATAGAAGTAATTCAGAGTACACTGGTTTTTTCATTTGTCAACGCAGATATGCTCAAGCAATATTGGCACAATTCAACATGGCAGATTGCAATTCAGTAAGAAATCCGATTGTTCCAGGGACAAATCTATCAAAAGATGAAGAAGGCACTAGAGTAGATGCCATGCAGTACAGACAAGCAATAGGTTGCCTCATGTACTTAACTGTAACTCGCCCAGACTTAATGTTTGCAGTAAGTCTGATCAGCAGGTTTATGGCAGATCCAAAAGAGTCACACTGGTCAGCAACAAAAAAGCTTCTACGATATGTGAAAGGAACCACAGAGCATGGGATTTTTTATAGGACAGGAGAAAGAAACACGAGCCTTATAGCCTATACTGACAGTAATTATGCAGGGGATCTAGATGACCGCAGAAGCACCTCAGGTCTAGTATTGAAGATAGGTTCTGGAGCTATATCATGGGCCTCCAAGAAGCAGCCTATTGTCAGCTTGTCCACCACTGAGGCAGAATATATTGCTGCAGCTTCATGTGCGTGCCAATGTGTTTGGATTAGAGGAATTCTAGATAAGTTTGGAACAGAAGAACAAGAAGCAACTAGCACAATGATACTTTGTGACAATAGCTCTACCATTCAATTGTCTAAGAATCCAGTTTTTCATGGGAAAAGCAAACACATTGCAGTAAGATTCCATTTTCTCAGAGATTTAGTAAGGGATGAAGTTGTGAAATTAAGTTATTGCAGATCAGAAGATCAAGTTGCAGACATTATGACAAAGCCACTAAAGCTTGACAGGTTTGAGAAGCTTCGAGGCATGCTTGGAGTAATGAGAGTCAATGAAGTAAGCTAGCTGCATATGCATCTAGCTTAAGGGAGGGATTGTCACGTGACGATTTATTAGTTTGAATAAATCTGGTTTATAGAACCAATCTTTTCTGTTTCCGCTATTTTCGAGCAGTTGGCATACAACGTGGACTTGCTCACCACGAAATGTGCTGGTGCATTGCATTCTGTTATTGTACTTGGGCTTATATATGCCACGTTCAATTCATTAATAAAATATGGTGTGTTGCTTCCCTCCAGCGTGTGAGCACTTTTATTTATTGCATTTTATAGAAACACATTTCAGGTGAATCTGTCCAAATGTGCTTGGATAAGGAATTTTGGCCCAACCATTTCACCCTTCAAGTGAAATCTATCCAAATTTTTCTTGGCCAAGGAAAGTTTACCTAGCCAATTTTGCTCCAAAATGACCGCTACCTCAAATTTGTCTAGCCATGAAAATTTGACCCAATGAAGTTTTGCATACCTCACATGCAAATTCACCATTTTTGGATCTCCAACCTCAACAAATCATCTACAAGTTCAAAATTTGAAATCCAAACCATGAAAAATATTCTAAACAACTTATATAACACAAATCCACCATTAAATTCAATAAGCAACATAAATACATCAAGAAATCATCAATTTTGGATATTGAGCTTATCAACCCCAAAACTCCAACTTCACCATCTTCAATAACTACTTCAAAATTGACAAATTGAGCCATTAATGGGAAAATCAACAACATATGCAATATGCAACAACTTCAAAGAATCAAATAACAAGCTTCCCTTACCTCAATTGCTTCCAAACACAAAGAAATCAAGGAAGAGGGAAAATAGTGGGACTATCAATCAGTTAAGGTGAAGTTCTACTTGAATCATAAATTCTACAGCTTAGACTATAGATTAGGGGAAGAAAAGAGATCTTCCAATAGAATCAGATCAGCAATTGGACTCTATTGAATCAAGAGCACTTCTCTCTAAAACTCTTGAATATGAACTTATGAAATTCATTTCTCTAGACCTACCTTATATACTTTTACCCTCCTCGAGCCGACTCTCAAACACTTAAGTTATATCTTCTATAACTTAAGCCTAGAGTTATTCCAACTCTAACTCTCACCTCACATAGGACAAAATAACCTAAAACATCACTGTTAATCACATGTATCACCAATATACATAATTAAGAGAACACGATGTTACAATTTTAGTCCCTGTACAAAAATTCTTTGTTTTTCATCCCTCTAAAATGTAAATTATTATTTTTAATCCTTATTTTTTTGTGTGAACATGTTTAACCACTTTTTTTTTTATTAAAAGATTAAGTGAACATCCTATGTGTTACACAGAGTTGTTATTAATATCATGTTAGTGTTTGACACCTTCAAAAATTCATATAGATCCTTAAAATAATTGTTAGGGACAAAAAATAGTGATTTTAAATTTAAGAGAAATGAAAATTAAAGAAAAATATTTTACAAGGATCAAACCAATATTTATTTATTTTATGAGTGTCATAAACAATGTTTAAAAATTTTAAAAGAATAAAAAATAAAGAAAAACATTTATACGGATCAAAATGAATGCTTCGTAATTTTACAAGGTCCAAAAACATATTTAAGTCAAATAAAAGGTAACTAAATAATTTTTAAAATGACATTAAACATCACAATAATATTAAAAAATTGGCTTAAATATATTTTTAGTCCCTCAAATTTAAGACAAATTTGTTTTTAGTCCCTCAAATTTAAAATGGTTGTTTTTAGTCCCTGTAATTTTCAAAAATCTTGTTTTAGTCCGTTGAGTCACCAATAACATATTTGAAAGTGAGTAATTATGACAATTATCCAATATCAATCAGATTTAATGTGATATTTTTACTAATAGGGATACCAATAGGTAGATTTTATGCAATAATGTTTGATAAATTTCTTAACAAAATTTGAATATAAAGACTAAAATAAGATTTTTTAAAATTACAGAGACTAAAAACAACAATTTTAAATTTGAGGGACCAAAAACAGATTTACCCTAAATTTGAGGGACTAAAAATATATTTAAACCTAAAAAATTACTAGTCAACATTCACCTGATTTTAGTTTATATAAAAAAAATTATTAATAAATATGAGAAATCAATTATATATATAACCATGATTAAAAATTAAGAACCATAAAGTTTAAAATTAAAAAAAAAACAATTCTATATATTTTATAAAATTATGATTAAAAAATTATTATATAAATATTAATAACAAAATAATTTTCAGATGTGTTATTTTAGAGGAAATAAGTTGCAATATTTTTTTTATAACAGGGGAATGTGAATTTTGGGGGAAAGAGGTAAAAATAAAAATTGAAGGAGAAGGGAAAAAAAATAAAGAGGAACAAAATTTTTTGGTGAAAGAAACGAAAATCTTTGGAAGGAGTAATTAAATAAATAGATAAATAAATATATATATATATATATTATCTTATATATTAGTGAAAAAGTAAAAATAAAAAAAATTATTTATGTTGGTGACATGATTTGAATTTAAGTATTTTTCAACAAGTTCTGGTATAAATATGTGATAAACTATATTAAACATTTTATCAAAATAAACATATAACATTTTATAAGTTATTCATAAAAAAATTTATAAATTTATTCAAACACTCTCGTAAATATTTATAAAATAACGTAAGTAAAAATAAATTATTCATTACTTCTTTTAAACAAGAGCTTTGATCATGTTAATTCTTGTAGGATCAGACTAAACACACACACACACATATATATATATATATATATATATATATAAGAAGAGATCTGTCTATTTCAAGAGTAAGTCTATCTAAACTTACTCTACTTAATAACTCATGTTTTATATCAAATTTTAATGATCCAACCGTTATATTTAAAATTTTTAATACATAGATTAAATTTGTAAATTTTAAAAAAATTTGAAAATCATTCGATATTTCATTTTATTAATTCAAATTAATGTATAAAATAATTTTATAATTATCCGTCAATTTGAATTAATTAAATGAAGTATTAAATAACAGATTTCATATATATATATAGGAAACATATCAAGTGAGAGGGAATTTATTATGAGAGATGAGAGGGTTAAAATATAACCCTTAGATTAATTTTCTCTCACTTGATTAAATCTCAAATTTTCTCTCACTTGATTAATCTAAGGATTATATTTTAACCATCTCATCTCTCATAATAAATTTTCTCTCACTTGCTCCTATATATATATATATTTTACCGTAAATATACCTTTTATACTCGTTGGGCCTTAAGCCCATAGCGACATAACATAGATAAATGGATCAATAATAATATGATTCGATTCGATTGTAAACGTACAAATCATGCACGACCAGGAACCTGCCACACGTAGTCTCCTTGTTAAGTTTCTCACGATTCCTCGATCATCATGAATCAATTATATTTATTACTTTATAAAACTATATAATATGGGAATGAGGACATGGAATATCGTTTTCAAGGCTCAATTAAAAAATGGTGCAACTTTTAGATAGGAAAATAAATTTGTGGCTCTTCCTGTCACTATTTGAATTGAAGCTGTTATTGCCATGCCTTCCACTCAAACTTGTGATGTGATTTTAGATTTAGTATGACAATTGAAAATTGACAAATGTGCATCCCTTGTAGCTTCCTTGCATTACCTTCTCTATCTCTTTATCCAACATATTCTATTTTATATATGTCACACTTTCTTCTTATGTCCAATATATTTTTCTTTTTCTTTCATGCTAACAGAACCTTCTAGAAGGACGTCTTTTCCTAAAAATTTAGCACAAAGATAATATATTATTAATTTCTAAAACTTTATATTTCGGAAATATTATTTTTGAAATTTATTTGAATTTTTTTAATGAAAACTAGTCTATTTTCACTACTTGCTTTTTAGCAATAGTTTTATAAAAAAAATATATTATTTTGTGAATATATATATATATATATATATATATATATATATATATATATATATAAACTCTTCCTTAACCGAGTCAAAACACTGTTGAATTTCTTCCAAGTCTATATGTTCAGTAAACCATCGCCCACTTCGCCTAGTGAATGAAGTGAAGAATAACTTTGTGAATATCTATATAAACACTTCCTTAGTTGTGTCAAAACTCTGTTGAATTTCTTCTAAGTTTATACATCTTGTAAACCATTGTTTAGCGAATGATCAATGAGAAAGCTTAAATTTAGTTATCAATGCTTTAGTGTGTCAAACCTCAAACGAGTGTACCTAACGTTCATATCTTCTCTAAATCGTAAGCCCTAAACCTAAAACTTATATCTTTTTTGTGTTGGGATACAAACAAGTCCCACATCGATAAAATAACATAACAAATAACAACTTATATAATACAAACATACTTCAATGATTGAGAGGCCTTTTGGGTGATGACCAAAAGCAAAACCGTGAGGGCTAAGGCCCAAAGCGGACAATATCTCATCATTGTGGAGTATGTTTGTGTAATAACCTTATAAAAATAACTCATAAAATATCCTCTCAGACAAATACCATGAAAGGTTAGGTCCTTTGTTTGAGAGGAGGATTGTTGGGATACAAACAAGTCCCACATCGATAAAATAACATAACAAATAACAACTTATATAATACAAACATACTTCAATGATTGAGAGACCTTTTGGGTGATGACCAAAAGCAAAACCGTGAGGGCTAAGGCCCAAAGCGGACAATATCTCATCATTGTGGAGTATGTTTGTGTAATAACCTTATAAAAATAATTCATAAAATATCCTCTCAGAAAAATACCATAAAATAACCACATCACTTTGTGAGAGTTATTGTGTAAACTCTCAAAACCTTTACCAATCTTGTAAGCTTGAAGAGGCTAGTGAAAAAATATTGCAATGTATTATTGTGTGTATAGCTAGGAGTGACATAGGGAATACTTCCTATGAAAAAGTTTTCAAGTTAGTGAAACTCTTCAAGTTTGAAGGTGACTAAACACAACTTAGATTAAGTAAACCTATATAAAAATATAACTTGTTATATATTTTCCCTTACTCCCTCACTTTTAGCCGATGAAAGCGTTTTTAAGAACTTATATTGTATACTTGTAAAAAGTTTTAAAAACCTTCACACACACACATTCAATCCTCCTTTCTGTGTGTTTATTTTAACTTCAAGGATTGGGTTCAAGTAGTGAAAAAGAAAAGGAAAAGATTAAGAGAAGAGTAGAGAAAGTATTACCAAAAGTATAATATATATATATATATATATATATATATATATATATATATATATATATATGTGTGTGTGTGTATATATATATATATACCAATCTTATTACTGATTTACATAATTGATAACGATTTGTATCTTTTAATAAGTTGTCTAAGGTTTGAATTCTTATTTTATATATGGAGTAAACTATGTTAAAAAGAAAATACTCGTTTTGTATACACTTACGACCCCCAACAAAAATTAGTTATTATTTTTGCCAGTGGATCATTGTGTACCAATATTATGAGTAATAACTTTAAAATTTATAAACTTGACCTAATGCATTAAGAATTTTTAATTTAATAATTAAATTATTAAAATTTGATGTAGAGTATATATATATACATCGGATGAATGGAGTTTTTATAACCATCTGGTTCATGGCTTTTCAAAATCAAATCGTCATGTTTAATGACTTTCAGAAGTGGCCGGCCATTTTGGTCCAAAAATGGGGGAGAAAAAATTATTAAAATAAATAACTATAAACGGTATGTGTAAGCATAAAATAAGGAATAGATAAGATTTTGTTATTTTTTTTTTTATAAAAACACTTTATTAATCATATCTACATGCTAATGACTTTGATTAGTGAGTTTATGGCACTTTAGGAATAATTGAAGCATTTAGAAATAATTCCATAGGGTCCGAAGTATTTTTCCCATTTCTGGAAAACTTCCTTAAAATGCATATGAAAAATCAAATTAGAAATAAAGAGTTTAATCAATGAAAAACTTTCGGAAGTGGCTGGTCCATATTCTTAACTCTAAAGCAAATTGGGGTGGGTTTTTCTTCAAATAGATAAAACTAATATAAAGTATAAAGACCTTCGAAAAATAATAAATAAATAAGAGTTATTTTTACCTCCAATAAGGCCAAACTTCATTAATTATAATAATAATAAAAAATACACCTTAATTACTACTACACTAAACAAACTAATATAATTTTCTTTTAATCCTAGTATGATTAATCTCCAGTAAAGACAGTAAATATATATAAGATATATATTTTTTCTTATATAATCTATTACATATTCAAAGATAAAATTTGAACTCTTAATTAAAAAACATAAGTCATTACTAAGTATACTAACTAATGTCAATGACTAATATAGTTCTATAGATACTAATCTTAATTAACTCTTTACTAAAGGCCCTTAAGTATGGATGTGAGCTGCATTATGGTTGGGTCAACTCTACACTTAATCACAATTAATAATGACTAATTATAATTAATTTCATGAATTTCTCGACTATTTATTCACTTTTTCAATACAGTTCAACGGTGTCATTTGACAAATATACTCACAATTTTGGAAGAGATCTATACTAAAACTTGCCGAGAAAAGTATTCATGTTTATTTAGTTAAATTTTCATAACTAACTTTAATTTTTCTCTTGTAATTATTTTAGCGTGTTCAATTACAAATACAGAGAATTTGAGTATTATATTGGGACAAACACTTTTCATAAGAAAATAAATATCTTATTTATATAGAACAAAATTAAAAAAAAAATACTTTTTTCAATTAAATTAGTAGGAGGAATGGTTGTTTCAGTTAGTAAGTCTGGATTTCTAAATATTTCTTTTTATATATTTGACATCTATGATTTTCATTAGTTAATTTTAAATGTTACAGAAAAGATTGTGATTTTTTTATATAATATAACTTGTTAATTTTTAATAATAATAATAATAATATTATTATTATTAGTCTTGACAAAACACAAATAAGAATCATTATGATTGACTTAATGATAAGAAATTAGAATAGTATGGTACATATGTTAGGTTTAAATTTCAATGTAACCATTAAAAAATATATATATATAAATAATTTAGATAATGAAAAAGGCTTGTAGGCCTACTCAGACTTATAGATTTATTTATAAATATTGCATAAAACAAGTTATGCAAATATACTTTGAGGCTTGACAAACTTTCAAACATGTCAAATCAAATCTTAAAAAAAATGTTCATAACAAGTAAATAGAACAAACTTAGGCTTAGTAAATATATTATAGGTTAGACTCGAGTATAAAAGTTTGACCTACCCACCGAAAATTGTTAGTTCAAGTAATTCAACAGTTATATATGCTTCTTAATCAAAGATCGAAATTCAATCATCGTCTTGCACTGTTGGACATAAAGTCACGACTGAAGGTACCATTTCACTCTTATAAGTGCCAACTCAGTGAATAAGAGTTATCTTTCTTTATCAAACCAAAAAAAAAAAATGTCTGGCTTGCTTTATATGTTTTTATTCCTACTAATGATAATACTAAATGATTAGAATTTACATTTAGAACTTTATGTTTGTAATGTTATTTGATTATGAGTTATGTCTTATGTTTGAATGATTTAAAATTGTGTTTAAATAATTTAAAAATGAATTTTCAATTTTGTTGTAGCAACTTTTTAATTAATATTTTTTTCATTGGTTTATTGATTTTATTCATAACTAAAGTACAAGTAACAAGTGCGAGTATAAATATAAAAGGTACCAACGGTACAAAGATAAGAATTAGTTGTTATCCACACAACTATAAGAATCGGTACAAATATTTTTTCAAAAGTGAGAATGAGAATAGGTTAACTTATTTTAAACAAAAATATATCTATTACTACTTTATTGAGTTTTTTATTATAATATTTTAATGTTACATATTTGTTTGTCTAATTAAATTTTGAATAAATACTTAATTTAATTCAAAAAGATAATAAAGATCATCGATAGAACCTTAAAAAAAATTTGTGACATCTAAATCTTTAAATTTAATTTTGTTATGCAAGTTAATTGTTATATTATTCTCAACTATTATTTTTATTATTTTTATAATCAATCAACAATTAATTATCATGTTAATATATATTTATTTTCAATTAACATACAACAATTATAAATTAAGTAAATTTAAATATATATAATATAATAAAATTTAATTTGATTTTAAAATAACTAAAATAATGTTTAATTGAGATATTTCTTTCCACTCACATCCTTTCACTCCCTTATGAGACTGATGGCATAGGACCCATTGATGTGAAGCCACAGACGGTACCCGCCATGTCAAATTTGCCGACGGGGAATTTTTGTCAAAATCATTTTATGGCTTTTTTTTTTCTTCTTAATTTTTCATTTTACCAATTTCTTATATCATCTGTTGGGAATCGAAAAATTATTTTTCGACCATGGCTTTTTTGTATCGTAAAAAATAAAAATTGAAATTATAAGGGTAATGGACTGGATCGTTATTCGTTAGCCTTTTATCTCAAGATATACCTTGGCAGTTTTTATTGAATTACAAACAAAGTACCTAAGTAGAAGTTTGTCCTTCTGAGAGTTTCCATTTCGAAAAGAAAAAAAAAAAAGTTAATGCTCAGATTCCCAAAATTATAAACCACACTGGATTTTGAGGCTGTGGATGTCATAGGGAGGTCTTGTTAATAATTAATCTTCTCTGTAAATAACATTATTTTTTCATCTTTAGACAATAAAAAAAATATATATATATAGAAAATTTTCAGTTATAAATTGAATTCAAAGAACTTTTGTGATTTTTGATTGATTATGGGTGCATACAATGTAATATACCAGAATTTTGTTCCAACAATCTAAAGTTCTTAGTATTGATAAAAGATTGATTATATTATATCAATTCTTCCACTAGAGGAAACTATGGAGGTCTGTTATACAAGTAGTCTCGTATAACTTAAGAGGGGGAGTGAATTAAGTTATTTAATTTTATTTTTTTTTACAAGTTTTTTGAATTACTATCTTATAAGTTCAATTCTTTAGATAAATTTATATATAAAGAATTAAGATACACACTATTTAAACATAATTAAAACAAATAATTAAAAGTGTAGAGAAAAAGAATTGCAAACTTATTTTATACTGATTCGACCAATCTTGCCTACGTCCAGTCCTCAAGTCTCCAACTCGAGTTTTCACTATTTTTGTAATTCTTACAAGACTTGAATCCTCCAACACCTTGGAATTTCTTTTTCTTATGTTGAGATTCAAAACTAACAAGGAGAATAACACTTTATTCTTTACAAATTGAAAGATAGAATGGGTATTATAGAATTACTCTCTTGGAAGAGTAAATATTACAATATGATGATCTTAAGGAACTCTTATAGTGTGTTTGGATAGAGAATTTAAATGGAGTAATTCATTTATTTGAAGAATTTTAAATTCTTTGAGGTGAAATACCTTGTTTGGATGGAGAATTTATAAGGAATTTGAAATTCAAACATTTGTGAAATTCCTTGAAATAGTAGAATTTCAAATTCTCCCAAAAAAGTAAGAATTTGAAATTCCTTATATTTTTTTTCTTCTTATTTCACTTATATATTTTATCTTATCTCTTATCTCTTCATGTTTTTAATTATTGAATATTCAAAAATATTTTTAAAATTATTAAATATTTAAAAATTAGCTAATATTTATTTTTATAAAATTTAATTTAAAAATCTCAACATATAAATATATTTTTAAATAATTTTACCATGGTAGAATCAAATTATCATATCCAACCCAACAATTTAAAATTTGAGAAATTTGAATTGACTTATCCAAACAAAATATTTTAAGAATGATAGAAATTGAAATCAAAGTAATTCAAATACCAAGAATTTAAAATTCCTTGAATTTGTAAAATTCTTCATCAAAACACACCATTAGAGAATTTGCAAATAATTTTGGCCAAGGAATTTTTGTAATGGTTTTTCACACTTGAGTTCGTTTCCCTTTCTTGAAAAATTATTCATATTTATAATCAAGTATCTCATGGTTGTATCTTCTCATGAAAAGTTGTAACTCTTTGAATTTTTCAGAGAAGATACACTGGTAATCGATTACAAGAGTTTGGTAATCAATTATAACAGTTATAATTTTAAAATAATTTAAACATTGTATCTTTCAATTTGAATTTTGAAGTTTTCTGTTCTAGTAATCGATTACAACAACTCGTAATCGATCACAAGAGTTATAATTTTGAAATAACTTAAATTTTGTATCTTGGAATTTGTATTTTGAAGCTTCCCTCTTCTGGTAATTGATTACTGTAACTGGTAATCGATTACCAGACCAATATTATTATTTTTGCTTCAAAAGCTTTTGATATAGAAAACTTCATTTCAATGATTAAACATATAGTTTTAAAAACTATTCCTTAGAAAATATTTTTGTTAATTCTTTTTGAACACTCTTTTACTTTCTTTTCAAAAGATTTAAAACTTGCTTTAAAATTCAAAAAGATTAATTGAGGCTTTTGAAATCTTAATTTTAATGGCCAAGCATACTTGCAATTTCTAAAAGTTTCTTTTACATATTTAGCTAAGTTGACAAGACTTATCTATTTAATTCTTGAGATCTTGTTCCTTGATCAACTTGCTTTAACTTGACCTTCAATTTTCTTTAATGCTTTTAATATCATCAAAACTTTTGTGCTTGTTTTCTTCCACAAGGTCCAAAACATAGTAAAGGAAAGATAACACCCAAGAAATTGGCTAAAAAAAGAAAATATGA
This sequence comes from Cajanus cajan, assembly GCF_000230855.2. Taxonomy (NCBI): domain Eukaryota; kingdom Viridiplantae; phylum Streptophyta; class Magnoliopsida; order Fabales; family Fabaceae; genus Cajanus; species Cajanus cajan. Next base: position 14,670,324 of record NC_138520.1, on the reverse strand, counting down.
AGCCCCAAAAAAGGATTAGTGAAAAAAAATTCATGAGTTTCTAGTTATTCATGAGATCCTCATCAGGGTCTTGTTTCCATATTAATAAAGATGATTATTATTAAATTTTTCCATATTTTTACTTTAAAAATTTTGTGATTTATTAAATATAATAGAAATATTTATATTCAATTAACGTATTTTTTTTAAAAATATTTCAAAATGATCACTCATTTTATTAAACTCATAATAATGTAGTGTAGCAACCTCGGTCGCGACGGGACGGCGAAAAATAAATTGAAAAAGAGGAGTCGCCACCAATGTTGTTTTTAAGGAAAAACATTGGAAAAATCATAAAATAGAAAATAGTCTACGAAAACCAAATTTTTTAGTTTGGGAGTCGATTACGTATGAGGAAGGTATTAGCACCTTGTGTGTTCATATTTTTAATTAAATTTTATTTTTGTTAAATATAGGATTCTTGAACTGTCTCAGCTCATTCACCTAAAAATATAAAATTGACTAAGGTGTACACCAAAGTCAATTCAATAAAATTTTAATTATAATTATTGCTAGAGATGTTATGATGTAAAAAACATTTCTTGGTTGAACATTTTTGTTTTTGGAGGAAAAACTTAAAGATAAGCTGTCACAACTTGTACTTTAAATTCAAAGGTTAAAAAGATGTCACATCTAATTAACCATTCCTCCAATAAAATTTTTGATACAATAATTTCAGATATTTACATTAAATATTGTAACACTATATTTTGATATTTAATCACATTTTGAGTATAAATAAGAACTAATAGCACATATTACTAATATAAAAAAAAGAAATAAATTTAATATACTCACAATTCTTCGCTACAGAAGTGGGTCTCCTTCTCTGGGTTCCCTCTGGTCCAAGGTGGAGATGTGTGTGGGAAGGGTGTGTGTGTGTCTTTGAGAAGGGGAAGGGCCGCTATTTATAGACTTTCAGTAGGGACTGGAACGGCCCGTTCTGAATCCGGAACGGCCCGTTCCGGGGTTGCAATTTTACTCACAATGGCCATTTTCGGAACGGGCTGTTCCAATTTCAAAACGGCCCGTTCTGGACTAGAATTTTTAGATATTTTAGTAGTTTGAGAACGGCCGTTCTGGCCTAAAAGTTATAGGTCTTTTTTGAAAATTAGAACGTCCGGTTCCAGTTTGGGAACGGCCCGTTCCAGTTTGGGAACGGCCCGTTCCAGTTGTGGGAACAACCCGTTCTGACTAGAAATTTTAAGGTTTTTTGTAAGGTTGGAACGGCCCGTGTTGGGCTTGAAAATTGAGATCTTTTTGGAAGGTTGGAACGGCCTGTTCTGAATCCAGAACGGCCCGTTCCGAGCTAGAAATTTAGCTCTTTTTGAAAGGTTAGAACGGCCCGTTCTGAATCCAGAACAGCCCGTTCTGGACTTCTGAAATCATATGAAAATTCCTAAATTACCCCCCCATAAAAATATAAAAAAAGAGGCATTACAATTGGCTTCCATATTTTTGTCTTTTTTATTCTTTCTTGTATATACCTTTTTTGCTATTTTTTTTAAAACAAAATTGACATTTCCCGGAAGAAATTGGGTTACTACAAGTAGGATTTATAATCCTAAATCTGTAGTCAGAACAGAAGAAAAAATTAAGGATGACAGAGAAATTCTATTGGAAAAAACTCAAGTCTCACATCGACTAGAGATTAGGCAATTCGATAATATATAAGTAGAAAGAAATCCTCACCTTACAAGCTGGTTTTGTAGGGTTGAATTGGGTTTAAATCCACTATTCTAAGATAAGGGTTACTTTCCACTTATATATTATTTAATTGTCTAATCTCTAGTCGACGTGGGACTTGACCAGTTATGAGACTAACAAAATCAATAACTAAATATAACGAAATGATTAATCTCTATAATAGAACTAAATTTTGGAGACCTAAATATCACAAAAAAATCTTTCAAAATTCATCAATCACTTCTATCATCTTTTAGAGACTAAATTAAATATTTATTCCTGCTAACATATCAGACAATAACTTATTTAAGTATAAGTTTGTTAATTTATTTAAAACAATTAATTATTGAAAACTTAACTTTAGAATAAATTTTTAAATAAATTCAAACAAAAAATAAAAGTTAAATCAAGTTAAGTAGACTAAAATTAAGTAAATATACAAAAACTTAAGTTTGATTGTCATTATCTTCGTTATAATATTTCTAACTAATAAAAGAATTAAAAATATATTAATTAAATAAATTAGACTGAGCTTTTTTTTTATTTAAAAAATTGTTAATGATATTTTCTTTATATTTTTTTCTTAACACTCTTTGTTACCAGCTAAAGTTTATAAGAAATCACAATTTTAATTGATCTCATGTCTCATTCATTAAATCCCTATTCTAGTTTAATAGTGAAACTTATTAAAATTTTAACTTTTTTAATAATCTTTAATCAATATTATAAAAAATGTGCCTAAGATTTCTTGATTTAAAAACTAAAACAAGTTCAAACAAATATATTGTAAAACTTAACCTGACCAATTCATTTTTACCCTTACTTGCCACTTACGCAATTTATTTATGACTGTTCTTCTGTGCCAAAACTACATCCTCTATTTTCCAAGTCATTGTGCAGTACAATAATTGCATCACATTATCTATGAAAATATAATCCATTTTTGTTCTACACCTGAAAAATTCCACCATAGGTCCATAGCTACATCAATCCTTTTAATTTTTCTAACATTGTCGATGTTCATGCTTTAATCTAACCCCATTATGTGTTATTCAACATCAACAAAAATTCAATCTTTAATGATTGAAACAATTCGTGTTATGAGCAATAGAAAATATTCACCTTATCCAATACAACTAGACAACTCATTCATTTAATTGGAATATATTGATAGAATAAAGATTTTTTTTATATCATCATTTAATTATATTATATGTTGTAATAAAATTAAAAAAAATGATTTTATAATAATTATTTTAAATTTTAAATTTATGTCAAAATTAACCTCACGTAATCTATTTTAACAAAAACAAATCACATAATGCATGTCATTTTGTTTTAATTGGATTTAATTTCTCTTATATTTTGGATGCACATTTATTATGTAGCGAAAAATTAAAATAGGTGAGGTGTCATACTCTTTTATAAACTGAAAATCTAACTTTAACCTATCCTCTATCATAGATTATTTTTTATAAATCTGACCTAAATCTTTTAAATTTTTTTACATAATCTATTAATCTATTTAAAAAACTTATTTTATAATTAATTTATTTACAATATCGTTAAATGACTCAATAAATTTAATTTTAAATAAGTTAATAATTATATTTTTAAATACATATAAATTTTTTTGCTTGATTTACATGATAATTATTTTTTAATTTGTATTATAAAAGATAGTTTACTCTATTATTATTGAGTTTAAATAAAAAATAAAAAATTAATTAAAAAAATATACATATTCATGTACACTAACGTATACTCACACATAGACCATAATAAAAAAATGATCTTATTAAAAGAAATTTCTAAATATTTCATATATCACATTTAAAATATTTTAAATAATTAACAATAAAGAAAAAAGAAAAAAGTAGGCACAGGTATAGTTACTAATTTTTTTTAATATATTAATTTCGTATAAGTAAGGAATGTAAAATATTTAAATGTAGTAAAAATGTAAAATATATATATATATATATATTAATAATTATATATATATTATTTAATTATATTGTTAATAATATTGTATATATATTATTTTTATTATATCATAGATAAATAAATTATTAGATTTGACAAACTTTTTTAATAAACCTGAGTTTAATATTTTTAAATAAATAATTTTTTTTAAAATCTAATCTGACATTTTTGTTAGGTCAGACTTTAAATAAGTTAAGTCATGAACTTTTATTTAAGTTTAATCTATTCTTATTTTTATTTCGTTATCAATTTTTCACACTTTATAAAGAAAAATATATAGCCAGACACAATATCCAATATTAATTAGTAAATAGTTCATAATTGAGATTTTTCATTATTATTTAATCATAATTTGATATGTATTTTAAATTTATTAAATTTTATAATAATTATTTTAAAATATACTTTTATTATAATTTTGTTTTAGTTAATAACGTAAAATTTATAAATTTATAAACAAATAAACTCAATTAACTAGTTGCATTGGCCAATCAACTTTTATTTAAAATTCAACATTATTAATTAGGTCTTATCATGCAGATAATGTTTAATTTTTTATCATACATATAAAAAAATTCAATTTATAAATTTCTAAAGAAATTAATTTTTAATTTTCGAATAAGAGTTTTATTTAAAATTCAACATTATTAATTAAGTCTTATCATGTAGATAAGGTTTAATTTTTTATCATACATATTAAAAAAAATCAATTTATAAATTTCTAAAGAAATTAATTTTTAATTCTCGAATAAGAGTTACCTAATGCACACCAAGGAATGAAAAAAAGAAAAACATAAATTTTATGAAATGAGATGTTTGAAATTGAAACAAAGAAAATGCATGAAAAAACTCAAATTGAAGAGAGAACAAAGTTCAAAATAAATTGATGAAAAACATGTATCATTATTTTTTTTTTTTTAAATCATAACAACAAGACATAAAACATGGTAATCAACAAATTTTTCCAACATATATAATACTCGATTGATTTTGCCACGAAACAATATTCGCAACTAAAGAAATATACCCTTGGAGAGAAAGTACAAATACAATGTTAGAAAACACACACCTCAGTCATTTGTAGTCAAAACAATGGCAAAAGCAAATTGAATCTAAAAATATGCTGATTTAACTTTCCAAAAGGAAATCCACACTCACACCACTAATTTATTTGGAATAGACTCTGTTTTCCCATTTTGTTGGTCTGAACTAAAACTGGACTCACCCCAACAGAAGAAGTCTTACTAGGAAGTTATATTCTTGAACATGGGACTGGGACATACCCTGCAACCAACAACAGTATTTAAGGAAGTAAGGACCCACCCTTGGATCTATGTCACTCAACACAACACAAGTCATGCACTCCCATAAACATTTATGGTGTAAGTAGATCGGATTGAATTAAATTTAGATAAATTATTATTTAATTTAATTGAAATTTAATAGATTAAGTTTATGCATTCTTTTAAGATTCAATCAAATATAATTTCATTATGAATGTGTTGAATTAAATTAGATTAGGTTGGATTAATTTAAATATTTTATAATAAATATAAATTATTTGATATTTTATTATAAATGTAATGTTATCAATACATAAATAAGTAATGATATAAATAAAATTCTAAAATAAATTTATTAATTTGTTATATTATTATCATGTTAAATAACTAATATTAATATAAAATAAAATTTAAAATAAATATATTATATTATTATAATATTATCAATTTAAAAATACAAAATTTATTTATATATTATGTTGAACGAGTAATCATTCGAACATTAGTTTATTATTTTAGTTTTATTTTAATATATATGACCAGATCAAATTTGATTATAATAAAAAATATATATATAATTCATTATTCAACTTATACAAAATTAAATTTTGATCTGGTTAAATTAAATTTGTTACACACTAAAAAAAACCTTATTCAAACTTATTAAATCAATTTGGCTTTTACAAATTACCCATACCCAACTAGATTCCTCTCTTGTGTGTCTCTAAACTGCAACAACATACTCTCTTCAATGACTCCATTACTCAGGGTTCCTTATCCCATTATTTAATTTTGTTCTTCATTCTATTCTATTCTCTTTTGTAACACCTCCATGAACAAGTGGGGCCTACACAACTAGAGTGGAATGAATGAATGACCTCGTGCCATTCATTGCCTTCCTTGTAAGAGAGATTTCCACCCTTATTCTCTTTATATTTTAAAAAAAAAAAAAAATTTGGCAGAACTCACTATATATTCCATTGAAGATAAATTTTTTTTTCCAACAAGTAGAATACTACATGAATGACAACAAAACTCTTCGTATAAATATGCATTATTCTCTTTTTAAGATTTATTTTACATGAATTGATTAATTTAGTATTTTAACTTTATAATTTTAGTTTATCTATTAACTTCACATTTAATATTTAAAAAAAATTATAATATTTTATTACATTGTCACATCAGCATAGACGTGACAACTTTTTTATCTATAAAAATTAAATATAATATTAAGAATTTACATTATTGCAGTAATTGAGTTAAACTCCTTTATGTTAGTATTTCTTCTAAATACTAAATGCCAAATTAATAAATAAACAAAAGTTACACGTTAAAATAGGAAATCAAATTCGAAAAAGAAAATTTGTGAAATTACAATAATAAAAAGATCAAAATTGTAATTATATTTCTTAACTTATGACCTTTAATTACATTTGTAAGTGTTGTGCACGGAGGAGGAGTGTTTTCACGCATATACACATGTCTCCACAGTGGTGAGATATTGTCTATTCACGCATATATACATATCTTGATATTGGTAAGATATTGTTTATTTTGAATCTGGATTTGTTTTTAGATATTACTTAAAAGGCCTCTCAACCAATATAGACAAGTGTGTATATATAAACTCATGTCTATCCTCTTTTTTAAACGATGCGGGATTTTGCTTGCATTCTAACAATAAGACTTAAGTTCAAAACTATTAATTAAATTAAAATAAAGAAGACTTTTTTTAAGAAAGTGAAATATTAAAATTTAATTTAATTTTGTAAAATTAATTTATAAAATAATGATGGTTGTTTATTTATAAAAAATTTGTTAATCTCATGTTAGTGGATATCTCTGAACAGTTGTTGAATAATAAATATTATGTAATGTTACAAAATTATTAAGATGAAAGTGGTGGTGAACAAGTCCTAATTCGAAGTTGCCATGATGATTGGTATAGATCAAAGCATGGATGCAGGAATAGAGTGAAAGAGATGAGTGGATTTTTGTTTGGTGTGTAGAGAGATAGGGTGAAGGAGGTGAAACAGGCAGTTAAAGTAGCTTTCAAAATTCATATCTGGCTGGTCAAAACCCACTACCACACCGAGAAAGAGGTGGGAAAGGACAAGGGAGGAAGGAGAGAGAGAGAATGAAAAAATTAACATACATGGGTGCATCGCATAGGGATTATAATATTTAATGTTTTTGTCCCTGAATCCTTGCCAGAAACAGTGAAAACTCACGAAAGTTTAGGACTTTTGAGGCCAGCACCTTCAAATCTTCAATCAAAGAGGACCCATCATTTCCTTTTTAATTTTTTACCCTTTGATGGATCCCAAGGGCTCAAAGCAGGCACAGGCACAGGCACAGGCACAGGAGGTGGTACCAAACTTCCTGAGCCAACAACAACAACAAGGTAACAACAACATGGGAGAGAACAAGCCAACAGAGGTGAAGGATTTCCAGATAGTGGCTAGTGGTGGTGAGAAGGATGAGAGCAAGAAGCAGTTGGCACCAAAGAGGAGTTCCAACAAGGACAGGCACACAAAGGTTGAGGGGAGAGGGAGGAGGATAAGGATGCCTGCTTTGTGTGCAGCAAGAATCTTTCAGTTGACAAGAGAATTGGGTCACAAATCTGATGGGGAAACCATCCAGTGGCTCCTCCAGCAGGCTGAGCCATCCATCATAGCAGCCACTGGGACAGGCACAATCCCAGCCTCTGCTCTTGCTGCTGCTGGGAGCACTGTTTCACCACAAGCTGCCTCTCTCTCCTCACCCTTGCACCAAAAGATTGATGAATTGGGAGGAGGGGCCAGCAGTAGGACCAGTTGGCAAATGGTTGGGGGGAGTTTGGGGGGGAGACCCCATGTGGCCACCACAGGGCTATGGCCCCCCCATGTCACTGGATTTGGCTTCCAAACATCATCTAATGCCACCTTAGCCACTGAGAGTTCCAATTACCTCCAAAAGATTTCCTTCCCTGCTGCCTTTGACTTGCCCTCTGCCACCAACATGAGTTTCACCTCAATTCTTGGTGCTGGGGGTGCCCACCAGATGCCTGGCTTGGAGCTTGGTTTGTCCCAGGATGGCCATATTGGGGTCTTGAATCCTCAGGCCTTGAACCAGATTTATCACCAGATGGCTCAGCCTGGTAGAGTTCATCAGCATCAGCATCAGCAGCAGCAACAAACTCCTGCTAAGGATGATTCACAAGGCTCAGGAGGACAGTAGAGTGTTTTTTATTAATGATTTGGGTGAAAGGAAGAAAGAAAGTAGCATTGTTCAGAGGCTCAGCTTTCTACAATGGCTTTTGTGTTGTATAATTGGGAGGCTGTGAGGAAGAAAAAAATAGGTGTATTATCAGAGAATTCAATAGAAGCTAATGGATTTGGTTTACTCCCCCTTGTTGTTCCTTCTCCCCAGTGCTCAAGTCTCCAGATACAGGTGCTTGCTTCAATTAGTCTTTTTTATTTTTATTTTTTTTTATGTTGTTTTGTTTCTTTTGTTTGTGGGTTGTGATTGTGTGTTGTTGTTGGTGGTGGTGGTGTTGACTTGCAGGTGGAATTGCATGGCCAGATGGCTTGGCTGCTTTGTCTGGCTGGCCTTAAACTATTGTTTAATTCAGAGGTGTGTTGATTATTTTGTTCTTCTCTAGGTCAGGATGGAGTGCTGTGCTGATCGCTTGGTTTGTTTGTGAATTTGATGATATAGTTTCATAATCATATTTGTCAAATTTCATATTGGATCTGGTATTAGTACTTTGTCATCTGGGAAATTTTAATCTTTGTGTGGAAGTGGAACAGCACTTGCAAATTACATCTGTGAATCCATCTACTAGCACCGCATAAATTGCTTTCTTCAAAATTCTTCACTTGGGAGGATCTTTCCATTTTGAAAAGAAAAAAAAAACTGTTTTTCACCATCTTACTATGGTACGCACTTCTAAATAAGCTAAAGTAGTTCGTTTTAAGTGTTAACATCTACTGCTCTGCTTCATCATAAAAAGGTACTAAAATTTCCTTTATTTAGCTGTGTTTACACTTGAAAATTATGCATCTGAACTTTTGCTAAAGATCACTTAGCTGGAGAAGTCACATGGGTTGTCTTTAATATAACCAAATACAACTGTTTCAACATTTAAGCCTTCCTTTCAACATCAATTAAATTCCTTGAGCCATTTTCTTTCTGGGAGGTTTAGAGTCTACAATCCTTTTAGTTACATATTAGGAGGTGCAAGCAATTGTATAGAGATGGGGGAAAAGTGACTTATTTAACAGAGGATCAAACATACATCAACATCACACCTAAATCCAAAAGCATAGATGCATGCTAATTAAACCACAAGTTAGTTTGTGGCCAAGAGTCTAAGATAATTGATCATGGAATAGTGTATTTTCTTATTTATTGTCTTGAAGCATGGAAAGAAGAAAGACCCTTATTATATCTAGGTTTAAAAAAGTATGATTCTCAAATCCTGCACTTTTGACTTCCATGAATGTTTAAGCATCAGCGTGCTGTCTTATTTAACTTGTAACCACTCCACTGATTGAAACCCAAATTAACGTGATGTCCCTGAAGGTATATTTTTCAATCATGTGTTAAGTTAAGCCTGTTGAAGCTGAAACCATGGCTGCCTAAATTGTATATTAACAATCATTATTATATAGTTAGATGATATAATATCATTGTGGATCTGATTGAGATTGATACATAATGGATTAATTATCTTGGGGAAGGTGAAACTTTGGTACACTAGCAATTTTGTTTTTAAGAATAGCGCGGCTCCTGAAACTACTGGCAAGCTGCCAAAATCTGTGCATAACTTTTATTTATGACCATAGCATGGTAGTTTCTGTGAGCTCATTTTTTTTGGCTTTGAATGCAAGTGGGTGTTAAGTTCCCAATATTCAAATCACTACATGACACCACAAGGTGCCCAACTCATGCCAACTAGTGCTTATGTGACCTCACTGTGTGTATGAGCAACTGTGAGCTCACCTTGTTCAATGCAATTGGATTTCTGTGTTCCTAATCTCCAAGCGGTGTTGCCAGTTTATGACATGACACAGTGTGTGCTTGGTGCAAATAAACAATAGGTCTTCATTTAGTTGAATAAGCAATTTCAGTTTGGACAGATGCACTTTTTCTATGCCACCTATATGATCAGAATACAAGATAGAAATGGAGAATTTGTACTTAATAGGCCTTCTCCATTTCTTTTTCTGCATGTTGTGATGGATAGGCCTACCTGTGGTAGCTATATATTAATTGGGGACAAAACTTGGAAGTGTAGATAGGAGGGGATGACACCTAATTTTCATTATAGACTATATGGTACTACAATACTATATATCTTAGTTTTTGTCAATTCTCACAAAAGGTTTGTTGATGACTAATATCTGTCGAGCAACATGATTGACTGTCTTTAATGAAGTCTCTTCTCTCAATCACGTTTTTTCGTTTAGAAAACTCGAATTTGAGACTTATCTAAGAGAATCGAGTTTAGTATGATTCAGACTATTAAGACTTACTTAAGAGGATCGAGTTTAACATGATTCTGACCAATAATTTATTGGTCACACAAAAGGGTTTGGCTGTGAAGCTTATCTCTCCTTTAATTCATGATTATTCCTTGTAATAGTTAGCTTGGTTTTTCTTTCTAACAATTTTTCTATATTCTTTGAGGCCAGTTTTTAATGCCCTCCTACGTTGACAAAATGCGTGGGAATCTCTTCTATTCTAGCTTTTTTTAGGGTTAGACAGTGAGCACTTTTGGGGTGCAATCTATGAATTTTCAAATTGTCCTCTCTTAGTGGCTAATTAGACATTATTTTTTCAACCAACACCATCATTTGTTTTCGTTGCGATTTAAAATTGGCATGAGGGGCTTTACGTATTCAATGTTGATTTTGTCAACATGAACATGGCCAAGAGTCACTGCCATGACTTTGCCATCTCACTCCAATACTTTGGTGCTTCTATTTTACATTTCATTTATGCATCCACCGACTGTTGCCATTATTATTTATTTTTCTATAGACAGCCTGTTTTGTTGAATAATAACACATGATGTACATTTTTCCTTTTGAAAACAAGAAAAAGGTACCCATCAATCAATTCAACATATATTGGCCTCCCAAGATTTCTCAATTCAGTGCCTTTATGCTGGATTGACCCAATTCAAAAGTAGCTAATTGACATAAATAAAATGTAATCTAAGAGCCAGCTAGAAGCCACTAATCACTGTATTAGAATATCACTTACAAATTCTAAATTGTCATTTTGCATGCTAAGATGATGACTCCTTCTAAGTTACTCCAACCATACTGGTGCTACCAACCAAAGGCTCATGGATCACTAAGGCCATTAAGTTTTAACCTCTAATGGGATAATGCCTTTTTTTAGTTGCATTTTGAGAACGTTTCTGTATTCACAAAACTCTGAAAGAAAATTCTTAAAAAGAATTTTTCGTATAATGGGTGGGCATCTTCTTATTCTACAAAGAACTATCGTTAAGCCACTTTATTTGACTATTTTTTGTTAAGCCACCTTATTTCAACCAACGTGTTAATGGTACCCATTGTTATTAAAAAGTAATATTATTCTTTAATAGTTGAAATTAAGTAATTGTCAAATAATGTCACTCAAGTTAACATTTTTTTTTAATTGTGGATGATATATTAATGGTGGGCCAGCCAGATTGTTTAATTTTAAAAATTATAGAACCAAGTTTACAACATAAAAAATTGAAAAACCAAATTACTCATTCACGAAATATGAACTAAAATTGGTATAATATCACATTTTGAACTTATGCGGATCCCTTTCCTAATTTTATATAATAATTTTACCCTCAAATACTTTACATTTCATTTTTGAGGATACACAGACTCATCCTTCAAGGAGAAGATTAAGTATAAGAAAAGGGGGGAAAATCATCAGACAAGATCATTGCATGCCAGCACAGAAAGTGTTTGCCGAACTTGATGTGTAAGCTTTGATGTTTTTTCTTTATTTTGGGCGTGCCGTCGTTTTAAAAGTGTCCCCCTTGTTGTGATCTTATATACCCATAACCAGAATTAATTATAAACTCTTCATCCTCTTATCTATACGTTGTATATGGCTCATTTAATTTTTCAACCACCATGACCAAAATTTAATTATTTTTTTCGGGGGTCGATTATGAAACTAATCTTATATAGTTCTTAGGTCAAAGGTTGAATTAAAGTTCTCTATTCCTTTCTTAAAATATGTTGTGTAAGAATTAAAATGTACATACCCGCATATTTTTGCCAATATACATGTTTTTATACTAAAAATGGCCATATTGGGCTTTTGGACTAAAGCTCGCTCTATCTCATGTGTTGATACATCAAGTATGTGTCTGAAAGTGACCCAGAATCTTACAAGATATTCAAAATCGAATTTGATTTCATTTTTCTGGTTCACGATCATTTTCATATTTCAATTGAAACAAAGTATTCCCTTGCATAAAAACCTTGCAATATTCTCATATCCCATTAATTGGGGCATCCAATGCCCACAACTTTTCAACTCTTCATACTCATGCACTTATGCATGGGGTGGGTTCAATTGTATCTTGCCTTAGTTGTCTAACACAAGCATATTAATATAATCCCTCATGTCCTGCAATTATCAAATTTTTGGGTACAAAAGCATTAAGGATAAGGAAATCAAGCAATTCATTGGATATCGATCATCTTTCTCTGTTCATATTTATGTGGACTACATTCCTATGTTTGTTCTCTAATGATAACAATCCTATGTTATCCAATAGTTCCATTAATCTGTCATTTCTAAGAAATGATTGGTTTACCAAATAAGTGGGGGGATAAAATAATAAGAGAATACGTGATAGAGAAGATCATAGTGAATTATGAAGTTTGAAAACGTTTGCACAAAACAAAAGCAAATGTCGTAACAAGATAACATCGATCTATCAATCTAAGACCATAATGGAACACATCATTAAAATAAGAATAGAACATAGTGTTTGAGGATATAATGAAAAGGCAACAATGCGAAGGAGCTAGCAGAGTGGAGTTGGACTTTGAGAGCATGTGAAACCCACTGACCTAAAAGGAAACTGCTATAATATTATTATCATGAAAATGAAAATATTGATTCAACACACATGAAGATTCATTTCCACACGCTCAAAAAGCGAACAAGAAGTAACACTGTAACAAGAAGTGAAAAAGTGGTAGTGCTCCCTACTGTTTTTGTTGCTGACACTGAACTTGGAACACAAGCGTGAGAGCATGCTGCTTGGAATGAAACCAATACCCTTTCTTTCTGTCTCTCTCATTTTGTGTGTCAATCAGAAGAACTAACATGCACAGGACCAAGCACCAAAATAGATTAGCATCCACGTTTATATGAAAGATTTTTATACACTATAACTATTGAATATGAAATTTTATATTAAATAAATCATCCTTATATAAGTATGTAATTACTATGTAAACTCGTGGGGTTATGATTATGATAGTGGTGGAATCTCTGACCATAATTTTAATTGAAATAGATTATTGGTTTTAGTTTTATTATTGTTATTACAGGAGATTTGTTCTTACCATGCATCATTGAACAACGAGTAAATTATTAGTCAAGCTAGAATGTGTACGATTTATGAATCAATTACCGAGAAGTGTTAGGTCGATAACTAGTTGAGACCCATTGTTTACTGTTTAATTACCAATAATATGTATGATGCAAAAAACCATGATTGTAAATTATAGCCAATTGTGTTTGCACTAACTACATTTTTCTACCGTTTTCTGTAATTTTTGTAATAATCTCGTTAATCCGCTGTCAAGTGTCCTAAAGTACAACTTAAGGAATCAGTAAATCGAAAAAAATTTATTAGAAAGTGAGTCCATTGAATATCATCAATTCATCATGTAAGAGTGTACTTCCTTTGTCTAGTAGGAAGAGTGGTATTTTAGTTTTTTAATATAATATTAGTTACCTTTTTTCATTTAAATTTTTAATGATAATTTTTAAAGATTGTCGAGTTGTCTCCCTTTTAACAAAGACCAATAATGAAATTTTTTTGATAAAATTATTAAAAAATTTCATTTATTTATTAACTTTTATTGGTCTCCAAAAAATACTTATCCTCTATTCTCATTTATAAGAAAAAATATTTTTTTCCTTACTTGGAACATAAGATTGTTGCATGCTACTTCATGTAACCATAATTACAAGCGCAATTACAATTTTGCAATTTAGAAATCTTGATCACGTGATCCGAGGAGGCCAAAATGCCACACTAATGATCTTTAATTTGGTGGTTGAAAACTTATTTAAAATGGTGGTAATGATGAAAAAGAAGTGTAGATCAACTTTCTGAGATACTCAAATGTCCAAATAAGACTCCTAAGTAAAATGCTAAGTGATTGGAAATCCTTTGCCTCATTCATATATTTTCATTTAGTAGCTAAACGTACTTTTAAAATTATGGATTCATAACTTAGTGTCAAAGCCTCTAGCTATTAGAGTTCGCTCATTTTCCCAATTCTTTCAATAAAAATGTTAGATTTCAGTAAATGGTTTGTAAGCTTGTGAATTGTTCACACTCAAATAGAAAGGACTCATGTGTGAACGAAGTTACTATAAATATAAAATTAATAGAAATATAATATAATATATATGGTTAAAACACTAATTTGGTCCCTTATAATATTTTTTTGTTTCAATTTAGTCTCACTTTTATTTTTGGTTTCAATTTGGTCCCTAATAATTTAAATTAGTGCAATGTCAGACTTCCGTCCAAATTATTTAAATGGAGTTAACTGTTGGCCATGTGGATGCCGCGTAGATGCATAGGTGGATGCCAAATTTCTTTAATGCACTGGAACCATAACGGCCCGTTTTGAAACCAGAACGGTCCGTTCCGGTTGCACTCTTGGTGTGTTAATTTTGCACCTGGAACGGCCCGTTCCAGGTGCAAAATTAACACACCAATAGTGCAACCAGAACGAGCTGTTCTAGTTTCAGAATGGGTCGTTTTGGTTCTAGAAGAATGCCAAACATAAACAGTCTATGATTATAGTTCACGCCCGTGATTCTAAATCACGGTTGTGAATCGTGCAAGGAAAAAGACCCAAGATACAAAGCATTTCAAACACTGGATTTAGTAATATTGTCAATGGGGATTGATAACTTCAATTGCTAAACATTTGGGCTATACAGGACAATGCAATGTATCACTAAGGACAATGGTAGCAAGTTTTATTTTATTGTTAGTCAAACTGGAGTGAACCACTTACTACCAAATCGACACTATACAGTCAAGGATGAAACGACATGGTATTTTCTCTTGAAGTCATTGATCGATATATCCCAACAACAACAACTTGTTCTTGAGGAGGTACAACATGAAATAGAGAAAGAGGACACACAAGACCAATATTTCACCACACAACCACATGTACAGGTAGATAATGCTGATATCGTATTAGTTATTTAGTGTTATATGGTTGACAAGATGTATTATTGGCACCTTCAGCGTTATCCAGATGATTTCTCTTCTTAGTAATTTCTTTGAACTTTCTTAGTATATGTTATGTTATGAATTTTTATTTTCAATTTTTGAACTATATTGCGTCATTTTGTTGAACGTACGTATGTGGTTGGCATTCTAGAACGACCCGTTCTGAATTCAGAACGGTCCGTTCTAAAACTAGAATGGCCCGTTCTGGTTTCAGAACGCCCCGTTCTGATGCACTCGTGGTGTGTTAATTTTGCATCTGGAACGGGTCGTTCCAGATGCAAAATTAACACACAACATGTGCAACCAGAATCGGCCGTTCTAGTTTCAGGAGCATTAAAGAAATTTGGCATCCACCTATGCATCTACGTGGCATCCACCTAGCATCCACGTGGCCAACAGTTAACTCTATTTAAATAATTTGGACGGAAGTCCGACATTGCACTAATTTAAATTATTAGGGACCAAATTGAAACAAAAAATTAAAGTGGGACTAAATTGAAACAAAAAAAATATTATAAGGGACTAAATTAGGGTTTTAATATATCTCTCTCTTTCTCTCTCTCTATATATATATATATATATATATATTTAACGGTGTAAGTTTTCTTTTTAAATTATTGATGATTCCTAACAAATTAAAGGTGTGTAAGTGGCATCGTGTCGCCCTTATGCAAGACATTTTAAAATACGATTAAAGTTCTTAAAAAAAATTTATTTATCGATTTTAGTTTTTAGTTTTCGAACAAATTTTTTTTTAATTTTATTCTCTGATTTTTTGTTGAATTTAAAATATTTTTAATCCTTTTAAGATATGAGGACATGACTACGTGCCTAGGCCTAGGTTTGGGCTCTTAGTTAATGGCTCACTATATATATACCTCCTTTTTATTTTATAAGTACACTCTCTTTTTTAAAAAATAATTCAATTTATAAAATATTTTAATTTCTTTAAAAAAATTAATTTTACATTCTCAATATTCAATTTAGTACTTTTCTTTTTCTTTTCACACATCCCCTTTTCTTTTCTTTTCAGTTTTCATGTATATCCCTTACCTTTCCTTGTAACATCCTAAAATTCAGATACAATATTATTATATTATTCTTAAAATAGTAATCAAATTTTTTTTGTTATTATATTTTAAGAACAAATAGAAAATAAGTATAATATTTTATAATTTTAATACATTAAAATTTTTATTGTCAAATTTTCAGAAATTAAAATGGAAATATATAATATTTAATTATATTCAAAAATCCTGTTTATAATATATTTTTTTAGAATAATATTTTAATTATAAATTATATTAAATTATTACAATATATATATATATATATATATTTTGTAAATTTAATTTTAGAATTGGATTATTATATATAAATATATAAAAATACATATAAATATATATATATATATATAAATACATATAAATATATATATATATATATACGCATCTTATAATTTTTTTCTTCTTCCCAAAATTTTTAGTGAATTCAAAAAAAAATGAAAAAAAATGAAAATCCGCGCAATAAATGCACGGATATACCCAGAAGCTCAGAAATCTTATCTTTACTGATTTCAAATGATTCTACGCTATCCATACGTAACTAAAAGAAGCAAATGGTAGTGAAACTAAATTAATTGAAATCAATTTACCATTAGATAGCAACTAAGTAATCATTACCTCTCATGCTATAAATAGGCTTCATCTGCAGTAAAATTTGAGACACAAGTTACGAAGTAGAAAAAGAGAGAAGTAAGAAAAGAGAGAAAGAAGAGAAGAGAGAAAAAGAGCAAGAGAGCGAAGTGAGCAGAAAGAGAATAAAATTTTTACACAACTACCTCTTGATAAGTCTACATTCCAAGGTAAGGGGGAGGAGAACTTTATCTCTTTAAAATTTTATATACTACTATGTTTATTTATTTATGTTATTTTTATGTATATTTATTTAGTGGGGTGTCCCTAACCTCATTTATTTGCTTAACCTATGATTATTTTTATCTATAATAATTAATAAGATGTTCATATTTTATATTGTTTAATTATTCTATAATGATTATTATTTTCATGATTGATACTCTTAATATATTCTTGTTACATAAATATATTTATTGTAAATATATTTTATAATCAACTATAATATAATTTTGATATCTTGGACTCATCTTGTTGTTATTTCTTCATGTATTTATGAAAATAAATATTGTTCTATGGCCATAGAAGATAAAGTTTGAATTATTTGTAGTTGGAGGTTCGACCTTGGAAATTTAAATGAGTAAGGACTTATGGTGAAATATCCTGTTTGATATTTGGTTGATATTATGATAATGTTCATTTATCCTGACTAGTCACTATTAAAATAATTCAAATTTTATTATAACAATAAAAATTTAATTTTTATGTTTACTATAGACAATCTTGTTCTTTATTTAATTAATTCTATTTATTTGATAAGTGTTCTCACTCCTTATTTTTTTGTGTAAAATTAAATATATCATAAAATAGATGGATCTACCAGCCATTCTAGGTCCTTTTACAGCAGTTATCACTGCCATTTTTCCTGGGGATAATTGGAGTGTAATCGTTGTCTCCAACTTAGTCACGTTCCAAGGCATAGGACTGTTTTCGTTCGTTTTCTTTCCCAATCAAGAAAATCCCACTATTATAGATGGACCCATTATAGTGACTTTCTTTATACCACCAACAAATCATGCAAATCCTATTGTAAACTTATTTCCACCACCAATGTAAATACTATAGTAGTAGTAGTAGAAAAAAAAATAGTATGTAAGGCATGTACTCTAAATAATAGTAGAATAATATGTAATGTAAATATTGGAAATAATAATTTAAGATATGAGTAGTTTATAATTACCCATATTATTGAAAATATTTTTAGGTCATTATAAGTTAATTATATGTATGTGAGTTTGAAACTTTTCTTTTATTAATTATTTGTGTTCTCAATCTATAAATATATATAAATTACCTGCAAATATATATACGTATAAAATTGGGGTTAATATTCATACTATTAGACTTACATTTTAATGGTATCAGAGCAACGTTCCATGTGTAACTTGGGGAAATATGCTAACCATGTTTCTAGTATAATAAACTAATCTATAAAGTTTTAGATGGCAGGAAGAAGAAATACCGAACTGACAGAGGTTGTACAAGCTATTAAGGACATGGCTGCAGCCTTGTTAAGAAATCAACGAATGGAAGGAATGGGGGAGTCACAGGGATTGGTTGAATTTAGGAGAAATAAACCTTCCCATTTTGACGGAGGGTATAATCCTGAAAAAGCTGAATTATGGATTAAAGAAATAGAAAAAGATATTCTGAGGCATAAACTGTCCTGATAATCAAAAAGTGAACTATGCAGTATTTATGTTAGTAGGAGAAGCGGAATATTGGTGGGATAGTACTAGAAGGTTATTAGAAGGAGGGAGAATAATTATTACATGGGAAATGTTTAGAGCTAAATTTTTTGAAAAATATTTTCCTAATGATGTTAGGAGGGCTAAAGAAATAGAATTTATGCAATTAAAACAAGGAAATATGACAGTAGGAGAGTATGCTTCTAAATTTGAGTAATTGGAAAAATATTCTGCTTTCTTTTATCACCTTGATGAGAGGATCAAGTGTATTAAATTTGAGGATGGACTTAGACTAGAATTAAGAAAGACAGTAGGAATATTAGAAATTTCTGATTTTCCCACATTAATACACAAGTGTTGTTTTCTAGAAGGTTTTGATCACAATAGGGATAACCATAGTAGTCAATCCCGGATAGCGGAGCGGAGCGGTCGACCCTAAAAACGGGATAGCGGATGACGCAGAGCAGGATAACCGCTTTTTTAATATTAATTTATATATATTAAATAATTAATAATATATATATATATATATATATATAGAAGCTAAAAAAAACTCTAACTTCATGCATTAAACATTTTTAATAATTAAAAGTTCATAGTACTCAAACAATACATAATATAAAATGTCTTCAAAACAAAGTGCTAAAGTTCTAAGTAAGTAAAAAATTAAACATTATAGTTTAATCTTCTTCCTCATCAAGATTAAAGTCTTCCTCTCCCTCAAATTCATCACCCTCACTAGCATTAGAATTATATTCTTCTTCTTCCTCTACTTCATCATCATCCTCGTCTTCTAGAACTTCCATCACTTTTTTTCCTTTATCTTTATTGGATGTAGATGCAATTGTTGATGTCTTGTTCACTTGTGTTTGTCTCCTAGTGTATTTCAAAGGTTCACCAGCATCACTTGCCTGGGCAACATCTCTCCAAGTTAAAACATCATCATCAAACACCAAGTCATCTTCAAAATCATCCTCATCATTCTCTTCTCCCAACATCTATTCATTGTTATCATCAACTTCATTTAAAGCAATTGGATCAATTGCATCTTAACACTCAAAGAGTTCTTGAAGAGTTTGATTATATTTAATAAAAACCAAGTCTTGAAGCTTTTGGTGCTCAAGCTTACTTCTCTTCTTTGAGTGAATCTATAATAATTTAAGAACATGACGGTTAGTTAATTTTCCATTTTCAATAGTAAACTCAAATTTAAATCCATTAATTCATTAACTTACATGCTCAAAGGTACTCCAATTACGCTCGCAACCAGATGAGCTACAAGTCAAGCTTAGTACCTTAATGGCAATAATTTGCAAATGTGGTGTATGTCCTCCATACATCTTCCACCACTCATCTATAAATGCAAATATTATTATATAAATAAATTATCAAATAACTATAAAATTTGTAAGTGAAGTTAAGGCTTAAGAAAAGTCTCACTTACCAGGAGCCATTTTAACCCTTGCTCTAACTACTGCAGGAATGCCAAATCTTCCTCCTGCCCTTTAATATATTGCCAACTGATGGTGAACATTGTCTACAATGTCATTATTTTCACTAAGCCTATCAATACATTTGAAAAGGCCATCCACCACTTCATCATCAGCATCCATTATTGTTGAATTTTTATAATAGAATTCAGGATTTAGATAATATCTTGTTGCATGCAACGGATGATGGAGTTGACAATCCCATCTTCTATCAACAATTGCAAATATATCCTTGTATTTTTCTTTATTATAATTAAAAGAAATTTGAATTGCCTCTTTAGCCCTCTCCATTACTTCATAAATGTAACCCATTGCCAGTTTTTTTTTCATTATCTACCAACCTCAACACACGTACAATAGGTCTCATAGCCTTTAAAGCATAAACAACATCACTCCAAAATGTAGGCATAAGAGCAATATTCGTTGCTTTCTTCCCCTTAGCTTCTTTGGCTCCTTTTGATTGCAACCATTCGTCAGAAGTAAACATTCTTCTAAGATTTGCCTTTAACTTATGCAATCGTTGCAAAGTAAGGAAGGTGGTAGCAAATCTTGTAACTCCATGCCTCACCAATTCGACCTTATTTGTATACTTCCTCATGGTGTTTAGGGTCAATGTATGATTATAAATGTAACCCACAAGCTTGATGTCTCTTTGTATTACCCTTTTAACTTTAGGGATTTTTTCACAAACATTGTTCCCATTGAACTATTTACCAAAAAGTTCTATTTTTTCTATTTGTCCAACCATCAGACATAATTGAGCACCCATATTTTACTCTCTCCTCTTCATGGCCCTTCAATAAGCCCTTGGTGTATTCCAACTCTTTTTTAAGGAGTGGCACTCTTAATTCATGGTATATTGGTGGCTTTAAATGGGGACCATAGGTGCCAATAGCTTCAACCATCAATTTGAAGCTTTTTGATCTAGCAACATTGAATGCAATTCCATTCCGATAAAAAAAATGAGCAATGTACTGAATTACCCTTGCTCTTGCTTCCTTAGTACAAGCATTATTTAAACTTGTTTGCCACAATCCCTTATTCAATTTGATATTTTCTTCTGCCTTTCTAGTAAAGTGCAAATCAAGGGGACCTTTGACATTTATACCCCTCCTCTTGGTAACAGAAGTGGCTTCACTTGATGTGGATGAAGGTCTCTTAATTCTAGAGATGGCTTGGATGTCATCCTCCTCTTCATTTTCATCTACACACTCCAGATATACTTTTGAGGCAATTTTTTTACTCTCATAGGCAGCCTTCATTTCCAATTTTAGATCCTCAGGAATTTTTCTACAAGCACCTACATCGCCTTTTATTCCAAGTTGATGTTTTTTTGCTCTAGTAATCCCTCCGGTAGATGTTTTTAGACAAAAATCACACGTGACACTCTTCCTATTATTTTTGTCTTTTAAGTTGTTCCACTTCCAAAAGACATCAATATTGTCACCAATGGGCTTAAACATTTCTGTTCTGGGAGTGGGACCAGAATTGGGATTAGTTTCAGTTCCTGCAGCGGTTGGTTGGCTCATGATTACACTGATTATCAAAGACAAAAACAGCCTAATAAAAGGATAATAGAATCAAAAAAAAAAGTTGTTGAATTAGAAATAGAGAAGTAGCTGAATTAATCAAAAATTTTAAAAAAAAATTGTTGAATTAAATTTAATCAGAAATTAAAAAAAACTACTAAAATAAATTTAATCAAAAATTAAAAACAAATTTTTCTGGATTAAATTTAATCAGAAATTAAAAAAATCTGCTGAATTAAATTTAATGAAAAATTAAAAAAAAAATCTGCTAAATTAAATTTAATTAGAAATTAAAAAATTGCAGAATTAAATTTAATCAGAAATTAAAAATAAAATCTGCTGAATTAAATTTAATTAGAAATTAAAAAAAATTGTTGAATTAAATTTAACCAGAAATTAAAAATAAAATCTGCTAAATTAAATTTATTCAAAAATTAAAAAAAAATTCTGCTTAATTAAATTTAATGAGAAATAATAAAAAATCTGTTGAAATATAAAATAGGAACAAAGAAGAGAAAGAAGACAGACAAGGCACGTCGGAGCTGGAGGAGCGTCGGAGTCGGAGTTGGAGGCGCGTCGGAGCTGGACGAGCATCGGAGCTGGACGACTGCGTCAGAACTGGAGGACCGTCAGAACCGTAATGCGTCGGAGCTGGACGACTACCTCAACAGAGAAGAAACGATCGTCCGAGAGAGAGAGAGGAGAGGGAGTGCGAGATGTGCGAAAAGGAAGACTTCCGCGAGAGGGAGGGGAAAAATTAGGGCAAATAAAGCCCAACAAAAAGAAAAACTTACCCTTAATGAAGGGTAGGTCAAAAAAGCGTCGCGATTCTTGCGTTTCTGGCCGCTCCGCTCCGCCACCGACACGGCCGCTCCGGCCACGACACTCATCTACGACGCGACAACATCCAAATGGCGGGGTCGGGCTGCTCCGCTCCAGAGCGTCGCAATAGCGGTCGCTCCACCCGTTGTTGACTACTATGGGGATAACAAACCAAAATCTTTTGGTCCTCAGTTTAATAAGAAAAAGAATAATGAAGGAAAACCTTATGATCGACCTCAATGAAAACCTCAATCTTCTCAATTTGCAGGAAATTCAAGTAGACCCATGAATAATCAAGCTAAGTGTCTTAAGTGTGGACAAGGTCATTATACTAAAGACTGTCATCTCAAAGGACCTGTTTGTTTCAAGTGTGGAAAACCTGGTCATGTATTTTCTGAGTGTGGACAACCAAAGGCATATGCAAATACTTCTGGAACCAAAACGAGACCTCCTACGACTGGGAGAGTTTATACCATGATCGGAACTGAAGCTTCTCAAAACAATGATCTAATACAAGGTAAATGTTTCATTAAAGGTAAAACTTTAAATGTACTGTATGATTCAGGCGCAACTCATTCTTTTATCTCCAATGATTGCGTTCAACATCTTCAATTACCAGTTTCTTCTTTAGAGAATAATCTAATTGTTTCAACCCCTACAAACAAATCTGTAATTGTCAATAAAGTTTGTTTAGATTGTCTTATTTTTATTGGTGATAGAAAATTTCTTGTAAATTTGATCTGCTTACCTTTATCACAATTAGATGTGATTTTAGGTATGGACTGGTTATCTTCCAACCATGTCTTTCTCAATTGTGCCGAAAAGTCTGTAATGTTTTCTGATTCTAAGGACCTATCGATTTCATTATCCAAATCAATAAGCAAGTTTTCATGGGGTAAAGTTCAAGGATATTTAATCTTATCTTCTATGGAAGCTAAAGAAGAAGTCGACTTGAAAAACATAGTTGTTGTTCAAAATTTTCCTAAAGTTTTTCCTAATGATATTCCTAGTTTGCCACCTGATAGAGAGATTGAATTTTCAATTGATTTAATGCCTGGAACAGGACCAATTTCAATGGCACCTTATAGGATGTCACCTTCTGAACTAGCTGAGTTAAAGAAATAATTAGAAGATTTGCTTGAAAAATAATTCATACGCCCTAGTGTATCACCTTGGAGGGCTCCTATTTTGTTAGTTAAAAAGAAAGATGAAAGTTTTAGGTTGTGTGTAGACTATCGACAATTAAATAAGTTCACCATAAAGAATAAATATCTTCTTCCTAGGATAGATTATTTGATGGATCAATTAAGAGGAACCATTGTGTTTTCTAAAATAGATTTAAGATCAGGATACCATCAAATCAAAGTGAAAGCAGAAGACATACAGAAAACTGCATTTAGAACAAGGTATGGTCATTATGAATATCAAGTGATGCCTTTTAGAGTAACCAATGCACCTATAGTGTTCATGGATTATATGAATAGGATTTTTCGTCCATATTTAGACCATTTTGTGGTAGTCTTTATAGATGATATCCTCATATATTCTCGAACTCATGAAGAGCATGAAGAACACCTTCAAACTGTTCTCCAAATCCTGAAAGATAAACAATTGTATGCCAAACTTTCTAAGTGTGAATTTTGATTAGAGGAGGTTAAGCTTTTAGGACATGTGATTTCCAAAGATGGAGTGTGTGTAGATCCGTCTAAAGTAGAAGCAGTTCTACTATGGGAACCTCCAAAGACGATGACAGAAATTCGTAGTTTTTTGGGTTTGGAAAGATATTATAGGAGATTCATTGAGAGATTTTCTAAAATAGTTATGCCTTTAACTCAACTCACTAAGAAAGGATAACCTTTTGAGTGGACAGAAAAATGTGAGAATAGTTTTCAAGAGCTTAAGAAATGATTAACCACTGCACCAATTTTAGCGTTACCCAGTCCTAATGGACAATTTGTCATATTTTGTGATGCCTCAGAAATGGGATTAGGGTGTGTTCTTATGCAAGATAGGTGGGTAGTAGCATATGCTTCTAGACAATTAAGAACTCATGAAAAGAATTACCCAACCCATGATCTAGAACTAGTTACCATTATTTTTTGCACTCAAGATATGGAGACATTATGTGTATGGTGGTAAGTTTGATATTTTTAGTGATTATAAGAGTTTAAAATATTTTTTTGATCAAAGGGAACTGAATATGAGACAAAGAAGGTGGATGAAATTTTTAAAAGATTATGATTTTGAATTACATTACCATCCAGGAAAAGCCAATGTTGTGGCTGACGCATTGAGTAAAAAATCTTTACATATTTCTTCATAATGAGTCATGAGATGAATTTGATAGAAAAATTTAGAGATATGAATTTGTCAACTGTGGTAAGTAATGATAGAATACATTTGCATGCAGTGTAGATTACTAGTGATTTACATGGACAAATCAGTGAGGCTCAGACAGTAGATAAATTCATTCAGAAGAAAAAGAGATTATTGGGGAAAAAGGGTTGTGAAAAGTTTAATATAAATAAAAAGGGGATTTTGAGATTTAATGATAAAATATGTGTGCCCAATGATTCAGAAATTAAGAAAATAATTTTAGGAGAAACACACAAGAGCAAGTTGAGTATACACCCTGGGGCAACAAAAATGTATCAGGATCTCAAGAGAATGTTTTGGTGGCCTAAAATGAAAAAGGAGGTAGCACAATATGTAGCTACATGTTTGATTTGTCAAAAGGCCAAGATAGAACACCAAAATCCAGCAGGAATGTTACAACCCTTAGATATACCTGAATGGAAATGGGACAATATAGCAATGGATTTTGTAGTTGGTTTACTACGAACAACACATAAGTTTGATTCCATATGGGTGATCGTGAATAGACTAACAAAGTCTGGTCATTTCTTACCCATAAATATTAGGTATTCACTAGAAAAATTGACTGAACTGCACATAAGGGAGATTGTACGATTGCATGGTGTACCATCTAGCATAATATCTGACAGAGATCCTAGGTTTACTTCTAAATTTTGGGGAAGTTTACATCAAGCATTGGGAACTAAGGTTCTCCTTAGCTCTGCATATCATCCTCAAACAGATGGACAATCAGAGAGGACCATACAATCCTTAGAAGATTTATTGAGAGCTTGTGTGCTAGAGGATTCGGGTAGTTAGGATCAATATTTTCCTTTGATTGAATTCACGTATAACAACAGTTTTCATTCTAGCATATGTATGGCACCCTATGAAGCTCTATATGGGAGAAGGTGCAAAACTCCTTTGTGTTGGTTTGAGACAGGAGAAAATTTAATCTTGGGCCCTGAATTGGTGCAACAAACCACGGAAAAGATCAAAATGATTCAGGAAAAATTGAGAACGACTCAAAGTAGACAGAAAAGTTATGTTGATAAAAGAAGACTACCTCTTGAATTTCAGGAAAGTGATCATGTATTTTTGAAAGTTACACCAACAACTGGTATTGTTAGGGTAATGAAATCAATGAAACTCACACCTCGATTTATTGGTCCTTATCAAATCCTCAGAAAAATAGGTCCTATTACTTACCAAATTTCTCTACCTCCTTTTCTTTCTAATCTCCATAATGTCTTTCATGTATCTTAGTTAAGAAAATATAATTCTGATCCTTCTCATGTAATAATGTCTGATACAGTACAATTAAAGGATAACCTTGCATATGATACAATGTCTGTACAGATCGCAGACAGGAGGATCAAACAGTTGAGAGGCAAACAGATTTCGTTGGTAAAGGTCATTTGGAATGAAGATACTGGAGACGCTACTTGGGAACTGGAAGAGAAAATTGGGAAAAATTATCCTTATTTATTTTAAGCAATAAAAATTTCGAGGACGAAATTTCTGTAAGTAGGAGAGAATTGTAACATCCTAAAATTCAGATACAATATTATTATATTATTTTTAAAATAGTAATCAATTTATTTTGTAATTATATTTTAAGAACAAATAGAAAATTAAGTATAATATTTTATAATTTTAATACATTAAAACTTTTATTGTCAAATTTTCAGAAATTAAAATGGAAATATATAATATTTAATTATATTCAAAAATCCTGTTTATAATATATTTTTTTAGAATAATATTTTAATTATAAATTATATATAAATTATTACAATAAATATAATATATATATATATATATATATATATTGTAAATTTAATTTTAGAATAAACATTTGGATTATTATATATAAATAAAAATACATATAAATATATAAATATATATATATATATATATCTATACGCATATTATAAATTTTTTCTTCTTCTCGAAATTTTTAGTGATTTCAAAAAAAAATGAAAAACATGAAAATATGCTGCAATAAATGCACGGATAAACCCAGAAGCTCAGAAATCTTATCTCTACTGATTTCAAATGATTCTACGCTATCCATACGTAACTAAAAGAAGTAAATGGTAGTGAAACTAAATTAATTGAAATCAATTTACCATTAGATAGCAACTAAGTAATCGTTACCTCTCATGCTATAAATAGGCTTCATCTGCAGTAAAATTTGAGACACAAGTTATGGAAGTAGAAAAAGAGAGAAGTAAGAAAAGAGAGAAGGAAGAGAAGAGAGAAAAAGAGAAAGAGAGCGAAGTGAGCAGAAAGAGAATAAAATTTTTACACAACTACCTCTTGATAAGTCTACATTCCAAGGTAAGGAGGAGAAGAACTTTATCTCTTTAAAATTTTATATACTACTATGTTTATTTATTTATGTTATTTTTTATGTATATTTATTTAGTGGGGTGTCCCTAACCTCATTTATTTGCTTAACCTATGATTATTTTTATCCATAATAATTAATAAGATGTTCATATTTTATATTGTTTAATTATTCTATAATGATTATTATTTTCATGATTGATACTCTTAATATATTTTTGTTACGTAAATATATTTATTGTAAATATATTTTATAATCAATTATAATATAATTTTGATATCTTGGACTCATCTTGTTGTTATTTCTTCATGTATTTATGAAGATAAATATTGTTCTATGGCCATAGAAGATAAAGTTTGAATTATTTGTAGTTGGAGGTTTGACCTTGGGGATTTAAATGAGTAAAGATTTATGGTAAAATATCCTGTTTGATATTTGGTTGATATTATGATAATGTTCATTTATCATGACTAGTCACTATTAAAATAATTCAAATTTTATTATAACAATAAAAATTTAATTTTTATGTTTACTATAGACAATCTTGTTCTTTATTTAATTAATTTTATTTATTTGATAAGTGTTCTCACTCCTTATTTTTTTGTGTAAAATTAAATATATCATAAAATAGATGGATCTACCAGCCATTCCAGGTCCTTTTACAGTAGTTATCACTGCCGTTTTTCCTAGGGGTAATTGGAGTGTAGATGTTGTCTCCAACTCAGTCACGTTCCAAGGCAAAGGACTATCTTCGTTCGTTTTCTTTCCCAATCAAGAAAATCTCACTATTATAGATGGACCCATTATAGTGACTTTCTTTTTACCATCAGCAAATCATGCAAATCTTATTGTAAACTTATTTTCACCACCAATGTAAATACTATAGTAGTAGTAGTAGAAAAAAAAATAGTATATAAGGCATGTACTCTAAATAATAGTAGAATAATATACAATGTAAATATTGAAAATAATAATTTAAGATATGAGTAGTTTATAATTACGCATATTATTGCAAATATTTTAAGGTTATTCATCATAAGTTAATTATATGTACGTGAGTTTGAAACTTTTCTTTTATTACTTATTTGTGTTCTCAATCTATAAATATATATAAATTATCTGCAAATATATATACGTATAAAATTGGGGTTAATATTCATACTATTGGACGTTATATTCCTCCATTTATATTTATTAATAGGTAGTTTTAATTATTTCGATTTTACATTACTTTCTCCTCCCTCCTCTTTCATTTTTCACACTATTATCCTCGCCCTCCCCTGTTTTAGTTTTCACATTCACCTAAGACGTAGAACTAATTTTCAACAGCATTATAGGCACATGTGGCTTCTTCGACAGTGTCAAAGATGTCAAGCCAAATATGCGTTTTTTGTTCGAGCACTTCTTCCCATTTACACGTCTAAAAACACAACATAAAATAATTTTAGTGTTCCTGATAATATGTTTTATAATTGTGTTTTCAACATATTTCCAAAAAAGTACTTTTTAGAATAATAAATTTAGTGTTCTTGAACTAAATTTATAATTCCATAAAGAACTTTTTGAAATTATATGTAAAAAACACAATTTTGGAAAAAATACTTTCTAGGACACTAATTTCACTTCATTCCGAAAAGTACTCCAAAGTAATGAAATTAGTGTTCTAGAATGTTACTTTCCATAACACTGAATTTAATGTTTAAGTTTTTGAAGGTGTAAAAAGAGAGAAAGTATTGAAAGAAAAAATGTACATCTAGTTTGATAAAAATTGTCAAGGAAGTTGCATGTGTTTACAACTCCATTGCGTACAGTCCGGATGCATGTAAAAAGTGAAAAAGATGAGAGAAGAAGAGAGTAACATAAAAATTAAAAAAAAAACTAAAATTATCTACTTAAATAAGTGGGGTTTAGATAAAAGACAAAGAAGTACATGTAAAAACTGAAAGGAAAAAAGAAAAGAGGTATATGAAAAAGAAGAAGAAAATAGCAAATTCAAAGTTGCAGATGTAAAATTAAAAAATAAAAATAAAATTAAAATATTTTAAGAATTTTCTTTTAAAAAAATAAAGAAGGAATATTTATTAAAAAAAATAAAAATAAATTAAAAAAAGAGAGTGTATATGTATCATGCGACTAACCTAAACACTTAACTGAATGCTTAATCTTTGCGTTGGGCCTAAAAGGGTAGTCCATATTAATAATCCAAAACAAAAAAACTATGATGTCATATATATATATATATATATATATATATATATATATATATATATATTAAAAATAAATTGAAAATTTATTTATTAAAAAAAAAAACTCTCTATATATAGTGGTGTGATTGTTTCGAAGAATTAAGCGACTAACCTTTTTACTTATTTTTCATCAATAACTAGATTAATCCTATGGTTCATACAGTTGTTTAGGCTTCAAACTTTCATGCATGCATCATATCTAAATTTATTTCTTGTTAGTAACGTGTTTTGTTATGGACATAGGGCTCTTCTAAAAGATTCAAGGACCTTCTCGTGAAAAATCCATCATAATACTCATTTTGTTATGTGCAGCTAATCGATCATTATAAGTCATTTTACAAATAATGTTTTAAATAAACATCTTATTGTTGAGTGTGCAAGAGTATCACATGTCAAATTCTCATAAAAATTACACTATTGAATAACATTCTTCATGTTATGTCATCTTTATTTCACGTGGAGCACACGTGACATTTAGGTGAAATGAAAACTTGTCTTATTGTAAATTACTAGGGTTTTTTACACATTCACATTAAAATTTTGTTAGCTTATGGAAGGCTCTAGTGCCACTAACATTCTCCTGGAGAATCATCACGTGACACACATGCGTTAGTAGGATCAAAACATTAATTGAAGTGCAATT